>NC_137172.1:118839848-119194848 GCF_951804945.1 Podarcis cretensis | reverse complement strand
ACTTGAGAAGGCAGTGGTATTGCCTTTAGATAAATGGGATTTGATATTTACAAGTGTCTCTCTTCCTCCACAGGACTGCAAAGTATGCCAGGGGATTATGTGTCTAGGGGTGGTCCAATGGGCATGAATATGGGACAGCCAAGCTATACACCACCCCAGATGCCCCCACATCCAGCTCAGCTGCGTCATGGGCCCCCCATGCATACCTACATTCCTGGACACCCACACCACCCAGCAATGATGATGCATGGAGGACCACCCCACCCTGGAATGCAGATGCCAGCAACTAGCCCCACAATGCTCAATACAGGAGACCCAGCAATGAGTGGACAAGTGATGGACATTCATGCTCAGTAGCTTAAGGGAATATACTTTATCTTCAATAATGGCAAATTTGAAATACTGTCGTTCTTCAATGACTTAGCGGAGTTTCATTCTTGGCATCTAGTCTGGACCAAGGAACAATCCGATATTTGTCTTTATAGGGACCCTGAAAAGCAGGAAAGACACGCCAACTGAAGTCAACTTCTGGGGACATGCAAAATAACTATATAAGGCAACAGAGTGGAATATTGTAAAATGCTATTATTCTGTTATCCATATTACGTTGTTTCTTATAGATTTTTTAAGAAAAAAAAATGTGAATTTTTTTCCACACTATGTGTGTTCTTTCCATAACTCTTCACTTCCTCCAGAAGCCTCCTTACATAAAAAGGCCTTACAATTACCCTGCAAATGGCAAAAAAAGATATATTTGCAGGATTTTTAGAGCATTAAAATATCTTTGTCAGGCAGAAGAACATTTCTTCTATCCTAGGATTTCAGCCATGCACTCTGTATTTCTCTGTCTCTCTCTCTCTCTCTCTCTGTCTGTCTTCCTCCCTCCCTCCCTTCCTCCCCCCTTTTTTTCTAGCCTGGGGCGTGAATTTGCATGTCTAATTCATTTACTCACCATATTTGAATTGGCCTGAACAGATGTAAATGGGGAAGGATGGGAAAAACTGCAGTCCTCGAAAATGATTAATCAGCTGTTGCAGGCAATGTCTTAAGGAGATTGGTTGGAGGAGGCATGGAAACCAAGAGAAAGTGTATTTGAACCTAATTGTCACATCAGAGCATCACTGTCCCAATGCAGCAACAACCACCACCTACATCACTTCCTGTTTTATGCCGCTCAGAACATGAACTGAAGAGTTATTTTACTATGTTGACTTTATTTTTTGGGCAAAACATCAGTCATGTGCATTTTTCCATAGTCCCATCATGGAGCATATATGTATACATTGTAAATAAATTTTGTGCAAAAAGGACTGGAAAAATGAACTGTATTATTGCTTTTCTTTTTTCTTTTTGTAAAAGTAGCAGTTTGGTATGAGTTGGCATGCATACAGATTTACTAAGTGGGATAAGCTAATTATACTTTTGTTGTGGTTAAACAAATGCTTGTTGATAGCCTTTTTCTATCAAGAAACCAAGGAGCTAATTATTAATAATAATCATTGCACATTGAGTCTTAGAGTTTCTGATTGAAACCGTTTGGATTGTACAATAACTCAAAGCCCAGTTGTAGTAGTTTGAGTGCAGTAATGAAATCTGAATCTAAAATAAAAGCAAATTATTTTTGTCACGCTGGCTCAACTGCTTGAAAATTTTATTTTACTGCCCCAGCCCTCCAAAAATCTAGCAATTTCATAGTAATATGTCAATTTCTCTCTTGAAATAATTAAATTTTAGTTCCAGACAACCTTATTAATACTTCCCCCCCATACTAAATTATTTTATATTGCCCCGTGCTAGTGAACTTTCTTATAGCTTACCCTGTATATTTTCAGGGTCATAACTGAATTATCAAATTTTAAGATTTCAAGGCAAAAAGAAAAAGGGAAGAACTGACCGCATAAGGCTGCGTGGAATTTAAAATATTTCATCTTTTAAAATGACACACATGTGACATTTGAAGGGGTGTGGAACAGTTGTTGTTTTTGTTTTTTTTTAAAAAAACACCTTCCTAAATCTGAATACGTGTGCATTAACTACTTGTAGTAAAAGGATGGTGGACTTTAAAAAAATCTAATGCTCATAAATAAAAACTGTGCTGTGATTGGCTGTAGCCTGGGTCATTAACCAATTTTCCAGCACAGCTGTACTTTCTGCAAGACAGCCAACTGGTTAAATAGAATCAAACAGCATGTTTAGGTTAGAAATCCTTATAATTTTCTTCCAAATAAAATCACGACTGTTGTAAATGTTTCTTAAGGGCATGAAAAATATACAAATGTTTTAGGTTTGTCCTAGTCACTATTTAAAAAAATAACTTTTAAAAGATGATAGCGCTAACTACTTAACACAAACAAAAGAGCTCAGTGGTGAGAGCCCTGATGCCTGCCATTCAGATAGATGTCAGCCCGTGAACCCACCCATAACAATCACGTTTTAATTTAAGAGGGGCCAATTGTTTTGTGGCTTTAGTAGGCTATGTTTACCTACTGTTGAAGCATTCTGCTTCTCTCCTTTTTACTGGTGTGGGATTGGAGATATTATCAGTGACAAATTTCTCAAATAAGAGATGCCAGGCCTGAAGGGTGACTAGTAGGAGCCCCACTGTGGTCTGGAAGCCATGCTTATAGTTTCCGCTGTTAACGGTAAGGGAATGCACTCTGCACATGCCCAACAGCACTGCACCTATCCCAGGCACTGAATTATTGTCCTAAACACTCTCATTTGATTTTGCCCTCTTTAGAAGGAAGTGCAGTTTTCAGCCATGTGTTTTCATTGTCGGCTAATGACTCCCCCCACCCAATTAAATAGTAGCCTTTCCACTTAAGTACTCTTATTTTGTCCATCTGTTTGGGGTTATAATACCATAATACACAGCTTCACAGCTGATAGGATAGTGGTGCTCCAGTACATAACCATCAAGCCACATGCATCAATGGCAGAAGAGGGGGTGGATTTCTGGAGAGTTGCCAGCCAATGACCTTTCTCATCTTCCCCTTGTCTGAGGAAGCTCCCCTTTCCAACTTTGTAAGGTCAGGAAATTGTTGTTGTTTTCTTCTTCTTTCTGCAGCATGAGGCAATATTAACAATGCATGCATTGCCAAAACGTAAACTGTTAAGCTCTTTGCCAGTTTTAAATCCTTTCTTAAAACCAGTCTTAAAACCACTCCTTTTCAAGAGTGGAAAAATACTCGAATATGCCACTTTTTCAAGAGAAGGGGGATTTTATTGCTTTCATCGACGTGATTTATTTTTGTGCATTTCACGTTATTAAAGGGGGACATCTATATATATATATATATATATATATATATTAAAAATACTGAGAGGGTTTGGGGTATGTTTGTGTGTACACACACCCCCAAACCCTCTCTGTATTATCTCCCAAGACAATCAGCTGCAATTATAACACATTAATGAATAATATGCCTTGAGAGTATGTTTTTTTGTTTTGTTTTGTTATTGTTCATCGCATGATGTTAGACGGCTTTTACAGGCAAAGGAAAGAGAAAGTAAACGGGTTACAAATAGGGAATTATCCCTCGTTTAGCATTAAAATTCATTTAGATAAAATTGCCACAAACATTTAAATGGAGAGATTAGTTCCCCCTCACGCCTTATTGCACACTCTCAATGGCTCCGTTAAGAACATTTTACACGTTGGAAATTCCGCCTTCTCAGACTGCTTGCTGTTTCCTAGCTACCCACATTCAAAGCAAAGGCAGGAGCCACAGAAAGAGAAGGAGGGAGGGAGAGAGTGTTTGTTGGGGGGCGGGAGGGGGAAAGTTTTTTATTATTATTATTTGGCAACCAGACTGCAATTCATGCACTTGGATCTGATTTAAGTAAAGGAGAAAATAAAGAAACAGGCGGTTTCCCTCCCTCTCTATGGAGAGACAAGGCGCTGCTGCCGTAGCCGTTGATCCACTTTTAGTCTTCCCTCCTTTCAAAAACGAAGCTGGGAATTAAGTTTTCCGAGAGCCGTCTAGCACAAAGAAAGCGAGATAAATTTATGTCTGTATTGGAAAATGCGCGTGTGTTTTGTGGGAGTGAAGCGATGCGCGCGGGTGTGTGTGTGTGTGGGGTGTGTGGTTGGTGTTGTGCAGCGAACAAAGATGTCCTGGTTTCTGGCGCGTCTGCTGCTCTGTTCCGCAGATTCCCAGCGCGCGCGCGGAGCGGTGCGAAATGGGGAAGCTCTCCAAGCGCGCGCGCTTAAACGTCTCCCGTTTTGCAGCGCTGTGAGCGGAGTGCGGTTGTCTGTATTTAAAAATCTCTGGAGGGATTAGTTTGAAAACAGATCAGTTGTCCTCCTCCTCCTCCCTCTCTTCTCTCTCTCCCCCCCCCCGTTCCTCCTCCTCCTTTCTCTCTCTCGCTCTTTCCCCCTCTCGCTCGCTGCCACCCGCTGCAGAGCCCAAGGAGAAGGAATGTCAGCTTCGACTGCCATCTTTTGGGGATATGGAAAAACGACCCGATAGGTAGGAGCCCGCCCTCTTCCTCCTCCTCCTCCTCCTCCTCCTCCTCCTCGCTTTCCTTCCCTCCCGTCCTCGTGCTGCTTCTTCCCCAGCCCCCCGAGTCCAAATCTGGGCTCCCACTTGTGCTTGCTAGGCACAATACTTTGGAGCGCAGAAGGGGACCCGCGCGGGCAGCTCTGCGCCTTGGCCATTCTGCATGGAAGCATTTGCAGAGAGATGGGCTTGGCTGGAGGGGGAGACCCCTGATCCCGTCGCCTTTTCCTCCCCCAAGTTCCGCGCAAAAGTTTTCCGGCGTCCCCGCCGGTCTTGCTTTTTTGTCAGCTCTTTCTCCTCCCCCCCCCCCTTTCCCGCCCCTGCAAAGATTGTCCGACGCTGCCGCATGCGCGCTGGGGCTTCCTCCTTGCCTGTTTTGTGCGCGGCGAGGGTACCGTATTGCACCGAGTCGAGTGTCACTTGAGAAATTGCGAGAAATCCCGCTTGATCGGCGGGGTGTGCGGGCAGCTGGTAGTGGAGAACTTTTACCGTCGTGTTTGGACATGATCCCTCCTCCTCCTCTCCTCCCCCGCCTTTAAACCCCCAACCAAGGTTCTCCGTAGAGTTATTGCGCGGATAATACAATTGTTCCAAAATTAGGGTCTCTGCGATTAAAACAATACTTTAGTTTTATTTTTGTTTTGATTTAATACACCTTGTCCTTCTTTTTATCAGTGCCGCCGCCGGATCCACCCCGTCTGCTGCTGCCCTTGTCACTTTTCCTGGGTGTGTGTGTGTGCGCGCGCGCGCGTGTGTGTTTGGAGAAGCTGAATCATGGAGATCTTGTTGTCTGCATTTGAACTCCCGGCTTCTGCCAGGAGCCTGCTGAGCGGAGTCCGGTGGGGTGGGCGAGGGTGGGGCAAAAGGCCCCCTCTAGAGGCAGCACCCCCCCGAGCGGGGCGGGAGGGACCACTAGCCCAGCCGGGCAAAGGGCTTCGCCTCTTTCTGCATTTGTCAGCCGCAGAATCGGAAGCGTCTCCGTCCTCCTCCCAAGTTAACAAATGGCCCCTCCGGCCCCCCTTTGGCTGTTGCGAACAGAGAGACCTCCTTTTCTCCCCAGCGCGCCCCCGCTCCTCCCCTGCCTTTTCCCTGACCATGAAGTGGCGTTGGATAGTACAGGGCAGGTTTATTCCAAAAAGCAAAAAAACGGAAAGGCAAAGCAGTTGGATCGACACGGATTTGGGAGAGGGGATTTTTGTTGCTGTTGCTATTCGTTTCTTGGGGCGGGGGAGAGGATGCTGGTGTTTGTGTGTTGCTGGACGGAGGTCTCCCCCCTTTTCTCCGCCCCCTCCTTTTTAAAGTCCTAAAAAACTTTTCCTCGCCCAGCTTTGTTTGCAGACAAGCTCGACCCGCGAAAGGAAAAACAGGAGGAGAAGCGAGAAAAGGGCGATTTGCTCCGCTTCTTTCTGGTCGTGGGGGGCGGGGGTGGGATTTCGTCCCGGAACACGTGTCAGCTGGCAAAAGAAGCACCACGTGTGAGTCTGCCCCCGCCGCCTAAAATCCGGCACCACAAGCCGGGATTAGCTGTTATCCCCTCACCCACTCAACTTTCCAGCCTCCTTAGACTCGGAAGATAACCGCTTGGTTTCTTTTCTTGTTCAAGCCAGCCTGCTCTCGGTTGTCTCCTCCGGCCTCTCATGCCCACCTCTCAGTGCAGCCCTGGCGGCCAGGCCCTGCCCAGCCTCTCTCTCCTCCGACCAAAGCTCTTTTCTGCGGGTTCCTCTGCGCTGAAGGCAAGGGTGGGACCAGCATCATCCAGCCCAGAAGAGGGGACCTGGGGACATTTCTGTGCTTGGAGTGGGAGTCTCTCTCCCACGCCCCCCACGCCTCCTCTCTCTTTCTCCAGTGTCAAAAATCACAGTCGGATCCTTCAAAGTGTTTGCGAGAGTGTAAAGAATAGAGCCATCTCCTTACCTTTTCATCCCCTCCTTCCTGCAAGCCTGTGTATGTGTGTAACCAACAAAGGTTATTCTTTCTCAGGCTCAAACTCTAAACCTCCCTCACGTGAGATCGGGGGGATAATATCAGTTCCATATATCCTCTCCTACTTACCGAAATCCATCCAACGTGTGTGTGTGTGTGTGTGTGTGTGTGTGTGTGTGTGTGTGTTGGAAGGAATCCCCGTGTAAGGGGGTGCGTGTGGAGCCTTTCCAGCCGAGCGAAACGTACCCAAAAGTCCGAGAAGTCCCTAAAGGGACCCAGAAGAGCAAACTCAGCCGGTGGCTTCTCCTCGCCGCTGCCGGTCACAAACCTCCCAAGGCGAGCGACTTGCCTTTTGCCGGCTGCTGTCTCCAAGGTGCTTCGCAAACGGGGGCGGACGCTTGAGTTAAAAGTGGCACCTTAAAAAGTCGTGGGGGTTGTGTGTTTGGGAAGATGTGTGGAGGGTTCCCCCCCCCCATTTTTAGTTAAATAAAAAAAGGTAAACTATGCCTTAAAAGTGAATCTGTCGCTCCTCCTGTGTGCAAAGACTGGCGCGGGAGGGGTCATTCCAAGCAAGGCTTGCTCCACAACTTGTGAATGAATTTTGGAATTGTGCCAAGTGTGGCTAGCAGTGAAAAGCAATTTTAGGCTGACAAAGACACCATCTTCCACGCACGTACATGAGCGTTCAGACTCATAGAGCCTTAAGGGGAAGGTTTTCAAGGGAACCTTTCCAGTTAGAATGCGCTGCTGAGTGATTCTGCTGAAGAAGCTTGCAACTCACCCAGGAGTAAGCGCCACTGAGCGCAAAAGGATTTACTCCCGAGTCGACCTATCGCATTGCACTGCCAATCGGTTTTCATGCAAAGCGCACCCACCACAACTAGTCAACAATATAAGCAGTTATTCCAGAGAGAGAGTTTAGGTAGATGTTTAGGCGGGCATCAAGACCGAGAAATTTAGAAAGTTTTTGCAGGCTGTTGTTCCTCTGGGTTGCCTTCCGCGTTGATCCTAAACCCATGACTTGTAAGAATGTCCACCCGGGGATCCTAGCGAAAATCTCCAAGTGTGTTTGATATCCCCCGTCCCAAGGAATAGGTTGTGGATGTGAAGAGTGTGCACTTGGTCTTGTATTCTTGCGCTACCATTCCGTTAGTCTTTGTGTGTCTATCCTCTTTGTGTGACTTTGCTGTGTTTACTGGAGGTGTAAAAAGGACTCCCCGGCTCAAGGTTTGGAATCACAAAAGGGCCACCCTTACTAGACCGTTAGAAGACGCAAAGTACACTAAGACCTTCTGTAAAAAGTGTGTGTGTGTGTGTCTGTCTGATAAGGGGCGGAGATTGACCCCCCCCCACTTTGCCGAATCGGGCCATTTATCCTAGAATCGTGATAACGCAAGATCTGCTTTTGTTCAGGTTCCCGCTAGAAGGTAGTTAATAAACTCCTAAGCAGTCTCAGCAGCTTTGTATTTTTATGTAGTGGACAGAGGAAATCTTCAAGGGCTTTAATGTGTGAAATAACTAAATGCCTGTGTGGCAGCTGTTTCTAAAGCCAAAACTAACTCTTTGGATCCATTGGGGGTGGGGGGGGGGTCTGGAGCGGGAGAAGGAGAGTGAAAGGCAAAAGAAAGGACTGCTCTTTTTTGTTTTCTTTTTTTCTTTGGTGCCATTTTGGATGTCATCTGTTTCCTTGGTGACTGTGTTCAGGCCCCCAAAGCCCCTGGGCTCCCGGACTGTTAGAAAAAAAGCCTGCTATTTCTGCAGCGTCATTTATCACTGTCACCGCATAATGATTCCCCTTGCAGCTTCTTATTGATGTTTGTAATTGCATTATCTCATAAAGGGGAGGGGTGAGATGGGGGGGGGAGTGAGATGATCAATGAAACCGAGCTGTGCATTGTGGGGTCAGGAGATACGCGCGCGCACACACAACACACACACACAGAGAGAACTTTAGCGCTGCACAGGCGATTTGACGCGCGCTACCTGATTCTGCAGGGACCTCACCGCCACGATTTCCTTCTCCTTTCTTGTTAAGAGGTTTGCGTAACCTTTTGGTGAAATGCAGAATCAAGGACCTGCCTTGCTGCGTTTCAACGAGACAAGGGGCAAGTCCTTGATGGGGGGAGAAGGGCGGGAGGCTCGTGATGCGCGCTGCCCAAAGTGGGCGCAGGAAAAGTTGAAAATAAGTACCCGCGATTCCTCCCCGCAACCACCCTCTCCTTTGATGAATGGAGCTCTACAGGGAAATTGACAAAGGCTATATCTGGAAGCACTTAGCAGCCCGCAGCACTTTAAAGCCTCCCTTTAAAGCCCCGCTTTGCTCCCACCCGCGCCCTCCGTGTCGTTAATGCGCGCTGCAGATTTAGCGTGATCGCCTCCAGATTCTCCCTTAGGATCGCGTCGCCTTAGGTTGCTGGCAGCCAACGGGTTGGTTACCTGACCAGTCAGGAAAATGAAATTAGTCCACACCTTGTCCCTGACTGGGAACAGGGTGGCACCGTGGCGTGGAGCTGACACGAGCCACGGGACAAATGGAGGCAGCGTGTTGCACAGAAGAGGAGGGCAGAAGAGGCAAAGGGCGGCGTGTGTCTCTCTCTGTGTGTGTCTTGTACTCGGATTCGAGTAAGTTCGCCTATTAGGTGGTATGTCCCACTGATTTCAACAGAAGCTAAAAATAAGAAAAGGAAAAACAAACAAAAAACCCGTGCTCAGGATTGCAGCAGCCCCGCGTAAAGTGTGTAAAACGGTCATTGTGCGATTCTCCGACCCTCCTGCTGTATTGTTACCAAAATATCTAGACACTGCGAAGATTATTTGTTCAGCCACGGACTAGGGAGAAAATGTGGCTTATTAATCCTCTGGATGAAATAACCGCTTGGATATTTCATCCAGAGGATTATGCCTTGTTCAAGGCATTAGTTTTCGAAATTCGTCATGTTCCCTTTAATATATTTCTATATATACATAATTTGGATAAGTGGGAATTGTTAACCAGACATCTCTCACCCCATCTTTCAAGGCGAAAATAAGAAGAAGGTGATGCTGCTGGAAATGCCAAATTTAGGCAAAAGATTTCCACTTTGCTCCTCCCTTGTTTACTCCACTTAAAAAAAAAAAATCTCCAAGTCCCGTCCCTGCAGGAGATGACCCAACGGCGCGAAGCAGGACTTTTAAAATAAACGCAATACCGAATAGAACCCACGATGTTAGACGGGTTTCGGTACTCATCCTCGAGTACTGTATAACAATCGCAGCACACCTATTTTCTGAGCAACAAATCCAGTTAACTTTTGCGGGATTGAGGTCCCGAGTAAATGTTATGAAATCTGAGCGCAATTTCATGGCAGTGAATCCTGCGAAAAGGACTGCTTGTGACTGTATTTAAGATCGGGGTGTGAGGCATGAAAAAGCCCCTCTCTAGAAATCCAACTCGGAGAGTATTTTCAGTCTCCTGAGGGTGTATTTATACTGTCTGTTCCCATTGAAAGTCAAGTGAACTGCCACCACCCGAACTTAAACGCCCTTTAAATGAAAAAGGAGGAGCACTCGATTGATGGGGCCAGACTTCAGGTAAATGTATCCGGAATCTGCATGTAAGACGACAGCACCACGAAAACACGCGGCGCGTGTGGGGTGGGGGCTAAAGGCACCGATCTGAGACCTTTCTGCACTACGAAATTGCCAACAGAAAACATTTCCTAGTTAATATTGTTGCTGTGTTTCATTTTGGAGAAGGGAGGTCCGAAAAAGTTCTGGAGGAGAAATTACTGGCTGGCAGGTTTCCCTCCTGCTTAGATAGATCACTGAGTAGTACCACAGCTTTACAGTTGAGCGTTTCTGCTCGGTTTTAAAATGGCAATATCGGCTAATAAAACAGTCTGGATGTTAAAGCCATTATTGTGAAGATCTCCTTCCTCTTGCATCTTTTAAAATATATTTCTTGTTCTGCCCCTCTCTCCACTCACTTTTGACCAGTGCTACAACGATGTAGGCAGATAAATATCTTGAATTTTGAAACGACAATTTTTTTTGGATCAGAATTTTAGGTTGGGAATGTTGAATACCATCTTACAAGATTTATTCTCTTTTCCCCCATTAATGAAACAAACAAAACCTTTGAACGGTTTTTAAAGGAAAGAGATTGAGTACTGGAGTTCATGGTTAAAAATCCTGATTATTTTTTTTAAGTCTCGGTTCAGAAATTATTTATTTATAGAACGAACATAATTAAAGTTAAAATAAATAAATAAAGTGCAGCTGCAACACCAACAAAAAAGCCCTCCCTGATTTACGATTATTAAATCTTTGATTGCCATGTTAATGTTTCTTATTCTACCTTTCATTTGCATTTTAATCTATCGAATCTTTACAATATCCCTGCCTCCAGTGATTGATTACAGATCTGAAAGGGGTGGGGGAGAGACCAGCGCCGGCCTCCCAGCTCTCTGTGCCTTTTTCTAACCCCCCCCCCCAATCTTTTTTTTTTTTGCTGTCTAGGAAGCCTTCCCCAACAATGTTAAGGCAAACAGGACAAATTAATTATGCTCTTTTAAATGTCAAAGGTATAAATAATTCCCCGCCGCCGCCTCCCAAACGCTAAATTTTTCCGCCCCTCGTTCTGATTGTTAGGCTCCTGTTAGTTTGGAATGTGTAGTGTGTGTGTGTGTGTGTGTGTTTGTGTGTTTGTTTGTGTGGCCTCCTCATCCTTATAAAATACAATTAAAGGCCCTTGTAAAAGAGGGTTAAAAGAAACCGAGGCGATTGTCACTAAATGGTACTCTTTCGCGTGTTCTGTTTTGGTTCTGTTTTTCAAGGTGAGCAGTTCAGGAGCGGGCCGGCCGCGGCGTTTTTCCGCCTTGTTTTGGCTGCAAACCTGGCCAAGCCCGAGCCAAACTGGGGGTGGGGGTGGGGGGAGTCGCTGACAGACCAGCAAACGAAGACAAAAGACAGGAGACCCCACCTCCCCCCGCCTTGTGTTTACTGACATTCCCGGGTCTTCCCGGAGGCTCCCCAGAACCCGGAGCCGCTGCGGCTGCGGCGCCCCAATGCTCGCCTTTTGCCCTTGGAAGCAAAGTTGGGGAGCTGGGCGACCCCCCACCGACCCCGCTCGCTCCCCCCTACAGAAAGCGAGCGGAAACCTTCTGTAGGCAACTGCCAACCCTTCATCCCTTAAGCTGTTCAACGAAGTGTTAATAGAAGGGAGAAAGAAGGGTTTTAAAATATATAAATATACGGTATATATTTGTATTGGGGGCAGGACGAGCAGGGGCGAACCCCGCAAGGGGCAAGATCGGGGGTGGAAGGAGTTCGCTGAAGCAGAGCTGGCAGATTTCTTTTAGGGAAGGAAGGGGGGGGGGTACGGCGGGGAGACTCGCCCTGCTGCTCCCCGGCTCCCCGCGCCGTCTTATCTGCCACCCTGACAGGCGAACGTTGCTGCCCGTTCCCACGACTCGTGTCCTCGGGTCAGAGAGGCGGGCAGCACGCGCTAAGCGTACCGCTCGTCGGGGAAACATCCCAGGCAAGCAAACGGGATGGAAGGACTCTTGAAGCAGAGGGGGGGCGGCGGTATATTGCTGCGAAAGGCGGCCGCGGCTTGCTCTTGCAATGGAGCTGTCCTTGGGGGGTTAGGATTGCGCGCGCGCGCGCGCCAGGGAGAGCCAACCTGGCGCCCTCCAGGTGCTGCTGAACTACATCTCTCTGCTTATTGGCTAAGATGGTGGGGGCTGCTGGGGAGGGGGCGTCCGGGGTGCCCGTACGTGGTGCCCGCGCTGGCTTCAAGAAGTGCGCCGCACCCGATGTGCTTGGCACGTCCATCGGCCCAGTCCCGACGGCTCCCTTCCAAGTCGGGATAAAACGGTGTGGTTGGGACCAGGGGGCCAGCCGGCCTGCAGCCACTGAATACCCCCCCTTTCTTCTCCCCCCAAAGGCGATTTCGATACGAGCCAATGTCCTCCTGCAGGTTGTCAGTGGCATTGATGTGCCGAAAGCCGGAGTCCTAAGGCGACAGAGCAGCGGGCGGACAAGAATGGGAAAGCTCTGTGGCATGAAAATGGGGGCCCGGGATACAGATCCGAGGCACGAGCGGAGAGAGGAGGGCGGGGGACAGTATTAAAAGGAGCCGTCGAAGGTGAAGATGAACCGGGAGGCTGGGCTGGGCTTGAGAAAGATTCTCTAAGAAGTCCGAGCGAGACGTCCCATCCGCCGCAGTTTTCTGGCGGCTGGAAGGAACCGCGCGAGATTGATTTCTTGCCGGGGGTGTCTAGGGAAGGTAACGACGAAGAGCTGGTCTCTTCGTCTGCTGAGGGGAGCGGAAAGTGAAAGTGGCCTCCCCCGCGGCGGAGCAGGAGGGAGAGCGCGCTGCAACGCTGCTACCTCGCCAAGGTGACGCGCGCCTCCAGGGGGACCTTTCTCTTCCCTTCTCTGGTTAGAGAGGGAGAAAATAGAGATGTTGCCTTGAGCAGCCGCCGCCACTGTCTTGAGAGGTGGAGGGAGGGGGGGGCGGTGTTTGGGGAGGAAGAAACCTCTTCCCTCCGGCTCGCCCAAGCAGACGGGGCGTCCGCACGGCACGGGAAAGATTTTCCGCACCGCGCCGGGACTTGCTGGCTGGCTGATGCGCAAAAGAGCCGGTCAAAGCCCCGAGAGCCCGGCGGGGCGGGGGAATCCCCTGGCCAGGAAGTGGAGGGGGGTGGAGTACCGCCAAAGAGGGCATGCGGCGGCGTGTTGTTCGACAGCGGTTGTGGGGCCGGTTTCCCCCCCTTAAAAATAAAAAAAATAATTTTTTTTTTAGCCTTGTGCGGTGTCAGGCCTCGGGGGTGGGGACTGCCCCAGTATCAGCCCTGTTGCCCACCCCGGGGGGTCTTTGTCGACCTCCGCCTTGAATTCCGCGGAACCGCCCCCCCCCAGTCCTGCTCAAGCGCCGTCCAGGGTTAAGCATGTGCGCAAGCCGCGCCCATGGGCCGCGGCGGATTCTATAGCCCAGTTGTATTTTGGGATCCTAAATCCTACTGGCCTCGGTGGTTTCTTAGGGCGCTGAAGACTTTTCCCAGGTCAGTGGTGCCCCAAACTCCAGGCCAACACTGCGCCCAAAGGGGGCTTTTGAAAGTCTCCTCTGGCCAAGTCGGCTCGCGTCGGAGGAGCCAGAAAGAAGGTGGCGCTCGCTTCAGCTTCGGAGCCACACCCGAATTCCTCCTCGGAGCTGAGCGGCTCCCAGCCTGGAGGAGAGGCAGGCACGACCTTGGCGCGGGGTTGCCGGGGTCAGAACCGGCGAGGCGGCCTCAGGGGTCCTCGCTTCTCCACCTGATGTGATCTGATCCGAGAATGGGCGCTGTGTTCGCCTGGAACGAGGCGTCCGGCGAGAGGGGCCGCGTTCCGCCCCGTCTCTGCCAGGGGATGCGCTGTCCAAAGATCCTCAGCGCATCCGCCGCGCCCTGCGCCCAACCTCCCCGCACCCCAGGCCGCTTTCCTCGGTTCAGAGCTATCTTATTTCAGCTCACAATCACTGCTGACATTCGGGCTTCCCTTTGATCGAGGAAGGCTCAGGAAAGGCACCTGAGACGGAACTGCCATAATCCTGAGGCCAGATCACAGAAGATGGGCGTTTGTAGGAGATGCGGAGGTTGCAAACCGAGAGTCTGAGCTTCCTGCAGACCTGCGCGCGCCCTCGCGCTTTTCATTTACAGTATTTGGTTTTTCCAGGAAAGGGAGGGGGAGGCTATGCTTTCCATGCCATGGAGTTCTAACTGCTTTGTGTGGAGCCGGAACAGATTTGTTCCCGGAATTTCCACAAACGATACCTAGCTCATCAAAAATCTATTCCAAATCCTGAGCACCCAACATTTGCCATAACTAGGTTCGTGGGTGCGCCTGACCCAATTCATTTTTCCAACACACACACACACACGTCTATTCACAATGCATATAAAGAAAACAATTATTGGCATTCTGCTGCCCTCAGCTTGACAAGTTGTCTGTCTCACTTCAAAGGACGGTTACCTAATTGTTTCCAGAGGTTAAAAGTAATTAAGCTACATTAGAGAAACCTAAGTAACACAGAAGGGACCCCCCCTCCCTTTCACACTGGGACCTCTTTCTTGGACATAGGCGGCTCTGTCTCTTTCTCGGTGTCCTTTTGAAAACGCGAAACTGCTGGAATCTGCCAGTTCCACAACACAGTTGAAGGTCACTTGGCTATAGCTGCAGATTTAATTTAAAACCGGGCAATGTGTCCGATGCCTTGGTTGGAAAAAGCCACGGTAATTGTGCATAGTTAATGCTGAGAGGACACATATCAGTCATCAAATATTAAACTACTTGTACACATGTATCGTGGGAACTTTGAAAAGAGTCTTCTCCCTGCCCAATAATTCTCCAAGGCTTTGAGAGTGTAAAACTGCACAGTCCTCAGCAATGGAGAAGTGCATTTGATTACTGTACTTCCAATAATTTGGAATGTGCTTAGAATGAACAATTGAGAATTTCCATCTCTTCTGCATGTGTGTGTTTATATAGAAGCCATCATTTCGCCAGTAATATTTGCTTTCTTGAAGTTCTGATTGCGAAAATAGCATACATAGCAGTAACGGTAGTATTCATGTGCGTAGCCAGGATTTTTGTTGGGGGGAGGAAGGACTTCGGGGGGGGCAGGACTTTTGTTTGGGGGGGCAGAACTGACGTGATTGGTCAGTTAGTTAAGTGTTTCTGTTGTTTTACGTGATGGACCCCTTGGCTACACCCATGGTAGTATTGTTAGCAATTACAAAGCAATACACAAATTACATTACCTGCTTGCCGTGTTCAGAGATGTTTCTCCACTTCTGATAACTTTGGCAAAAGAGAGACAGCCATGCTATATTTTTGTGCTATATTGATAAGCCGTTGGAAATGTTGAAAGAAAATTGTTGATAAAAATGGCCAAATGTCCCAATTAAAATTCTCGTGACTGACTCCCATTTAAAACAAAACAATAAGAGCAATGTTTTACAGCATAATCTTCATGGCTGTCTACCGTGAAGCAAATCCCAATAAATTTAATTATAATGTGGTAAATGTGCTAAGATTCTCCTAAGCACGCTTGCTTAGAAGTAAGCTCCATTGAAATAAGTAGGAATTATTGTCAAGTTTACAGGCTTAGGGTAGTAAGTATGTGTAAATGAGGAGTGTTTGAAAATAAGGGGAAAAGCACTGTCAGATAAGATAAAAAATACTATTGTCTGAAACTACTTCCCCCTTATTTTCAAAAAATTGACTCAAAGCATTTTTTTAAAATGCAACATACAATTCTATGCTAGGAGATCATCTGCCATTTTGTACATGAGTAAAAACAAAATTTAGGGTACAAACCCTACTATGAACTCAGTCTTTAAAGAGAGGCGATCAGGAGAAATGGTAACTAAATGTTTGTGTGTGTGTGTGGTGGAAATAGGGTTTAGTGTAACTGCTGTTCATTGTTTTTGGTTTTTAAAAAAGTCTTGTGAATGCTCTCACACCTCAACATTTTAAAAATCCAGTCCAATCTCTCCCTCCCTCCCTCGTCTCTCATGAACCCCAGCAAAAGAAATATGATCCAAGTCAAGACATTTTGCTGCCTGAGGCGGAATGCCTAAATAGTGCCCTCAAGGGTGGTAAAATACGACAATAAATTAATACTTGATCGCCTGTTGCCCTTTAGTGATGCATCCCAAAATCTGTCTCTGAGGCAGAACTCCTTACTTCCCAGATTATTCCTCATTCTCTCCATCCTTTGCAGACCCATCTCCTGTGTTTGCTTTCAACCAGGAGTAGCCAACATGGTGCTCTTCAGATGTTGTTGGACTCAATTCCTAGCAGCGGAGACTCTTTCCCAGGTTCAAGGGTTCAAGGAGGCACAAAGGGGAGCTTCCAGTCACCCTTGTTTCGATGCAGCAGTGACCGGGGTCATTGTTCTAGATGCACATTCAGAGCACATTTCCATTTGCAGTGACTGATCAATTTCTGCAGGAGCTGGGGACAAATTGGGGGCAGGCAGCTAGAAAAGGGTGGTTCAAGTGACACAACTCCTTCTGCAAGTTCAGTGTGTTGGAATGTAACCAGTGGTGGACTTAAGGTAAAGGACACCTGACAGTTAAGTCCAGTCGCGAACGACTCTGGGGTTGCAGTGCTCATCTCGCTTTGCTGGCCGAGGGAGCCGGCGTACAGCTTCCGGGTCATGTGGCCAGCATGACTAAGCCGCTTCTGGTGAACCAGAGCAGCGCACGGAAACGCCGTTTACTTACCGGAGCAGTACCTATTTACAGTGGCGTAGCATGGGTTGTCAGCACCCGGGGAAAGGCAAGTAATTTGCGCGCCCTAACCCGTGGATTTGCGCCCCCTAACCCGTGGATTTGCCCTAACCCCAGATGTTGCACCCGGTGCGGCCGGCCCCCCCTGCACCCCCCACGCTACACCACTGCCTATTTATCTACTTGTACTTTGTTGTGCTTTCAAACTGCTAGGTGGGCAAGAGCTGGGACTGAGCAATGAGAGCTCACTCTGTTGTGGGGATTCGAACTGCTGATCTTCTGATCGGCAAGCCCTAGGCTCAGTGGTTTAGACCGCAGCGCCACCCATGAACTTGGGGCTCTCAAATTTCAGCAGTGCCCTGTGTGATGCTAAAATTTGCCGCCCCCAACTCTCTTGCTCCGTTCTTCAGCATTGTTGTGGCACCCCCTGCAGTGTGGCATCCTGGGCACCCATGTACCAGTCGCGCTACCCTAAAACCACCCCTGCTGGAACTCAGCTTGCACTGGAGGCTGATGTGTTTGCATGGGAAAGAGCAAGTACAGAGAGGAACCTCATGTTTCCTAGACTGTCCTTCCTGACTTAACCTGTGATGTAAGAGCAAGCACCACTTCTCCACCTTTGTTAGATAAGGAAGATCCCTAGCTCCAGCAAGCATGTATTTCCTGTAATAAATTCAGCTTTCTTGTTTCTCGAAACTCAGAGTTGCAATGCGATTATATCCAGGGTAAAGTGTGCTCTTCCAACACGGATTTAGTGTCAAGTTCAACTTCTGCTGAGCATTTTAACTCCACATGTCAACACAGGGCGAGTGCAGCTTGGCCTCTTCTTCTAGTGCCCCGTGGTCCTGCTCACAATGCCTCTGATTTATGCACTTCCCTGTGTGGTCTGAGTTAGGGTCAACACCCATTTCTACGTTGTGGGTCCTGCAAGACTCCTGCGTTTAGGTTTCTCTGTCTCTTTAGGTGCAAAGGCATATACACCCAGCAGGCATAGAAGTTGCGATTGCTGCCTGCCAATGTTCTGGCCAGGATCTTGTTTCCTGCAAATCTTTACAGACCTTGCTGCCTGGTCGAAGGATGAGTTTGTTGCACTTTGCACTGCACTGGTTCCTCTATAAACTACAGCAGGGCCTTCTGCTGCTTAAGAAAACAAAACAAAGAACCAAAGACAAAAACTTGTGCTGTAACCTATGGCTTTGCTTTATATGTAATAGAAACCAGTTGCTTCCTTCCCCTCCTTAAACAGAAACCATTCTATTCCTGCTATTGTTGCACTGCAAAACTCAGCTCTGTTAGTAAGTCCTCTGCCAGCCGCATCTCAGCTGAGGGGAGATGACAGGATACAGGAAAACCCCACCAATAGCTGGTGAGTTAGGCTATCTTTTTAACAACATGTCTGAACAGGGCTCTCCTTTGGTCACTGAAGTTGTGTTGAAAAGGCTGGTGTTCAAGTGAGTCAGCCAAATTAGTGCTCCAAACCGCAGCGTGAAGCCTGTTTGGAGAGTGAATCATGGCTAAGCTGTGTGCACTTGAATTAATGATGCTAACATTGTGCATGTGGCTCTCTCTCTAGAGAGAGAGTTTTGGCAATGGTGGTGCAGAGAGAGAGAGAGAGAGGCAAAATACTTATGACCCCAACAGATTTTTGAATGCCTTTGTGATAGCGCAACTGCATTGGAACCATGAGCTTATGAATCAGGAGTGTTGGTGAAAGTCTTGCAAAACTGCCTTTCTCTGGCTTAAGCAAAACCATGCGGCACCCAATGCTGTACTTGCTGCTTCGTGTGATTTTGGGGTGAGAGGTTGAAGGTTTGGCACTATTTGCAAGATGGAAGTTTGGTACTATTTAATAATTACGCAAATTCTGTCATGGGTTTCCATGGTGCTGGGATTTTATTATAGAGAGGTTCTAGACTGTTTGATTATATCAGCACAGAAGAACGCTGTGGTAGAGACTAGGATTCCCTACCATCACACACACAATGACCTCCAGTTTCCACACCTGCTCCCTCCCTCCCTCCCTCCTTCCTTCCTTCCTTCCTTCCTTCCTTCCTTCCTTCCTTCCTTCCTTCCTTCCTTCCTATCTTTTGACATGTTGTAGGGTTATGTAGGGAAACTCACTATCCCAGTGATACAAGGGCAGTGTTTAGTCCAGGCACCCCCAAACTTGGCCCTCCAGCTGTTTTGGGACTACAATTCCCATCATCCCTGACCACTGGTCTTGCTAGCTAGGGATGATGGGAGTTGTAGTCCCAAAACAGTTGGAGGGCCAAGTCTGGGGTTTAGTCCTTTCAATAATCTGTAAGGGGAATCATGCCTTGTTAGAGTTTTGTCACACTCACAGAGCAAAGCAGAGAGCAAATTCATGCTACACAAATGTGCAAGGCTGTTAGCTGATTGATTTGTTCTCTGCTTTTGCACCCACCGTTCCAAAGTGGCTGCAACCAAATCAGTGATGGCTGGTGTGCATTGGGACTGGTGGAGTGGAGGGCCTGGAGCCCAGCCATAGGGGGAGCTGGAAGCAATGACAGGGAGAGTCACCCCTCCCCATAGGTTGTATGGAAGAAGGCCGGAAGGTGAGGGCAGGCCGAGGTTGGTGGATCCATTTGCCCTGAACCAAACAGCCACTGTCAAATTGAAATCCCATGCTGGATTGAAAATATGTATTTCTGCCTACAAGAATCCCTTGCAAGGCAAGCAACAGATCCTTCCCTTTCCCTTGCTCCTCACTATGCCTGAAGGCGCATCAGGTGTCATCACTCCCCCACCCAACAGCCCACAGACAGACATTCCTGCCCACAGGCATGCAATACAAGATGGGCAGCTTTTCCAAGAGAGGGGAAATAGAGAAACTGGAAGGTTACAAAGAAATTAAGGCAGGGGAAATGCTTGGAGAGCAACAGCAATGAAATGGAAGGGGTAAGCAGAGCAGGAATTCAGCTGCAAACAAATGAATTAAAAGATACGATTTAAGGTGCTTTTTAAAAAGCAAATGCAAATGCTAAAGAGAAACACAGTGATACATAATTTTGATCACGTTCATTCTCTGTAGCTTTGTTAGGGAAGATCTACACCATATATTTAAAGCACATGATTCAAAGAATCATGGTTTCTCACTGTAAGCTCTGCAATTTCCAAAACACAGGTCCAAGGATGTGCTTTCAATGTATATGTATATTGCCCTGCTCTCAAATCACATCTATACCATGTATTTAAGGCATACGACTCCCCCAAAGAATACTGGGAACTGTAGTTTGTTAAGGGTGCTGGGAATTATAAATCTTTGAGGAGTAAACTAGAAATCCTAGGATTCTTTGAGGGAAGCAGGGGTGGGCCTGCCCACGAGGCAGAGGGAAGCAGCCACCTTGGGTAGCAGAATCCCCCGGCACACCATCGTGGGTGTCAAGCTCACCTCTGTTGCTGCTGCCAGGATTGTGCAGCTGCAGCGACAGCTTCTGGTGAGATCTTGTGAGATCTCACAAAACTATTGCAAGATCTTATGGAACTCATATGGGATGCGGGTGGCGCTGTGGTCTAAACCACAGAGCCTAGGGCTTGCCCATCAAAAGGTTGGCGGTTTGAATCCCTGGGATGAGGTGAGCTCCCATTGTTTGATCCCTGCTCCTGCCAACCTAGCAGTTCGAAAGCACGTCAAAGTGAAGTAGATAAATAGGTACCACTCTGGAGGGAAGGTAAACGGCGTTTCCATGCGCTGCTCTGGTTCGCCAGAAGCGGCTTAGTCATGCTGGCCACATGACCTGTCAGCAGACAAACGCCGGCTCCCTTGGCCAGTAAAGCAAGATGAGCGCCGCAACCCCAGAGTCGTCCGCGACGGGACAATGGTCAGGGGTCCCTTTACCTTTTTATGGAACTCTCACTTGATCTCACTAGAAGCTGCTGGAGCCACACGACCCCAGTAAATGAGGCTTTGGTAGTGGGTTGTGGGGGAAAGTGTCACCGTCACATTTCACCCCAGGTGGTAAAATGGGATGGGCCACCCCTGGGGTGTGGAATTTTTTTTTTAGCCAAGGACTCTCTTTTCCCTCTCCTTAAGTTGCCTCCCCATCCTTCCCTTTGGTTCCTTTCTTTGTTTATTTTACTCTGTTGGTTTATGCTGCTCTGTACAGCACCATTCAGGCGGAATGAATAACCACCACCACCAATACCCATGATTGCCAGGTCAAGAAAGAACGTGTGTATCTGCTCACACCCTGCTTGTAGACAAGGTATTTGAAGGACAATTTGAATCATGTCAAACAGGCTCCTGCTCCACTTAAGCTGGTCCCCTGAGGTTTTCAGAGGAGATGTTGCAGGTCAGCTGAATGTTAAATCTATTTCAAGGCTTTACTGATCAGCTAACATGATAGATATGCCTTAATTCATTATAAGAGGCAACTACGTTTTCAGTTTGTTTCGTTGCAATGAAGAGGGCTAGAAAGGTATGAAAGAAGGAGAGAAAAGTATCCTTCATGGTTTGGGACAGGCATGTCCAAAGTCCATTTCGGGGCCTAATCCGGCCCGCCGGTCGGTTTAATTTGTCCCTTGTGGCAGTTTCCAAGTTTATTTCCTGGGGTAAAATCCTAAAAAAACCCTCAACAACTTCAATCCTAAAAAAAAGGTCAACAACTTTGGTCGGCCCTTCACACCATCAAATCTGGCCCTCTTTGAAAAAAGTTTGGACACCACTAGTTTGGGAGAATTCAGGTTGATGCCCTTTTGGAATAAATGTCCACTCCATACCTTTTGACCTTTTGGTTTGCCCTAGGGACTGATAACTTGCCATGTAAGGATCTTCTCTCCTTATCTTCTCCACCATGAAAAGACCCACCCTTTAACCAAGGAAATCTGAATGACCTCCCCAGTTCCCCTGAATATTTGGTATTCCTGAACAATAGAAGATGGCGTTTTGCTACCATGAATGAATTATTTGGTGGGAGAGTGAGGGAGATGGATAGAGAATGGACACACCAGACTGTCATCTCCTGGCTTCTAACATTTATTTAATTTCATTTCAAAGACCATTGTATCCAAATGTATTGTATCCCTCCCTTTGCTAAACTCCACTACTAAAAGCAAAACAAAATGCCACACAAAAAGAGGAGGGAAAAGGGACAGAGTTTGACATCCACGGTCAAGAACAATGAACTTTACTAAGCTTGTACGTCACTGTTTTGCCCTGCTTCTCCTTTCAGAGTGATAACAGTCCCACTGACAGAGAATGACAGATTTGATAAAACATGGTTATAAAACTTCATCACATGCTGGTAACTTTCCCACCAGTGTGCTTCGCAGCACACACGCTGGTGCAAAAAGAGCATGTCAAGGTTGTGTTCCATAGTCATATCTGCGATTGGTAACAGAATAGGAAGGCCAAAGAGATAAAAATTTGAAGCCTTGGTTATTTATTCACCTTTGAAAGTTAATGAATTAATCAGCGTACTGAAGGCTTTTCTGATGACCCAGAAGAGAATCTAATTCTTAGATGAAGTACAGCACTTACGATATAAAACTGTGTGCGTGTACATACCTGTGACACAGTGTGTACATACCTCACACAGAGATGACGTACCGGTAAGTCCCAGGCGCTGTCGGGTGTTTCTGCCCTGACTATTCTTTTGACTCCTTCATTGATGAGCTTGTCCCCTGCCTCCCAACTCTTTGCTTTTAATTCCTCTGTGGACTCTGACCCTGGATTTATGCAAAAAAAAACCCAACAGGATTATCAGAATAGGACCACAGTATCAGATCCCTGGCTTAGTTTAGTGGGTCTCAATGTCTTGCCCCTGGAAATGGCCAGGACTGAATACTTCAAAGAGAAAGAGCAAGTAACTCTATAATGGATGATTATAGGAACATAGAAGTATCCTTCAGACTCTCATTAGCTAGTAGTTAGCTTTTGCCCTGAAGCACAAAGGTTTACACATCTCCTGTAAAAGATTCTTCCTTGTGTTCCATCCTCATTGCCCATATAAATGCCTATAATCCTTTCTGCGGGGTGGGAATCTACCAAGCTTCCTGACTTCACAAAAATGAAATGGTACTATGATTTTGAAAGAGGAATAAGTAGTTTCTTATAAATAAAGTTACCAGGTAATGACTAACTGAGCTGTTAAATTCAGCTGATACATAATGAACACAAATGATTCCATTGAGATGTTAAAAAGGTAAAGGTAAAGGTACCCCTGCCCGTACGGGCCAGTCTTGACAGACTCTGGGGTTGTGCGCCCATCTCACTTAAGAGGCCAGGGGCCAGCGCTGTCCGGAGACATTTCCGGGTCACGTGGCCAGCGTGACATCGCTGCTCTGGCGAGCCAGAGCCGCACACGGAAACGCCGTTTACCTTCCCGCTGGTAAGCGGTCCCTATTTATCTACTTGCACCTGGAGGTGCTTTCGAACTGCTAGGTTTGCAGGCGCTGGGACCGAGCAGCGGGAGCGCACCCCGCCGCAGGGATTCGAACCGCCGACCTTTCGATCGGCAAGTCCTAGGCGCTGAGGCTTTAACCCACAGCGCCACCTGCGTCTCCCCCTCTCTGCTTATTGCTGTTATAAGAACAGAGAGAATCTTGGCTCTTTGCAAAACATTGACAAATTAATCCTCACACCACCCCAAAGAGTAAGATTAAGCCACAATATAAACCCTAAAGTACAATTGGTAGAAAGGGGACATGGATAGGAGGGATGGGGTGGTTCTCAGGAAAGCTTGACCTGCAGGGTGTGTGGAACAAATTTCCATCTCCTCCAGGGCTGGTCCACCCATGAGGCAAGCTGAGGGCGCATCCTGCCCTCCAAGGAATGCATCGCCCACTGCTGCTGCCATGTGAAACACATATGATATACTGTATGTGAAACACATGAGATGTAAGTATTGTCAGTTTCTACCTCACCCCTTCCCTTCATCCTCTCCTTCCCCTCCTTTTTCGCTAACATTAAACACCTGTTGAGCAATTAGTAATGAAAGAGTGTATTTATATCCAGATCCAAATAGGGTAACCTTGCTAAGTAAATCTTAAATCTTAAGCTTAAGCTTAAGCCAAGAAATAGTATTCTGTATAAAATGTAAGTATATTTGTATAATTTTTTGTAGTGTCTGATTTCACGTATAATGGATATGTATTTTTGATTTAATTGAATATTTAGAAGTGCAATAAGTTGTTTCTAATAAGATTTGGTTTGGATTATTATTAGTGAATATCAATATACGTATCAAGGCTTTGAGATTAGACCACTGAAGAAGCCCGGAAAACTACCCTGGGAGTGTGCTCTCTGCAAGCCCCAGTAAAAGGGCCCCATCGGGGGCACACAGCGGCCTCTTGGTTATTATTATTATTATTATTATTATTATTATTATTATTATTATTATTTATGTGTGGAGCCCAAACAGCAATATTTATGCACAAGGGGGAAGTTTCAGCAGGCACAGGGTAACTGCTAAGTTCCATAGTTTAGTAATAAACAATTCTTTTATCAGAGGTATTTTCTGTCTTTGCCAGTACTAAGCATGGAAAAGGCATTCTGCAAACATTGTGTACAAGTATTTTTCTTTGTTCCTTGGTACTGCATCCTTTAAAATAAATTATTCTCAAAAAGCCATGTCCCCCAAGGAGTCGGGTGAGGACTGAGCATGCCCAGAAGATGCTGTCTCTGCTGGGGACAGGGAATGGAATGGACTGACTAAGAAAGAAGAAAAAGAAGAGGAAGAGGAGGAGGAGGAGTTTGGATTTGATAGGTAAAGGTAAAGGTACCCCTGCCCGTACGGGCCAGTCTTGACAGACTCTGGGGTTGTGCGCCCATCTCACTAAAGAGGCCAGGGCCAGCGCTGTCCGGAGACACTTCCGGGTCACGTGGCCAGCGTGACATCGCTGCTCTGGCCAGAGCCAGAGCTGCACACGGAAACGCCGTTTACCTTCCCGCTGGTAAGCGGTCCCTATTTATCTACTTGCACCCGGAGGTGCTTTCGAACTGCTAGGTTGGCAGGCGCTGGGACCGAGCAGCGGGAGCGCACCCCGCCGCAGGGATTCGAACCGCCGACCTTTCGATCGGCAAGCCCTAGGCGCTGAGGCTTTAACCCACAGCGCCACCTGCGTCCCATTTGGATTTGATATCCTGCTTTATCACTACCCTAAGGAGTCTCAAAGCAGCTAACAATCTCCTTTCCCTTCCTCCCCCACAACAAACACTCTGTGGGGAGAGTGGGGCTGAGAGACTTCAAAGAAGTGTGACTGGCCCAAGGTCACCCAGCAGCTGCATGTGGAGGAGCAGAGACGCGAACCCGGTACCCCAGATTACAAGTCTACCGCTCTTAACCACTACACCACACTGGATCCTAGGACGATGGCAGAAGGGAAATATAGATATTTGCAGGGCAGACAGAACCATTTCATTTTCTAGACAAGTCACCAAGAATCTGTTTCCAAATATCCTTAGGAAGAGATGTGAGAGCTGCCCATATGTGGAGAATCCCAACATTTCCATGTACCGTAACTGAGACTAGGCACCAGTGTGTCCTCCCTGGCAATAAACTAGCCCAATAAACTCTGGGCATGATCTGTGTGCATTGAATGCTGACTGGGGAGGGGAGACCCTAAACAGAGGGTCTTTTTTGTGTGAAATGGAGTGTCTGGAACCTTGAACAAACCCCACGTTTGTTGGGGGTTCTGCTTCTTCACTTTCAAATTTCCCATTAACTCTGCACTCCTACTAGCATATTAGCAAAGCTCCTTCTTCCTGCCAATGATTGGCTGTCACAACATGTAGGTGACTAAGTAAGACCTTCAATAAAGTTTTTGGAATTTGAAACTAAAGTGTTTAAACCTCCACCTCCAGAAATGCTTTAGGTGCATCCTTTTCCTAGACGATCCCACGCCACTGGGCCAGAGGTGATTTGTCATCTCATGCACACGGCAGTCAGAATTGTATTGCTCTATGCGCATGACCCATAACTTTGCAATATTGTTTTCTGGGCATGCTCAGGATAAATGTGTGTTTGTGTGTGCATGCTGTCAGTAGCAGGATTCCAGGATGAGATGAATCTGTATTTGCCTAATGATAGGAAATGCCCACAATGATGTTGAACTTTCCATTCTTAAAGACAGGAATAAATTATTATCTTATGATAATGGTCACCCAGTCACCCTTTTTATGGTTTACTACTGTATTTTTGGAACGTCGTTGGTCTTATCCTTCAATAACACCATTGTCGTCATCAATTGTCATCATGATCAACATCAACAACCGAGACAGAAATACTTGTAAGTGAGAAGGAACATAAGATAATCTAATATGCAGTTGATACCATTATGCTCTTTCCTAATCTAATATTAGACCTTCAAAATTTAATTAGGTATTGCTTAAGCAAATTTCTGGTTTTAAAATTAATTATGACAAAACAAGCTTTGACTATTCCTGTTCCTTAGTCTATTCAAATTAAATTAGGAGGTACTTTTTCTAAAGTCAGCTAAGAAATCTTTTCCCAGTCAGAGAGGAAGGGAAGTTGGGGTGTCTATATCCAAAACCTATTATGGGCAGGTGACATTTGTCTCATCCACAGATGTCGTCTTTCCAAAACTTATTCTCCATTGCTTGTCAGCTACATTTATTAACATCTGCCAACCTATTTCCCTTAGCTAGGTAATAGGTAAACTGGTGTATAATATGACTACTTCCGATGCAGCACAACTTTACTAATCCAAACGACCCCAACACCAATTATTAGTGATGCTGTCTATGTTAAGTTTGCTCTGATATGGAGCAACACGAGGGATTTCTAATTAATACAAATAAACCAGACTGAGACTCTTGGGCTTGCCGATCGGAAGGTTGGTAGTTCAAATCCCCTCGACTGGGTGAGCTCCCGTTGCTCGGTCCCTGCTCCTGCCCACCTAGCAGTTCAAAAGCACACCAGTGCAAGTAGATAAATAGGTACCGCTCCAGTGGGAAGGTACGACATTTCCGTGCACTGCTCTGGTTCACCAGAAGCAGCTTAGTCATGCTGGCCACATGACCTGGAAGATGTACGCCGGCTCCCTCGGCCAGTAAAGCGAGATGAGCGCCGCAACCCCAGAGTCGTCCGGGACTGGACCTAATGGTCAGGGGTCCCTTTACCTTTACCTTTATTCTTATACTAGGCCAGGGTGTCTACTACTACACAGACACCCCAATAAATTAGCTAGTTTATTACATTTGTATATCACTTTACACATACAGAGGCATCTGAAGTGATTTAAGGTAGTAAAATGCAAAATACAGATTACAGGAGAAATTCAATAAAACAATGCAAATATAAAATACTAAAAATGTTTGGTCTTATGCCTGTAATCAAGCGAGGAAAAACTGAAGATGTGGATTCTCTGATACATCATGCTACTGATATTGTTCAACAAAACCTGTGTTCGCAAAGTCCTAAGCCAGGCAGCAGCCATTTTGGATGTTGGTCACCAGTTTCGGTGCTCACAATCTCTTCTGTCTTGAGATGTAGAGTACTTCCACTCATGTCAGCCCAAACAGCAGGCCATGGGGCCAGCCCAGTTTGTATATTTCACAGAATAACATCCTCAAAGCTGTTTCAGGATCTTTCACAGCCTGGGTTGTGATGGTCCATGCTTTGGTGTGCATTATCTTGGTGTATGGGCAAGATTTGCCTGAAGGAATAAGATAAAAGTGATACACTTTAACCCCACCAAACCTAACTAGGATGGATACAAGCTCTGTAGAACTGAGTATGCTTACAATTTTCTGTTGGGGGTGTTGAGAGGGTTCAGGGAGACAGATCTATTATCATTTCTATCTCTGCTCAATGAACTTTGGCTTTATGAACCATAGATTAGCAGGCAATGTCAAACTTAAGACTGTGACTCAAGAAAAATGTAAATGTTTTTGAATTAATATAGCTGACCTGGCCACAAGTATTTTTATTAAACACACACACACACACACACACACACACACACACACGGCTCCCCAATCTATCACTCTGTAAGGGAATTTATGCATACAATTCCCATTACTTTTAATGGGAAATAATCACATAAATCCTCTTCACATCAATAAGAGAATAAACCATTAAATCATTAAGCTTTAAATGACAATAAGAACCAAATTCTCCTCCGATTTTCATCTTTGAATTGTTGCTACAGTGATCAAAATGTGTTGCTGAAGCTGCTGCTGCTTAGAATAACCTGTCCCCTAAGGTTGCCAGCCAGATTGACTGAGGAATGAAGCTTCAGTGGCGTAGCGTGGGTTGTCAGCACCCGGGGCAAGGCAAGTAATTTGCACCCCCTAACCCATGGATTTGCGCCCCCTAACCCGTGGATTTACGCCCCCTAACCCCCAGATTTTGCGCCCGGTGCGGCCGGCCCCCCCTGCACCCCCCACGCTATGCCACTGTGAAGCTTCATAATATCTGGTAATTGTAGGAAGTTTAAGCTACTTTTTTTCCTTCCAAAGAAATATGCATATGGAAACATGACGAGATATTGGGCTGTTATAAGCTGTTATAAAAGGGAAACAGGTAAAACCAAAATCAAACCACATGCCAGTAAAATATTTGACAATAGATGGAAGACTGGGAGGGGGAAGTTTTTTTCAAAATGATTGTAAGGCATAGCTGTCAACGTTTCCCTTTTTAAAAGGGAAATTCCCTTATTCCGAATAGGATTTCTCTCAAGAAAAGGGAAAAGTTGACAGCTATATTGTAAGGGTGTACCTCACTGGATCTTTTTTGGTAGTTTAAGCGTAGCTTGACAGCATTCTGAATGTTGTTGTGAGGAAGCACTTTATTTATTTATTGCATTTACTGATATATGCACCTTTTCCTCCAAGTAACTGAATTTGGTGTACCTGGTTCTCTTCTTCCCCATTTTATCCTCACAATAATCCAGTGAGGTAGGTTTGCCTGAGAGATGGTGACTGGTTCAAGGTCACCCAGTGAGCTTCGTGGCTGAGTGGGAATTTGAACCCTGCTTTCTGAGGTCCTTGTGCAACACTTCAAACCATTACAATGAAATGGCTATCCAAATGAGTATTTGTAAGTATGTAATTTGTATATCTAGACCAGTGTTTCCCAATCTTGTGCCTCCAGCTGTTTTTGGACTACAATTCCCATCATCCCTTGCCACTGGTCTTGCTAGTCAGGGATGATGGGAGTTGTAGTTCAAAAACAGCTGGAGGCACAAGGTTGGGAAACACTGATCTAGACATCATGCCAGTGAATCCCATTCAGAATGGATTTTGAGATGTAATTATGGTTCTTTTCATCAGCTAGAAATTTGTCTGAATCCGGTGCCGTTTCCTCAGGCATTATGGGCACAGAGAGGCCTCCTGCATCTATGTAGTGCAACGCGGCCCAATGGTGGCAACATTATCGTACCGCGTTGATGGAAAGAAGCTTCTGCTCTGCTGTGGCTAAAAGTAATTTTGGTTCTCATGCGCACTGGCACTGAAACTGCATTTCAGAATCTGAAATAGATTCCAGAGTCTGGTGTAGAAGCTTGGCAAACATGGAACTGATTCTGGAGCAGAAACCAGCCATTCTGTTCTTCTTTAGATCTGTGAGTCATGTGACACATTTGTGCTATTGCCTCAGAGGAACTCAGAACAAACCAGACCCCATCTGTTGCCAGACATCTTTTGTCATAGTAGCACCGCACAAGCTTATTTCTAATGCATTTACATATATATATGTAGTTAAAGCTATGGTTTTCCCAGTAGTGATGTATGGAAGTGAGAGCTGGACCATAAAGAAGGCTGATCGCCGAAGAATTGATGCTTTTGAATTATGGTGCTGGAGGAGACTCTTGAGAGTCCCATGGACTGCAAGAAGATCAAACCTCTCCATTCTGAAGGAAATCAGCCCTGAGTGCTCACTGGAAGGACAGATTGTGAAGCTGAGGCTCCAGTACTTTGGCCACCTCATGAGAAGAGAAGACTCCCTGGAGAAGACCCTGATGTTGGGAAAGATGGAGGGCACAAGGAGAAGGGGACTGCAGAGGACGAGGTGGTTGGACAGTGTTCTCGAGGCTACCAGCATGAGTTTGACCAAACTGCGGGAGGCAGTGGAAGACAGGAGTGCCTGGCGAGCTCTGGTCCATGGGGTCACGAAGAGTCGGACACGACTAAATGACTAAACAACAACAACAAATGTGTGTGTGTGTGTGTGTGTGTGTGTGTGTGTGTGTATAACAATAGAATAATAGAATTGTAGAGTTGGAAGGGATCGCAATGGTCATTTAATCCAACCCCTTGCAATGTGGTATCTCAACACAGGGTCTCCCATCCAATTCGAAACCATTCTGCACCCCTGCTTAGTTCGGTGACAAAAATGTCCAACTAGAACAAAGGAAGACTCAGGTTCAAATCTGAATTCAGCCATGAAGTTTACTGACAGTACTCAGGCCAACCTATGTTACCTCACAGGGCTGTGATAGAACGAGAAGAGCAAAAGCATAAACACCGCTGTGGAGGAAAGACAGGATATAAATGTCATGGTTAAAGCAAATAAGAGGCTAATCAATAGGAGATGTGTTGTCATGGTGGGCACGGGTGTCAGGAGACTCCTAAGTTGTGGAATTCCCCTGCACAGAGGTTCATCTGACACCTTCACAATACAGCCGTCGGAAAATGTCCTGGTCTTTGATATCCAAGATGTTGTTTACTTTAGGACCCACCCCATTTCCTGTGACTATGATATGGTTTTGTTGTTGTTGTTGTTTAGTCATTTAGTGGTGTCCAACTCTTTGTGACCCCCTGGACCAGAGCACGCCAGGCACTCCTGTCTTCCACTGCCTCCCGCAGTTTGGTCAAACTCAGGCTGGTAGCTTTGAGAACACTGTCCAACCATCTCGTCCTCTGTCGTCCCCTTCTCCTAGTGCCCTCCATCTTTCCCAACATCAGGGTCTTTTCCAGGGAGTCTTCTCTTCGCATGAGGTGGCCAAAGTATTGGAGCCTCAGCTTCAGGATCTGTCCTTCCAGTGAGCACTCAGGGCTGATTTCCTTAAGGATTTAGCTGTTTTTAATACTGAACTTTAATTTTTTTATAACGCGGTGGTGGTGGTGATGATAATAACAGTAATAATAGACAATGCCTGAGACAGAATTTGGTGCTGGAGTCCTGCTTCTCTGGGCTGGCTACTGTCTGAACTGAGGTGATTCCAAGAAGCTGAAGAGAGGGCATGCTAAACTAACCTTGGAAGAAGGATTAACTTACATTCTTGAGTCCTCTTAGATGTTCTGCCAGAAAGGAGCTGGTTGGCAAGATGACTTTTAAAACATCTTTCAGCTAAATTAGAGATCCGAAGGCAACATTTAGCATGAAAGGGATATCATGTGGGTTTGTGAGCCTCCCTTGAAACACTGGTGTGAAAGATAATTAATACTTAGGTTTACCCTCATCCATAAATTTCATTGTCTTATCTGAATTGGCAGTGCAATTTTCATGGAACCGTTTCAAGCAACCACATGTGAACACAAGAAAACAGACGGGAAAATTATTCCTACAGCATGTTAGAATGACATGAAAGCATTTCATAGCATGAGGCCAGGCTTCTTGGTGGGGGGAAAGGCTTGGAGCAGATTTCCAGCTGCGCCGAGTTTTGCCGAAGTCATCGCCATATGATATAGGTTTGACATAAATGTGACTCACATACTTATGAACAAGGACTGACTTTGAAAGCCACAGAAGGTCGACACCTTCTAGATTTCATGCACAAAACAGGAAGCAGCCAAGATGCAGACTTTTCCACGTGGCATCCTTAGAGTTCTTCAGTTGGTTTTATTATGAAGGCGGGGGGAGACTCTGATGTCTCTACAGTGGTACCTTGGTTCTCAAACGCCTTGGTATTCAAACAACTTGGAACCCAAACACTCCAAACCTGGAAGTAAGTGTTCTGGTTTGCGAATGTGCTCCGTTTTGAGTGTTATGTTGATGATTTGAGTGCCACACTTCTGTTTTGAGTGCTACACTGAGGTCTGTCTGTTTTTGCTATTTATTTTGCTTTTTTCTTTTTGTTGCTCTTTTTTTTCTGTCACTGTGTGGAACCCAGTTCAGCTACTGATTGATTATGTGACTGCTGTACATTGTTTATTGCTTTCCTTTTATGGATCAATGGTCTTGTTAGATGCTAAAATTCATGTTAAATTGCTGTTTTAGGGGTCTGGAACGGATTAATCCGTTTTGCATTATTTTCTATGGGAAATTGCACCTTGGTTTTGGAACGGACTTCCGGAACAGATTAAGTTTGAGAACCAAGGTACAACTGTATAGCCCTCCTTTCTGCCATTATAAACCCAGAGCCTGACTTTCTAGGGGTTTTCTGCATTTCTGTTGTTGTTGTTTAGTCGTTTAGTCGTGTCCGACTCTTCGTGACCCCATGGACCAGAGAACGCCAGGCACTCCTGTCCTCCACTGCACCCCGCAGCTTGGTCAGACTCATGCTGGTAACCTCGGAAACACTATCCAACCATCTCATCCTCTGTCGCCCCCTTCTCCTTGTGCCCTCCATCTTTCCCAACATCAGGGTCTTCTCCAGGGAGTCTTCTCTTCTCATGAGGTGGCCAAAGTACAGGAGCCTCAGCTTCACAATCTGTCCTTCCAGTGAGCACTCAGGGCTGATTTCCTTCAGAATGGAGAGGTTTGATCTTCTTGCAGTCCATGGGACTCTCAAGAGTCTCCTCCAGCACCATAATTCAAAAGCATCAATTCTTCAGCGATCAGCCTTCCTTATGGTCCAGCTCTCACTTCCATACATCACTACTGGGAAAACCATAGCTTTAACTATACGGACCTTTGTTGGCAAGGTGATGTCTCTACTTCTCAAGATGCTGTCTAGGCCTGTCATTGCCCTTCTCCCAAGAAGCAGGCGTCTTTTAATTTCATGGCTGCTGTCACCATCTGCAGCGATCATGGAGCCCAAGAAAGTAAAATCTCTCACTGCCTCCATTTCTTCCCCTTCTATTTGCCAGGAGGTGATGGGACCAGTAGCCATGATCTTCGTTTTTTTGATGTTGAGCTTCAGACCATATTTTGCACTCTCCTCTTTCACCCTCAATAAAAGGTTCTTTAATTCCTCCTCACTTTCTGCCATCAAGGTTGTGTCATCTGCATATCTGAGGTTGTTGATATTTCTTCCGGCAATCTTAATTCCGGCTAGGGATTCATCCAGCCCAGCCTTTCGCATGATGAATTCTGCATATAAATTAAATAAGCAGGGAGACAAAATGCAGCCTTGTCATACTCCTTTCCCAATTTTGAACCAATCAGTTGTTCCATATCCAGTTCTAACTGTAGCTTCTTGTCCCACATAGAGATTTCTCAGGAGACAGATGAGGTGATCAGGCACTCCCATTTCTTTAAGAACTTGCCATAGTTTGCCATGGTCGACACAGTCAAAGGCTTTTGCATAGTTCTGCATTTCTACTAGACCCAAAATGTTTAAGCAACATGGACTAGAGTCACTTCATTCATTTCATAGTAGATCCGCCCCTGTATACAGGAGCTGGCCTTGTGTCAGAGTGGAGGTGGCACTCTTGGTAGATATCTGCTGCTTGGATGGCCGGAATCTTTCAATATTCTTTGCTCTCTGAATTTAAGCTGGAAGAGAAGAGAGTTTTCAGGATAAAAGTTTCTTTTCCTTTCTTTCTTGGAGGCAGATGAGAAATGAGTGTTGGGGGTCAGGTGGCTACATCAGTTGAAGTGGATTTTATTTGGCCAGTCCACAAGCGAAATTATTTTTCCTTTTGGGGAGATGAGATTTGAAAGTTTGGTTTTTTTGAGGCGGAGGAATGAACTGGAAGAGGAATTGTTTAGAGAAGATACATACCCCATCCTCAGCATGCGACCTGTGATCAACTCACTTGTCTCTCAGCATCACTAGGCACCTTCTGCTAAACAGGTGTTAAAACTAAATGATCTGGGGCTCAGACTCCTCCTGTGATGGGACACAGTGGGTGGTCTTGGGCAAGTCATTTGTTACCACCAAGTCCAACCTTCTGGTCCGACAATGGTTGTCGGCAAAATGCCTCTGGGAAGTTTATGAGTAGGAGTCAGTGGCAGCAAAGAAATATGGGCGGCTGGGTGGGAGGGAGGGAAGACACAGAAGGGGAAGGTATATTGCTAGGTATGTGAGTTGTGCCCCACATGTCTCTGAAAGGAAAATAACAGTAAGAGCTAATGACAGGAGTCCAGCAATATAGGGCGGGGGAACAAACAAGTGTCTGGGGGTGAGCTCCTTGTTTGGGGGAGCACTCTGGCGCCACCCATCAGTGGCGTAGCGTGGGGGGTGCAGGGGGTGCAGGCCGCACTGGGCGCAACATCTGGGGGGGGTGCTCGCTGCCTCCAGAGTCGCCGAAGAGCCTCGGGCGCAGGCTGTAGCAGAGCCCCATGGCAGCAGCACAGGCAGCAGCAAGAAGAAGCTGGCAGCGGCGGCAGGTTAGGGGTTAGGGGCGCAAATTACTTGCCTTGCCCTGGGTTAGGGGGCGCAAATTACTTGCCTTGCCCTGGGTGCTGACAACCCACGTTACGCCGCTGCCACCCATGATAGGAGCAGGCAGTGCGGGAGGCCAGCACTGCAGAGCTTCCCTCTGTGGTGCTGCTGCCACTTAAATGGATAGTATGGGGCTTTAGGCTTCACAGGGACACCAGTGTAGTCAACCTGGTATTCCTGTCCACCCCAAGGCCATCCTCGTTCTGCCCCTACACCACTGGGGCAGGGGTGATGCCCCACAGCTGCCACATTGCAGCAACCTCTCTGGTTTATGAGAGGTTCCAAGTACAGTGGTGCCCCGCAAGACGAAAAACCCGCTAGACGAAAAACCCGCTAGACGAAAGGGTTTTCCGTTTTTCGAGGCGCTTCGCAAGACGAATTTCCCTATGGGCTTGCTTCGCAAAACGAAAACATCTTGCGAGTCTTGCGAGTTTTTCCCCTCCCCCCCTTTTTCTAAGCCACTAAGCCGCTAATAGCCGCTAAGCCGCTAATAGGGATGCTTTGCAAGACGAAAAAACCGCTAGACGAAGAGACTCGCAGAACGGATTATTTTCGTCTTGCGAGGCACCACTGTAAATGATATTCAGCTGTAAAGGTAAAGGGACCTCTGACTATTAGGTCCAGTCGTGGCCGACTCTGGGGTTGCGGCGCTCATCTTGCTTTATTGGCCGAGGGAGCCGGCGTACAGCATGTGGCCAGCAGGACTAAGCCGCTTCTGGAGAACCAGAGCAGCACACGGAAACACCATTTACCTTCCCGCTGGAGTGGTACCTATTTATCTACTTGCACTTTGATGTGCTTTTGAATTGCTAGGTGGGCAGGAACTGGAACCGAGCAACGGGAGCTCACCCCATTGCGGGGATTTGAACCGCCAACCTTCTGATCGGCAAGTCCTAGGCTCTGTGGTTTAATCCACAGCGCCACCCACGTCCCATATTCAGTTGTACACTGCTTTATTAAACCTTTTTTATTTTTAAATTCGTTTTTATTAAACATTTTCTTGGTTTTAGAAAAGTACATGCCTTGTCTCTTTTTTCACGTTGTACAGTCTTTCTTACAATTCAGTTGCATTTATTGTGAGATGTTAGTGTTGAGTTCAGTATAAGGTTGGGGAAGCAGAGTGGGGAGTGGAGGGGTGGGGTTTATATTCTTTTGTAAAGTGTGTGTGTGGGGTTTTGTGTCAGCGTCAACTGGGTAGGTTCTCTTCCTATTTGCTTATTACATTTCCTTGGTAGTGAGAGGGATTGGGGGAGGCCAGGGGGAGGCCAGGGCGTGGTTGGTTGAAGTGGGATTTGTTCGCATTGGGGCAGGGGGATTGTTGGGTCAGGTAAACCAGATTGATTCATATGCTGTCGGTGGATTCTTGCCATCGGCTTGTCAGGCTGTGTATGTGATAAAGAGGAACCATACTGGAGTCAAGGCATCCTCTTCTATTTGTCCCCAAGTCAGTTTCAGTTTATTATTTAGCTTTTCTAGCAAGGCTGTTTCCCATACAAATTGATACCATTGGTCCATGTTTACTCCTGACAGGTCCCTCCTGTGTCTGGCTATGAGGCTTTTGGCTGCTGAGAGTAGGTGGGTTATAAGCCCTCTATAACATGGGTAGGTAAACTAAGGCCCGGGGGCCGGATCCGGCCCAATCGCCTTCCAAATCCGGCCCGCAGACGGTCCAAGAATCAGCATGTTTTTACCTGAGTAGAATGTGTCCTTTTATTTAAAATGCACCTCTGGGTTATTTGTGGGGCATAGGAATTCGTTCATTTCCCCCCAAAAAATATAGTCCAGCCCCCCACATGGTCTGAGGGACAGTGGACTGGCCCCCTGCTGAAAAGGTTTGCTGACCCCTGCTCTATAATGTGGTCATTATGATCTTGGAAGATGTTCAGTAGGGCCAGTTCTGGGGTGAATTCTAATACCCGTTTAGTTGTTTTGCATATCTCTTGTAGGACTGCTGTCCAGAAGGATTGGATTTTAGGGCATTCTCCCCACATGTGGAGGTATGTGATGTGGAGGTGCAGCTTCTCCAACGTCTTGGTGAGGTTCCTGGGCGTATCAGCACCAGTTTCTGTGGTGTTAAGTACTACCTGTAGGTGAGTTTCAGAGTGAGTTCCCTTCCTTTGACTGATATGGACTTGAAGGGAGGTTTAGACCACATTCTAGTCCATTGAGTGGGGTTAATTTCATAGCCTGTGTCATGCTCCCATTGTTCTTTGATTGCCTCAAGTGGGTTTGTGGGATTTTGTATCAGTATTTTGTATGTTGTAGATACCATCCCTTTACTGTGTCCCTTTGCTTTCAGGAGAAGGGTTCTGAAGGTGGTCAAGGGCCTAGAGGCTGCTGATTTTACTGTTGCATTGCTTAAGAAGGCATGTAGTTGATGATGTGTTAGCCAAGGTATTTGGGTGTCCCCTAGTTTGTCCTGTATTTCTTGTGTTGGTATGGGTTTGTTGTTGCTATAGACGTCTTTTAGATAGCGTAGGCCTTTGGTTGGCCAAGTTTTTATCTGGAGGTTTTGTGCTGCGTGTTGGAATAGTGGGTGGTGGGCCAGGGGGGTTAGTGGGGACGAGAATCGGGATAGTTTGACTGCTTTTCCTTTCCAAGCTTTAAGTACGGACTCTGTGAACCTGTTCAGTGTGGTGGGGATTTTCTTTAGTTTGCTTAGGAGAAATGGGTATGCTGTTGTGGGGATGTTTCCGATGGTGTCTCCATTGTTTCGTCTCCTAGAATATACAGGATTATGTGGTGTACTATGTTGGCAATGTAATATGATTCTATGTTGGGCATTCCTCATCCTCCTTCTGAGGTATTTGGGGCTTATTCTTGGCTTTTTGTGTGAGAAAATAAAGGAGTGTAGTTTTTTCTGCCACTTCTGGAATTGGGTTGGGGAATCCAGATTGGGAGGGTTTGGAATAAATAGATTAGTTTTGGGAGGGTGATCATTTTTATCATTGCTATTTTGTCTGAGAGGGTGAAGTTGGTGTTGTTCCATTTCCTCAAGTTTCTGTTGATTTGTCACCATAGGGGCTTGTAATTGTGGAGGTAAAGTTTGCTGAGGTTTTTGTTATTTGCACCCTTAGGTGCCTGAATTTGGTGCAGCAGAATTTTATCTTTGTGATGTTGGTGAATTCCTTTTGGGCATGCTGTGTGTGTGTGTGTGTGTGTGTGTGTGTGTGTGTGTGTGTGTGTTGAGGCACATAGCCTCAGATTTTGCAAAGTTTACTTGTAGGCCCGACACCATTGCTAATGTGTTGAGTTCTTTAGTTAGGGTGGTTGCTGTGTTTATGGGGTCTGATGTGGTGACCATCAGGTCGTCTGCGAAGGTGAGATGTTATTATACTAAATCAATAACAATAAGATAACTAAGGCTGCATATGAACTATACCTTTAAAGCACATTTCTTTCCCTAAAGAATTCTGAGCCCTTTAGTTTACCCCACACAGAGTTACAATTCACAGGAACCCATAACAAACTACAGGGCCCAGAATTCTTTGAGGGAAAGAAGGTTCTTTGAATGCGCTTTAAAGGTTATAGTGTGTATACAGCCTTGGCCAAACAAAAGAGAATGAGGCAAGAGACTTGTAAATGCATGCATTTTTAAAAGTGGCATGAATGATGTTTTAAAAAGCAGAACGAGGGAGAAAATATGAACCCTTTCTGAAATACACAGAGAGGTTCTGGTGACACCATAAACCATTTGCTCTTTGCTCCCCAGGTTTATGATGATGTCACCAAGATTCCTTGAAGCAGGGTCCTTTTAATTCTTCATTGCCACAGTCAGCTATAATTTATTTGATAATGCATCTGCACACTTTTCAGGAACAATTAATCAGCGCACAAGTAAAGTCTACAGTGGGAGACAGACTTCAGACGGGCTTTTTCTTGTTCTGAAATTCATAGTCAAATGGGTCATTTTTCAAAAACCATGAATGTTATAATCAAGAGACATTATAGAACAACAGACGCTGGGGACAAGATTAATTGATTAGCAGCCATTTTAGAGTTTTAGAACACTCGGCGATGTTTTAATTGAAAGGTACAGCAACTAATGCATCAGTTGAATGCAGCACAGTTTCATATCAGATGTAACAATGTTTGACATTTCGATTTTCTTCTTCCCAATTTACATAATGGAGAAGATTGTACTGTAAAAACACTGCTGCTGTAAGTACATTTTTGCTTGCACCTTTTCTTTTCAGGGTGGCAAAATTGATCCATGTTTAGAATGTGCAGAATTCTTAACACATGAAAGAGGTGTTCAAAGAACATAATGGCTTCTTTCATCTGTAGTATGAGATTAAGATGTGTTCTGGAGCGTAAATCTTTGAATAACTCAACTTGTGTATCTGCCTAAAATGTTGGCGCAACATCCTTTTTATTTAAGTGTTATGTCGTTTGTGACATTATACTGTTGCTTAAGCTAATTTGTACTCTGATACAATGAAATCTTTGTACAATCATGCATCTAGACAAATATGAATGAGCTTAAATAACCAACTTAAATAAGAAAAATAAGAAAAGGCCAGAAGCGGCTTAGTCATGCTGGCCACATGACCCGGAAGCTGTACGCCGGCTCCCTGGGCCAATAAAGCGAGATGAGCACCACAACCCCAGAGTCGTCTGCGACTGGACTTAACGGTCAGGGGTCCTTTTACCTTTACCTTACCCAACCAGAACTTTGATCAAAGGGTTAGCTGGCTGAAAAACTGGGCCTTTGCAATCATGAAATTAACATTCGCAGTGTGCCAGAATGTATGACTATTCACACTTCCCCATGGACACAAGGGCTAATAATGTTGCCCATCCTCTGTGTGATATGCATCAAAACCTGTTAAAGCATACATATACCCTGTCAGGTGGATCATGTAGGTAAGCCTGAAGCCCCCTGGGCATACTGCACAGGATGAAAAGCTTCCCTAAACACCAAGACCCCCTGCTAGCGTGTCAAGCAATGGTTGCTAGTGATGTACCATATTTTTCGCCCTATAGGACGCACTTTTCCCCCTCCAAAAATGAAGGGGAAATGTGTGTGCGTCCTATGGGGCGAATGCAGGCTTTCGCTGAAGCCTGGAGAGGGAGATGGGTAGGTGCGCACCGACCCCTCTTGCTCTCCAGGCTTCAGGAGAGCCCCAGCGCCAGCCCCACAAGGTCGGGGGACAGCGGGGAGGCGGAACGCTGCCATCCCGCTGTCTCCCGATGTGGTTTGGAGACTGACGGCGGAGAGACGCGTGCTTCTCCCTGCCGCCAGCCCTGCAAGCTCCGGGGACAGCAGGGAGGCACAGTGCGTCTTCCCGCTGTCCCCGGACCTGGTCTGAAGGCGGGCGGCGGGGAGAAGAGTGCTTCTCCCCGCTGTCGGCCCCACAAGTGCCTGGGGGGGGGGGAATAAATTTTTTTCCCTTGATTTCCCCCCCCAAAAAAAACTTGGTGTGTCCTATGGGCCGGTGCGTCCTATGGGGCGAAAAATATGGTATTTCACTGGGCAAAGGGACACGGGTGGCCACACTGCAGTGACAGAGGCAAGAGGGACCTGTGCATGCAAACACACAGTTGCCAAGCAGAAGCTAGTTTGGTTACAGGCACAAGCTGCTGACATCATCAGGGGCAGCAACGTGTCCCACGAAAGGTCAGGTGTGAAGTCCTTCCTCCACTTCCAGCACCACTGGTTTCGATTAAGAACTGCCTTAATGGCAGGAGCATAAAAAGGCAGGATAATGGACCACAACCCTTCCGCTTGGCATCCAGTTTTCTGTGTGGAGGGAAGTTTTATATGAAGGAGAATTTGATCAAACATGCTGCCACCTGTTCCTTGAACTGGTACAACCCACATGCTGGTTTCATATGTCTGAGATGGGAGACAGAGAGTGAACTGAAGATTAATACTGCTGTTTTCATCAACCTGGGAGTAGGAATGATGGAGCCTTCTTGCATTCCCCTAGGTTCCAGAACCAGTGGCGTAGCGTGGGTTGTCAGCACCCGGGGCAAGGCAAGTAATTTGCGCCCCCTAACCCGTGGATTTGCGCCCCCTAACCCTAACCCCCAGATGTTGCGCCCGGTGCGGCTGGCCCCCCCTGCACCCCCACGCTACGCCACTGTCCAGAACTACTTGTTGATGAACACAGGAGCATTAATGGTTGAAAGTGGTTCAAAGGAGGTATTATTCACAAGGTGTAGGCACAGTTTAAGAAAAAGAAAATAAATTGTTTAATTTTAAAAAAACAACACAATTTCAATGGATAACAACAACAAACCCCACAACAAGCTATTTATTTTGTCACTTATCAGTAAGTAAAACTTTAGGTCTTGAAGTAATAAACCCTACCCTGCAAAACCTGCCTACTGTAGGCAAAAGTGGGTTGAATGTAGACCTCAAAAGACACAGTTCCTCTCCAGCAACCTTCAACTCTCTGGAAACAGCAACTCATGCGTGCAATTTGCAAAGTTCTTAAGACATCTAGTGTGGGGACTTGGTGGGATGGGGTGTGGTGTGTATGGAGGGATGAAGATGAGAACAGTGGGGTGGTGCAGGGAGCTTCGTGTGTGAATAGGTGCTTGGGGTGTGCATTATGGGCGACAACATGAATAGGGGTGCAAGGATGTCCTGTGCCAGCACTGCAGCTCCTGCGTGTTTCTGCCTGGCGCTGCCACCTTCTCCTGTCCTCCTTTTTGTTCTTCAAAATACGGCAACCCCAACTGCTGAGATGTATAAAGTAAAAATGCCTGCCTACCTTATTTTGGAAAGAGCTTCAATCATCTTAGGGAGGTTTGCTTAAAAGTAAAAATCCACAGGATTGGTTCCTATGGCTTTATTACTTGCTATAAACATGGGATTGAACTGCTGTATTTTCAAAATTATTCTGAATAGCCATCATTTTAATACCAGCCCTTTGCTATGCTTCTTACATTCTTCCCTACATGGTTTTGAAAGGCAGGTTAAATATTAAATAACAATCTAGTTATTACAGATGGTGTACACAAAACCGAAACAAGAATTCTTCCAAACCTGGAAAGTACAACAACTACATTTAAATGCTAAAAAAATTAAAATAAAGCAATTCACTCCCTTCAGTTTTCCTTTCTCACCTGAATTTGTTAACCACATTTCATCTAAATACCTGACACAACAAAACCAATTATTTACGCATTACTACAAAGCTGACTTGGATGGGAAAATGCTGTTAAACCTGTGTCAAAGAGAGTAACAAAAGTAGAAACATCGCACTGTTTGCTTAATGAGCAAAAGAAGAAGAAGAAGTGTGAAGGTGAAAAGACAGATTCTGGGTTGGAGTGACAAGGCGAGACGGTGTCTTGATCACACTTATTGTGGAGCTGGGGAGCTGGAAACATGGCTGTAAAATCAGCAAAGAACAGAACTGGGCATCCTGAGTTGTGGCTCCTCACGGCCGAAGGGAGAAGTGCCTCTGGCTTGTGTTGCATCTTTATCCCCCTGTTTCATGGGAACTGTCAGTTTGCTGCAGTAACTTTTAATTGGTTTATGAGTGACACAAAAGTCAAGTTGCTTATTCTTTAGACATCTGTTTTTGCTTTACTTCCCCCCTCCGCACCACACTTTGACACTACCCGTGCCATCTCTTCATATTCCTGGTTGTCAGCTTCTTGGCATCTAGTTGGCCACTGTGAGAAGATGCTGGAAAGAGGGGTCTTTGGCCCAATCCAGCAGGGCTTGTCTTACATCCTGGCTTTTCAGCATACTGCCTACTTTCCTTCAGAATAGTAATAATAGTAATAATAGTAATAATAATACCCTGCCCATCTGCCTGGGTTTCCCCAGCCACTCTGGGTGGTTTCCAACACATATAAAAACATCATACAGTGGTAACTCGGGTTACATACTCTTCAGGTTACATACGCTTCAGGTTACAGACTCCGCTAACCCAGAAATATTACCTCAGGTTAAGAACTTTGCTTCAGGATGAGAACAGAAATTGCACAGTGGAGGCGCAGCGGCAGCGGGAGGCCCTATTAGCTAAAGTGGTGCTTCAGGTTAAGAACAGTTTTAGGTTAAGAACGGACCTCCGGAACGAATTAAGTATGTAACCAGAAGTACCACTGTAAAACACCAGACATTAAAAACTTCCTAATGATACAGGGCTGCCTTCAGATGTCTTCTAAAAATTGTGTAGTTCTTTTTCTCCTTGTCATCTGATGGGAGAGCGTTCCACAGGGCAGGCACCACTACCAAGAAGGCCCTCTGCCTGGTTCCCTGTAACTTCACTTTGTGTAGTGAGGGAGCTGCTAGAAAGCCCTCAGAGCTGGACCTCAGTGTCTTGGCTGAATGATGGAGGTGGAGACACTCCTTTGGGTTTACAGGGTTGAGGCCGTTTACAGCTTTAAATGTCAGGACCAACATTTTGAACTGAGCTTGGATACGTACAGAGATCCAATATAGATTTTTCAGGGCTAGTGTCCCAGAGGCCACTCCCAGTCACCAGTTTGGCAGCCACATTCTGGATTAGTTGTCGTTTCCAAGTCACCTTCAAAGGTAGCCTCACATAGAGTGCATTGCAGTAGTCCAAGTGGGAGATAACTAGAGTGGACAGACAGGTAGGGTTTCAGCCGGCATACCAGATGGAGCTGGTAGATAGTTGCTCTGGACACAGAATTGACCTGTGCTTCCATGGACAGCTGTGATCCCAAGATGACTCCCAGGCTGTGCACCTGGTCCTTTAGGGGCACAAGTACCCCATTCAGGACCAGGGAGTCCCTCCCCCCACTTGCCCGCCCCATGTCCCCCAGAAACAGTACTTCTGTCTTGTTGGGATTCAACCTCAATTGGTGAGCCAGTGTGGTATAGTGGTTAAGATCTGGTGAACCGGGTTTGCTTCCCCGCTCCTCCACATGCAGCTGCTGGGTGACCTTGGGCCAGTCACACTTCTCTGAAGCCTCTCAGCCCCACTCACTTCACAGCGTGTTTGTTGTGGGGGAGGAAGGGAAAGGAGAATGTTAGCCGCTTTGAGACTCCTTCGGGTAGTGATAAAGAGGGATATCAAATCCAAACTCTTCGTCTTCTTCTTGACAACCAGCCATCCTCCAACTGCCTCTAGACACTCACAAGGGACATTCACCACCTGCGTTGGTTCTGATTTAAACGAGAGGTAGAGATGGGTATCCTCTGGATATTGGTGAACACCCAGCCCAAACCCCCTGATGACTGCCCGGGAGTTTCTCCTCTTTCCCCCAGAATGCACATCTTGGCTGTTTTGGCGTCCTCCTTCTACAGTCTCCCTTCCTAGGACACGTCCTCCCTTTCAGGAACATAGATGCAAATAGATCAATGTGGCAGCTGAAAATTAGCATAGATCATAAAAGGGCTTTAGTTTCTTTTTAAGCACACAAATGCTACCCTTCTTTCTATAACTGCAGTTTTGTTGTCTCTGTGTATGAAATAATAAGCGACTGTCTTTAAAACTGGCAGCAGCCTGCTTGTTTTACTTTAATATAGACAGGAACTACAATTTGAACTTGCATCCCTTTGAAAGACCTTGTAATATGTATTCCGTAAGTGGATAATGACAGTGCATGTATGCAGTTGTGTTTTTGTTTAAAAAAATTGCTGTCTTGTATCTAAAACTCTCATTACCTTACTGTTGCTTATCTGAACAGATATTGAGCTCCATTGTGTGTTTACTTCCTACAGTACCGTTTCAGTACAGACTAGTCCATCTTCTGTCCAAGACTGCCTCCCCGTAAGTTCTGTTTAGAGCAGACCTAAGTATGAATGAACTTCAAGGGGCTCTGAGCAGGATGCCTACCAATGGATACAACCCCAAACCTTTGCATTACCTTTTGGCTGACTTTGAACCAGACCACAATAGCCTCATTCCTAGGCAACCATAATGATGGTACATGTATTACAGATTCCTTCTTCAGTGTGATACTTATGGACTGACGTCCAGCTATTTCCTTCAAACTGTTGCGCTTTCCCAGGTTTATATGTGAACATTTCCTCTGCTTGGATGTCCTATGGGTGTCTTTAGGGTGACTTAGATTAAATGGCAGCTGCCTATCTAAAAGCATACGGCTTCATTGAGAGTTGCTGGGCTGACATCAGATTACCTAACTAAACATGACTTCAGTTCATATGATAATAATGTCTGCAGGTCTGTATGTATGTCTGCCCACCTCTTTCTCCCGAACCTCCCCATCAGTGCAGTCAGAAAAGGTGCCATCAAGAATCAAAGGAGGAGACAACTATGCTTGATTCTGTGATCTGGTGACCCCCTGCCGGCAGTGCCCCATATCAGTTAGGAAATGGCTCTGTCAGTGCACAGTCAAAGGCCATCATTACATAAGCAGCTAGTAGACCAGTTCTCCCCTTGCCCTGTCTCCTGCTTCCAGTTCTGAAAGTGTCCAGCTTTAAACTGCAAACTGGATGGACAGGCTCTCTGTTTCATTCAAAACAGTTGTAGTCCTAAGAGCTGCTGCAGGAAGGGGTGAGTCTTCATGTAAGAGTTGTTTCAAGAAGAAGACCTGCGAAGGAAGAGTCATTCTCTGATGCCCACCAGGAGAGGGTTGGTTTGACCTGTGTTGCTACACCCTCCAGTCCTAGCAGCCTTTATAAGGGAGTTGCCTAATGGATATTTTGACTTGACAATTAATAAGCTGTATGCTTACTTAAATGTCTATATATATTAAATGAAATGTTATTTGTTGATTGTGTGTGTTATATTGCAGTGATGTCATACGTCTTATTATTGTTGATATTACTTTAGACTTTGATTTTCCTGTGAACTGCTTTGATGACAGTTTTTACCATGGAAAATTTGGTATAGAAATAAACTGACAATGACTACGCTTATGTATTTTTAGTTTTTCTTTTGGTCAATCAGCTAGGAACTTTTTGTGGAGAAAAGCAATATATAAATCTAAGAAACACAAGCCTTGTCAGGCATTTTTGAAAGGCACAGGCATGGCAGCCCTTGAGGGACCATGTACCAAGGGAACACCATTATTATTATTATTATTATTATTATTATTATTATTATTATTCTGCCCTTCATCCACAGATCTCAGGGTGGTTCACAACATAAATTTCCAATATAAAACCACAAAATGCATAATAAAAATAAGAATAACAACAAACCAATAATCTCCCCCTCCCACGACATATTTAAAAACACGAGCTGGAAAGAGCGACAGGAAATTCCAGCTTTCATTCATCCCCTCACTCGGAAACAGGCTACATTTCCATTTCCATTTGGAAAGCGTCTCACTAGTTTTAAAATAATGGTTATTATTCATTTGAAAAAAGAAGGAAAGCCCAAAGATGCATTTAGTCAAAATAATACATTGGAGGAGGAAAAGCTTGAAGAGGAATATCCTTAACCAGCTCATTTGCAACCCAACAAAATCAAACGGTAGGGGAAAAATCCTCAGTAGATTTGTACAGCACAGCAATAGCCTTTATGCTTGGAAATTTATGGGCCATGGACAGTTTATAAGAAACGATGTAGTTCATCAGTGAGCCAAACTGATGGAACACATGGGAGCATTCGGCAGAGGAAGTTGAGTTTTGGAATAATACTTACTTTGATAGAGTTGTTTTGTTAGCTAAGTAAAACAGTAGGGAAGCCTATGGCCACTTAGGCTTCAAACATAAATATATATTTATAAGTCACCCAGCTGCTTAATTGAGATCCCTAATGTTTTCACAAAGTATATCTTATCCAAAAAACAATAAAACCAGAAAACAGAAGCGGCGGCCAAGACCTGCTCCAGGCTAAAGTTCGATTAATCAGTCAGCGGTTGCTAGGAAGTAACAGAATGTCACTTAAGGACCAGATTTGGATCAGGGCACGGAGCTCAACAGACAGTCTAATTCTGGAAGCTCTTGAGAAGGAAACTTCACGGACAGTGGAGTGTCTGAATGAAAAGGTTGATTAAACACAAATTAATATGGTAAATTTAATTTCAAGCTGATGTCGTAAGCAGTATGGTATTCTCCTGGATTGGGAGTGGATGGGCAGGGCATAGAAAATAAACAAAGAAGTAAATTGCCTGGGATCCAAAGGGTGCCTGGTGGACATCTGCACATGCTCAGAGGTTCTGAAGGTTTCAGCTTCTGACTGGAGCTACATATGGTGCCCCAGAGGGTACGGTTGCTTTCAACATCATTTGTGATGTGTGTGTGTGCTGTGCTTGGCTGGTTAATTTTCCAAGTCTGCCATTTTTGAAAGAAATACATTTTCAGTTCTGACAAAAGAAACAGAATCCATTCCAAGTCAAATGTTTGAGTACATGTGACTTGCAGCAGTGACCTCCAAGTGTAAATCTGGACACATCAGGTTTGTTGCCAGAATATTAGCAATGGCCTGTACAGCAGAAAGGAACTAATGTCTGGCTCATGTTCTATCTGTTTTTGAGGGATGAATGGGAATTACATAAGACCTGAAGTAACAAAATGTGAGAAAAGTAAAAGCAAAGCTGACTAAATGTCACAAGGATTGTGCAGAAACTGACTAAAAATCACATGTAAACTTCAGGTATTTCAATTAAATTTCAATTAAATGTGGAAATACCCAAACCCGACTCATGAATGTGAAGCCTGCTATTTGTACCACTCCAAGTTGCAATGAGTAGGAGAGGACTCTTACATTTTGGAGATAATATTTGTGTCAGGATAAGTGTACATTTTGTAATGAATGGAATGATTAAAAAAAAAAATGACAGGAAAGTGAATCCTATGAAGCATTATTTAATGGCTCATTTTCACATTGAATGGTTAGACTTGTCTCATCCCTGTTGTTTTGTTTGAATTCTGAACTTTTCTTGTTTTACTATAAAATAAACTTTAATTCAATTCTTCATTTAAAATAAATTATGAAGGCCATTTACTCTTCACAAGTAGGAAAGAGACATCTTGGGGACTTTTCCAAATCTCCGCTTTGTTTACAAAGGGGAAAAAAATACAATTTCCCTGAATGCTTCCAAACCTTCTCACATGGAGGTTAAACAGGAGGCGGCTCATTAAATTTGAGCAGAGAACTGGAAAATGAGATTTCACACTCCTGGGATGGGGGAGCTGGCATGTTTGGGGTTTCACAAAATCTTTTAAAGATATTTGGCAAGTTGCGTGCATGGTTCATGAAATATTGTGGGGCTTAAGTGAAAATATTATTGCAAGTCCTCTCCAACTGGAGTTAATTGGGTTTATCTACTCAATCAAAGGGTAGATTTCATGATAGGAAGCTCACAGGTTTTCAATTAGGCATAGGCCCTTAATCAGTAAAGATTTGCTGCCAAACCATGCACTGTTTAGAGAACAGGAACAGAAAAACACCATAAGTCAGTAGGATCCATGATAGAACTAACACGTGCTCAGCAATTGCTTTAAAACAGAGGAAAATGCAGGTAGTTACCTTCCTCACAGGTAGCTAGGTAATGGAGGTGAGAGACAAGGCCTGCCAATTGCATCCAGTTTCCCTATTTTCACTTCATTTTGAAATCTGTCTTGAGTTGAGTTTGACTAGATAGGGTTAATGGTTAGGGGAACCATGGTTTAAGAATGTTGTTGTTTAGTCGTGCCCAACTCTTCGTGACCCCATGGACCAGAGCACGCCAGGCACTCCGGTCTTCCACTGCCTCCCGCAGTTTGGTCAAACTCATGCTGGTAGCTTCAAGAACACCATCCAACCATCTCGTCCTCTGTTGTCCCCTTCTCCTTGTGCCCTCCATCTTTCCCAACATCAGGGTCTTTTCCAGGGAGTCTTCTCTTCTCATGAGGTGGCCATAGTACTGGAGCCTCAGCTTCAGGATCTGTCCTTCCAGTGAGCATTCAGGGCTGGTTTCCTTCAGAATGGATAGGTTTGATCTTCTTGCAGTCCATGGGACTCTCAAGAGTCTCCTCCAGCACCAGAATTCAAAAGCAACAATTCTGTCTGGACAAGATATAAAGATCTATTGGAAAACAAGACTCCAAGGTGGCTATCACCCATGGAGGCCAAGGCTTTGAAAAAACTCAATATGGAGGCCAAATGGCCAAAATATTGGGAGATACTGGAACAAGACTGAGATACATTGAAATTGCAGAGTTTTGAGAAACTAAAAGATAAAGTGCGAGATTGGCTACATTATTATCAGATAAGAGAAGCCTTCAATTTGGATAAAAAAATAGGCTTCCAGGTGGAAAAATCAAAACTAGAAACAGAACTGTTAGAACCTAAAACCAAGATACTTTCGAGAATGTATAACTTGCTGTTAAAATGGAATACTAAGGATGAAACAGTTAAATCAGCCATGATTAAATGGGCACAGGACATTCAGGGGCACCGACTTATAAAAAATATTGGGGGGCCCATACCGGGGTCCTGCCCCGGGAAGTTTTCTAAGAGCCGCTCCCGGCCCGTTGCTGCTGCTGCCGCCCGCCTCGTGGCCCCCTCGCCAGCTGAGGGAGGGAGAGAGACCGAGAAGGAGAGAGATGCGTGGTGGGCAAGGCAAGTGCCCGCCGCGCCGCGCCTCGCCTCCCACCGCCCCTCGTGCCGGCCGCCCCCTCCCCTCCCTTCCCTGCGCGCGCGCGCGCCCTCGCTCACTCGCCCTCCTCACCCCAGCTCTTGGCCGTTCGCCCCAGGAACTCGCCGCTGTTGGGGTTGTAGATGAACCTCTGCCACTCGGCCATAGACTGGCTGAAGGGCTTCTTCTCCTCCTTGGCCATAGCGAGAGAGAGAGAGAGAGAGAGAGGCTGGAAAGAGAGAGGGAGCTCGGCGGTTCACGGGCGGCGGTTTTTCCCCTGCCGAAGCAACAGCGGCTCCTCAGAACCGCTAAGTAACTCTCCCTCAGGCGCCCGGCGGGAGAGCAGAAGAGAGGAAAAGGAAAGAGGGGCTGGGCCAGTCGCACGCACCGAGTAAAACTACTCGCGCCGCCTCTTTTACTACCGTAATAATTATTTGTTTTAACTCATTACTGAATGTATTTTAAAAGGTAACTATCGTCAAACAAGGAAAATAGAAAATACCAACATAATTTTGTGATTTTACAAAGCATAATATAACTAATAATTTTCTTAAATTATTGGGGGGGCAGAGCCCCCCCAAACGAATTTTTGAGGGGGCTCGGGCCCCCTCAGGCCCCATGGAGTCGGCGCCTATGAGGACATTGGTCATAACATTATGTTCGCTGACTGGGAGAGGTTGTGGACCACTGATATGAAATTTACGGCATGTAATGCCTTAAGAGAAAATATTATGAAAATGATCTATAGGTGGTACATGACCCCAGTCAAGCTTGCAAAAATTTATCACCTGCCTGACAATAAATGTTGGAAATGCAAAGAAGCTGAGTGAACATTCTTTCACCTTTGGTGGACATGCCCAAAGATTAAGGCTTTCTGGGAAATGATCTATAATGAACTGAAAAAGGTATTTAAATATACCTTCCTTAAGAAACCAGAGGCCTTTCTCTTGGGCATGGTCAGCCAATTGGTGCTAAAGAAAGATAGAACATTCTTTATGTACGCAACGACCGCAGCAAGGATACTCATCGCAAAGTATTGGAAGACACAAGATCTACCCACCCTGGAAGAATGGCAGATGCAAGTAATAGACTATATGGAATTAGCAGAAATGACTGGCAGAATCCGAGACCGGGGAGAAGAATCGGTGGAAGAGGACTGGAAGAAATTTAAAGAATATCTTCAAAAGCATTGTAAAATGTTTGAATGTTAAAATGATGTGAGATACAAAAATAATAGGGCACTAGGGGTTTGGCAAAAAGAAATATGCAAAAATGATGTGGAAAAGAAGGGGTAAGACCAGAGAACTATTATGTGGTGTTTAAACAAATGATATAAAGGATTAAGTTAAATTACAAAGAACATGTGGTAAAATTTTCTTTTCGTTTTTTCTTAAAAAAGAAGGAAAATAAATGCATAACAGGTTGAAATGTACAATATTGAATAAGATTGGAAAGAGGGTAAGAAATTGCTAAAATTGATTTGTGTAAAGGGGAACGCAGAAAAAGGAGATGTGAGGAAGTCAGGAAAGAGGGTTAAAAAGTTAGTAAGTAAGCAATAATTTTCTTTTTTCTTTTTTGTTTCTTTTGTTTTGTTCTGTTGTGTTGTTTTTGATTGTTAATTTTGATGTATTGGTTTGATTTGAATTTGTTCTGAAAAACCTTAATAAATATTTCTTAAAAAAACAACAAAACAAAAAAAAGCAACAATTCTTCGGCGATCAGCCTTCTTTATGGTCCAGCTCTCACTTCCGTACATCACGACTGGGAAAACCATAGCTTTTACTATACTGACCTTTGTTGGCAAGGTGATGTCTCTGCTTTTTAAGATGCTGTCTAGGTTTGTCATTGCTTTTCTCCCAAGAAGCAGGCGTCTTTTAATTTCGTGGCTGCTGTCACCATCTGCAGTGATCATGGAGCCCAAGAAAGTAAAATCTCTCACTGCCTCCATTTCTTTCTTTAGCTAGAATTACTAAAAATTCAGGGCACAGTTCAGCTTGAATAGACTTATGCTTGCATTAAAATGGGAGTGAAATTTTATTCTACCTAAACTTTTCCCCAATGGTTTATTTATTTATTTGAGAAAATAATCCAGGAGTAGCATACTCTCCAAGTGTCCCAGTTTTCCAGGGACAGTCCTGGAATTACGAAGGCCACACCAGCTCCTGATTTGATCCCAGAATGTCCCTATTTCCCTTGCTAGTGCGGCCAAACTCCAAGAGCAGAAGGAACTGGCGCTTGTCCCAAGCAGTGGTGGCGGCAGCGAGGCAGCATCCCCTTGTCTCCTCATGGCTTCTCCTTTGTAGCTGCTGCTCGTAGCAGCTGAAGGAGAGCAGGCAAGGAGGAGGAGAGGTTGCCACCACCGTGGCTTAGCCCCCCGTGATGCGCCAGCTGTGAGGGGCAGGCAGGGAGACAGGGCCAACCTGGGTGGGAAGGAAGGGGAAGCGGAGAGGAGCGCAAGGTGTCTCGATTATTATTTTTTAATGTTTTGTGCATCTGCGTCTAGTCTTGCCCCTTTCTAGAATTTATTTATAGTTGTGTGTGTGTGTTGGGGTGTGTGTGTTATTGCTGTTGTTGCAGTTATTTTTATATCTTGTTTTATATATCCCAGTACATTTCTGAGCACAGTTCAAAGTGTTGGTGCTGACCTTTAAAGCCCTAAACAGCCTCAGTCCAGTATACCTGAAGGAGCGTCTCCACCCCCATCGTTCAGCCCAGACACTGAGGTCCAGCGCAGAGGGCCTTCTGGCGGTTCCCACATTGTGAGAAGTGAGGTTACAGGGAATCAGGCAGAGGGCCTTCTCGGTAGTGGTGCCCGCCCTGTGGAACGCCCTCCCACCAGATGTCAAAGAGAAGAACAACTACCAGACTTTTAGAAGACACCTGAAGGCTGCCCTGTTTAGGGACGATTTAAATGTTTAACAGACTATTGTATTTTAATACTTTGTTGGAAGCCGCCCAGAGTAGCTGGGGAAACCCAGCCAGATGGGTGGGGTATAAATTATTGTTATTGTTATTGTTATTGTTATTGTTATTGTTATTGTTGTTATTGTTGTTGTTGTTGTTGTTATTATTATTATTATTTATTTTGAGGCTTATGATTTATGTGGAGATTTTTTAATTTGGTTGTGTAATTTTTGATCTTTTGTTATGTTTGTAGTTATGTCATTGTTTTATATGTTGCATATGGAAAGGAGGCATACAAATAAATGATGGATTGATTATTTCCTATGGCCACTGGCTGAAAAATCATTTGAACCAAACTGAAATTGTAATAAACACAACCAAAAAAACTGCTTTTCCAGGAGAAGAGGGTTTGAAACCAGAAATGTAACATATGCAGCTTTTAAAATGGTGAATCAAATGTAAATATTTAATAGATGAATTATTGAGCCCTACTGTTAGGATGTTTACAACACCTTGAATAGCTCTGATCACTATATGCTTTAAATGTTAATTCACAACCTGCATTTGTCGCATATCTGCTGCATAAAGATGCCAGACCATTTACTCCCATAATATCTCCCCAGTGGCCTTCACCCTGCAGAAAATGGCCTGGAACATATATCTATGTGCTCAACTTGATGTCTCTTATAGGGTTGTCATATTTCATACAGTAAGAATCCGAACAGAAAAGTTGTTGTGCTTTTTTGGGTGGACACTGCTGCTGGCTGCAGTATTCCGGATGTGTCCAAGAAATTCCAGATGTATGACCACCCTGTCTCTTATCTTGTCCTCTTTCATTAGGAAGAAAAATGCCCCCCCCCATATAAATGTGCTTTTTCTTTCACTTGGAAATAATGGATTTTGTGGATTGTGGTTTTAATCTCTATTGGCTAAGAAAAGTTCATGCCCATTTTAGCACACCACTGAATTCACACAGGTTTTTTGAAACTTCTACAAAGTATGAATGAAAGAAAGAATGGGACGTGGGTGGTGCTGTGGTCTAAACCACTGAGACTTGGGCTTGCTGATCAAAAGGTCGGCGGTTGGAATCCCTGCGATGGGGTGAGCTCCCGTTGCTCGGTCCCAGCTCCTGCCAACCTAGCAGTTCAAAAGCACCCAAAAAAGTGCAAGTAGATTAATAGGTACCGCTCCGGCGGGAAGGTAACAGTGTTTCCGTGCGCTGCTCTGGTGTTGGTGTTCTGTTGCGCCAGAAGCGGCTTAGTCATGCTGGTCACATGACCTGGAAAAACCATCTGCTTAAGCAGACAAACACCGGCTCCCTCGGCCTGTAAAGCGAGATGAGCGCCGCAACCCCAGAGTGGTTCACGACTGGTCTTAATTGTCAGGGGTCTCTTTACCTTTACATAGTATGAACTGGAGCAGAATAATCAGTGGCCAGGCCTAGAAGAAGAAGAGTTTGGATTTGATATCCCGCTTTATCAGTACCCGAAGGAGTCTCAAAGTGGCTAACATTCTCCTTTCCCTTCCTCCCCCACAACAAACACTCTGTGGGGTGAGTGGGGCTGAGAGACTTCAGAGAAGTGTGACTGGCCCAAGGTCACCCAGCAGCTGCATGTGGAGACGTGAACCCGGTTCCCCAGATTACGAGACTACCGCTCTTAACCACTACACCACACTGGCTCCTCAGCACATGTAGAAGTTAAGGTTAAACTAAACACTTCTGTGGATTTCTACAGGCCCAGTGGAATCCTGTTGCTTACCTATTTGAAGGCATAGTCATCTGACAGGTAATCAGTAGCAGATGGCATGGTGGGGTGGAGATGCTTAACACTCCCAACAGCCAGTGTCATAATGTGGTTTGCCAGTGCAAGGGGTGTGGGGGGGAAATGCGAGCCCACTGGGGCCGATGCACCACTTGGCAGGCAAATTCCCCCCGATGCCCACACAGAGGAGCGCCAGGCAGTGCTGTTCTGCCTGCCTCCCTCTGTCTGAGCCTGCGGAATGTGAGGAGTGAGCAAGCGCTGGCCAGCTCGCCATTCAGCAAGGGGGCCAGGGATGTGGCAGGAAAACCAGGTTGGACTTTGAGGACCAGAGACCCAAACAGCAGCAACTCAGCTGGTGGTAGGCCAGTAAGTGTATCCTCCCAACCACGATGTCTGCTACTATGGATAATGTGAAAAGGCATGGTATGAAATGAGGGCTGTGCAAGTTGCTTTTGCTCTGGAGCATGAATAAATCGTATGGTTCATGGAGAGGGGGGAATGAATGGTGAAATGGGAGCATGCACAGACTAAAGGTCAAAGAGCGAGTTGGCAGGAAATCACACCTTTCAAAGTTGGAGTCAACTCTTTCTTAGCAGAAATACAATTTTCACAGATCTGGCTGAGTGTCAGGTCCAATGAGTACAGCAGCTCACATCTAGTATGAATCAGTTACAGAGACTGAAAGTCTCTGCTGCCCCACAGCTCCCCCCCCCTCTCCAGGGCTTTCCCCAAGCAATCAGAGACTGACCCTGCATGCAGCCTGTTGCAGCTCTCTGTGTTTCAGCCCTCTTCTGATTCTGGGAGGCCGGGGAGAAGAGGGGATTGTAGCAGCAGTAGGGGGAGATAACCATGACTCTTCCCCAGCCTGACTTATCTCTGCTTCTTGGTTTCGAAGGTGATCCGGAAACTACAACTAACCCAGAATGCGGCAGCTAGACTGGTAACTGGGAGCGTCCGCCGGGACCACATAACACTGGTCCTGAGAGATCTGCATTGGCTCTCAGTATGTTTCTGAGCACAATTCAAAGTCTTGGTGCTGACCTTGAAAGCCCTAAACGGCCTCGGCCCAGTATACCTGAAGGAGCGTCTCCACCCCCATCGTTCAGCCCAGACACTGAGATCCAGCGCCGAGGGTCTTCTGGCGGTTCCCTCATTGCGAGAAGCCAAGTTACAGGGAACCAGGCAGAGGGCCTTCTCGGTAGTGGCACCTGCCCTGTGGAATGCCGTCCCACCAGATGTGGAGGAAATGAGCAGCTATCTTATCTTTAAAAGACATCTGAAGGCAGCCCTGTTTAGGGAAGTTTTTGATATTTAATGTTGTATTGTTTTTAACACTCGATTGGAAGCCGCCCAGAGTGGTTGGGGAAACTCAGCCAGATGGGCGGGGTATAAATAACAAAATTATTATTATTATTATTATTATTATTATTATTATTATTATTATTATTATTTCCCTCCTCCCATTTCTGCCTCTAATTCTGGACTTCTCTCTGCCATCGACTCTCCCAGCTCACTAAGCCTTGTTACGTCTTCAGCTTCCAACACCTGCCCTTCCCCGTCTTCTCCCTGTGGCCACTTCTCGTTGTTCCCCCACCACTCCCCAGGCTCTGAACCTTCTTCCCTTGGTGGTTTCCCAGCTAGTTCCTCCCACTATTCCTCTGCATCCAACCAGCCCAGGACACTAACCATCCCCTGCATAGTCCTTTCATGCTGTCTGAATATGTGCCTTTGCACAGGACCGGCTTGGGACATTTTGCCACTTGAGGCTAAACAGAAAATGGTGCTCCCTCCCTTCTCCTCATCTGCCATCAACTGAAGCACCCTGCTGCTCCCACCAAAGCTGCCACCTCCTGGACCCATGGAAGCTGCCCCGTGGGGAGAAAAAAAGGAGGCTAGGGAGGAGCAGGCAGCAGAGGTGGAGAAGCAGCAGGCTGTTCTCCCAACCGCCCCCCAATCTGACGCCTGAGGCAGCAGCCTCGCTGTGCCTCATGGGTGGGCCAGCTCTGCTTGTGGATCTTTGCTGGAAGGACTTTGGGAAATCTGTAAGGACCTTTTAGGGATGGGAGGAGAAATCTATTAAGGAACAAAAACTGAAAGCCAAAGGAGCACATGGGAGAGGTGTACTGAATATCACCTCCTCCTGCCGTATACTTGTGTCTGTGACGTTAACATATGAGAGTGCTGGAGGTGAAATAATTGAACAGGTTACCCAGTCAGAACCCAGGGGGGGTGGAGTCAGAGGGACTATAAAACCAGCTCTGGGAGGGGCGAAGGAGGAGTTCATTGGGAGTTGGGTGGTTGGTTGGAGTGGGAGTGAATTGGGATAGAGTCTGTGGGTAGGTTGAGTTAGTGTAGCAAAATAAGCTGAGTCAGGAACATTTAGGAGCTAGGAAGACAAGTCAATATCTGAGAGGTGGTTTCGTGAGTGAGAGCAGGTAGCGGAAGTTACAGGTCTGGATAGGCACCCCATGACTGTAATTGACTGAGACCGTTTATGAAACCACACACTTGTTAAACTGCAATAAATAAACAGAAGTTTATGTTCCAATTTAACCCTGACTGGACTCAGTATTGTACCAGGTAGGGCCTGGGTGGTGGCAGTGAGAAATAAAGTGGTGGCACAGGGATCAATAGATGGTGAAACGTCCGGGGACCCTGTGTGTGTCCACCTAAAGTTGTTCTCTCTCTCTCTCTCTCTCTCTCTCTCTCTCTCTCTCTCTCTCGGCATATGCCATGAGTTGATGCTCTAATAGCAGTAAGAGGAATTTCCAGATGAAGCACCACTTAGAGCTGCTTCTGGTGTCATAAAGGAGGAGCGCTAAGTAGGAAACACCATGAGCATGGCACGTACTTAGTCTCATATGACATTGTGCATTTTTGTTTCATTGTGATCATGTGCCAGGAAACTCCCGGCCAACTGCAGTTTCCCAGCACAGTGAAGCATATGCATGTTTCAATTGCCACACATGATTATTCCGTTTCCACTCTCCCCTGCCCACCCCAACCCCCAGCAAGTAGTGATATTCATGTAGATAACTTGTCACATTTGTAGTGGTCCTTAGGATAGAAGCAACCAAGCAAATCTGTTTGATCAGACCTTTCCCACTCATTATGTCGACTGCTATCTGCATTAAAGCTTTTAACCATTACGTACACCACAGAGCTAAAGTTATTGTTAACTTAGGTGATGGATTACAATTGAGAATGTTAATGTTACCTAAAGGAACACTTTTAATGTATGTTGCTGTAAAATAAACAAGGTCATCAAAATTAAATGGGATGTCAATGGTCTACGAAGATCACAAAGTAAACAAAAGTTCTTAAAATAAGCATGAAACCTGAATACCCCTGAGATTGTCGTGTATCAAAGACATTTGTTTATATGAAGTAAAGAGAAGATTACTTACTGGTAATGTTGTTTGTCATAAGTCTACATCTAGGCCCATCAGACTGCAAAAATCCATCATGATGAACAATGCTGTGTCTACTTCTAAGAGGAGGCAAGGAGAATGTGAAACTGACTCACTACATTCAATTTTTAAAAAATATAATATTATGGGCTTGTAGCTTATTCACTGGCAAGTCCAAACAATTGCCATTTAGTTCTACTGTAAAATAATCAATAATCCACTTTAATGCTTTCCAATAACACGTCAGATAAGTCCAAATGAGGCTCATTGGGCAAAAGCATATTGACAACAAGTTTGTCAGCTATAAACAAATTATTTTAAAGGCCATGCTGTCATTACATTTCTTTATTCTAATTTTTAAAATGTTTGCAGGGAGGCAGAAAGAAAAAGCCAATGGGTGCATTTTTTTAATAGGAAAAGATTCAGATATCGCTCCCAGAACATACCCAAAGGTTCACACATCTTGTACCATATTTATTTGACTACTGGGTCTATGGGTACTAAGATAATGGGTGGCTATCTTCAACTGAGTTTTACGCAGAGTAGACCTGTTGAAATTAATGGGCCCAACTTAATCATGCTAATTAATTTTAATAGGTCTACTCTGAGAAAAGTTAGTTGAGTACTACCCAATGTATTTAAAGCATTTTCCCACTCCAGAACATGGTCTCCAAAACATGCCCTGAAGACGTCCAACTCCCATTAGCCAAAGCTGCCACAGGGATGATGGGCATTGCAGTGCAAAACATCTGGAGGGCACCAGGTTAGGGATGGCTTGTTTAGAATATGTTTCTCAGGTATTGAAGAATGAGATAGGCCTACTGGAGTACGTGGACATGAACCAGAAGACTAATGTAAAGATTATAATTTTTGGTAACAACCTTCAAATAGCCTTCAGAAGATGCCTCAGTGCCTGTGTTGGGACTCTGCCATCAAGGGCAACATTAGGCATGTACCTCCCGAAAAGGCTGCTTCACATCCCTTAATGTCAGCCATCCATGCATACCTTGGCAAGGAGTTTGTGGACTGACTGCACTAGTTGTTTCCTCTAGGAAAAATGAACATTTGGCTTCCTAACCCATATGTTTTGGGGGTGGGTTAGTATTATTTTTTAGCTTCCTACACTGAAACCCAAGGAAAACCCAAGATAACGCAGTACAGGATGAAGTAAAAGCTAGAATGTGAAATAGCTTAGTGCTTTTACTATTCCCGATTAAGTTATATCCAGTTAATGTGTGTGTTTTTCCTCCTGAAATTTTACACATGCATGGCTATATTCCAAAATATATCAATGAGAGTTCAGAACACAAATGCCAGTTTTCTCTTTTGTAAATCTGCTCCTTTTACATTGTGATATGTTCCATGTGGTCATTCATTATAATTGCAACAGAAGTGGGATAAGTATGTTTTTTTGCACAAAACAAAACAAAAAAATGAGAGGGGCATGGGGAGGTCACCCATGGAGGTGATGAAATTGACCCATGGGAAGAAGGGGGTATTTAATCTCCCATTGCTGATAGGTTAAGTGTATCTTAGAGTTGGACAAGGAGCCAGCCATGAAGGGAGGTTTTCTGTTCAAGATAAATGAGTTCCCTTCCTTCATGAGGCCATTCCCTTGGCTACCTGATTTCTTTATGACATCCTGGCAGCCACTCCAGTTTGTCTCTCACTGTGAGACAGTCAGCACCACACTCCTAGCACTGCAGGAAAAATAAACTCATCCAAACCAAGTAAAACACTTGGAAAAACATTGTCATGAATTGTGGTTCACTTGAAAGTTATGCATAAAGGGTGTGTTTTTTTTTAATGTGGTAGGGAAGGCAAACCATGTGGAGACAGGCACTTCTTTATTCAAGTTCCTTTGAGCTTCTTCGAAGGATGCTGGCTTGGAAAAGGCACATGAATGCGGAGGTTGAAATGAAAGGGAACAAAATCAGTTGAGTGCAAGCTATGTTAATTTGACCACAGATCACTTGACCTTGTCCAGAGAAATGCTCAGACAGGACTGTGCGCACATGAGGTTCCCTCCAGAAATCAGATTCTCGGGCAGAAAGTGTGCAGGATGTGAAAATGTAACTGTCACTTTCTTTGGTTCCACTTTGGTAATCTTCATACGGCCAAAAATAGCTCCACCCACTCAAGAGTAGAGCTGGGTTCTTCTTCAACATGCCGAGAGGATGGTGATGATGCCTCTGAGAAGTGGGAATACAGGTCCAGCCGCCCGGGCACCCCAAATTCTGGGACTTTGGTTTCCTCAGTGGGCAACTTATAATATGTGACTGGCAGTTTAGAGAAGAAACTGTGCTGGTAATAGTGTTGAGGATAATCATTTTTCAAAGACACATCTAGGGACTTACAGAACAACCTAGGACAGGGAAGACTTAAGGCTTTGCATCTATGAGCTGTGTGTGAAATCTTCACAACCCACTGCCTGCACTCCAAATCAATTCCTGAAACATTTTAGGATTGTTAAATGGATCCTGGGCCTGACCTAGCTGAGCCTACTGTTGTGCCCCTCATTGCACCATCTCATCACTAGTGCCCCAAACACCTTCTCTACGCTCTTGACGTTGCCTAGACCCGCCTCTCTTTGGCCACACCTATTATATTTGGCTGTTGGACATGAATTGAGAAAGCTAGAGGCAGTGTTGAAATGAAACTGGGAGCGATGCCAAGGCTCTGGAACTCCATCCTCAGGGAACTTGCCATCTCTTTCATGGTTTTGTGCCATGTGGCAAAGGGATTTCACTGCCAACCTTCCTCCTTGTCTTTTAGGGACATTTTAACAGTGAAGTTTGATCGGTTGGTGTTTCTATATTACCACTATTTTAAGTCGGGGTAGCCAACAGGATGCCCTCCAGAATTTTGGACCACAATTCCCTGCTTCTGGCTGAGGCTGATGGGAATTATAGTCTATCCCTATTGTCATAGAATCATAGAATTTAAGGAGGTTTTTCTTTTTCTTTATTGCTGTGAAATGTATGTTTCGTTCTGCTGCTTCTGAGCATCTAACTCTGCCTTCAATAATTTTCTTTATTTTCTTTTTTAAAAAGTATTTAACACCTACTGTTTTTAGACTATTAGCTACCTTGGCAAGCTATAAATGCTTTAAATAAAATAAACAAAGTCTGTCTTAGCTCATCTTAAGGGTTTTGATGTATATGGCATCTGCTATGGGATAGCAAAATTTCCAGCAGTACGTAATCCTAGCGCTTTACCATTGCTTTGGTTTGGTGTCATGGCTCAGCTGAAGAAAAGGCAAGCCTCTTTACCAAATCTGGAAAGGCAACAGATTCTGGACTGAACACAGTTGCCAGATGCCCAGTCCTGTTGCATCTTCTTCCTTTATTAGCAGCTGGAAGAGAAGAAAACATGCATTGATGTCCTTCCCAAACCTGCAATGCAAATATAAAAGGAAATAATGTGACGGATTAAATTTGATATAGGCAAACATAAAATGCTTCCAAGTTTTTGCTGTTTGAACGTCATTTGCTCACTTGTCCTGCAGACTTTATACTGGTGGTTGACTAAGGTTGCCCCAAAAGTTGTTGAGCTATTTAAAACACGAACGCCAAAAGAATGTGATTTTTCAATTGAAAAAGCACTGCCTTCTGAACATACTTCCTGGACGTAACACAGCCCTAGGTTTATAATGCTTCCTTTTACAGGTGTATTTCACTGGCTACGAAAGGGCCGCAATCCCAAAAAACACAACTGCTCCAAAAAGTTTCAAAAATTGAAGAGCTGTCCAGACTAGTTATTGATAAAACAAGAAAAGAAAGTCATGCCGGAAGCCACAGAATGATGTCCTCTTTGGTTCTGGACCAAATGTAAAGACATATTTCCATAACAACTGTTTGTTTGTTTATTAATTAAGATGTTTGTTAACATTCACAACTGGTTAAAAAGATACCAAAGCATGAACATTAAAAGACTTTGCACAACTACCCTGAGCTGATCCTTCTCCTTTCCTTCTTTCTTTCCTTCCTTCCTTCTTGCTCTCATAAAGTGTGTACCTGTTAAAGATTGCACTAAAATAATAATAATAATAATAATAATAATAATAATAATAATAATTTATTATTTATACCCCGCCCATCTGGCTGGGCCTCCCCAGCCACTCTGGGCGGCTTCCATAAAAACCAAAAATACAGTAAAATATCACACGTTAAAAACTTCCCTGAACAGGGCTGCCTTAAGATGTCTTCTGAATGTCAGGTAGTTGTTTATCGCTTTGACATCTGCTGGAAGGGCGTTCCACAGGGCGGGCACCACTACCGAGAAGGCCCTCTGCCTGGTTCCCTGTAGCTTTGCTTCTCGCAATGAGGGAACCGCCAGAAGGCCCTTGGCGCTGGACCTCAGCGTCCGGGCAGAATGATGGGGGTGGAGACGCTCCTTCAGGTATAATGGATAAAGCAAGAAATACACTTTGGTGAAATATGGAAAACACATGCATGACATACTCTACAAAGATGAACCCTTCAATTGTTATGCAGTAGAGCTATTCATTGAATATGCAAATAAATAATAAAAAATATGCAAAAAGTCTTAAATGAGCAACAAGAATATAAGTAAAAGAGGGCTCTGTTCTATGAGAGCGAGATTGAATATGACAGGAAATATTAAGCTGGAATGTATTTCTCTTCAGCTTTCTGTAATAAAAAAAAATAAGGCAAAGAGAAGTCGTTCTAGAGGATTTCTTGACCACTCTTGGTTGCAATATGTTTTCTGTAGGGAAAATGTTGAGTTAGGAAATGTCATCTTAGCCACCAATGTGATACTATAACAAAGTTTTCTTTCTTCTCGCATGCTGTCATCGAATCAGCTCTTGTTTCCAACAGTAAAGTTCCTTTCTCCATACCATTGGTGTGAATTTTCTTTTACAACAGAAGGACCCAGGTTATGCATGCAGCATGTGGGAACATGACAAATGTCATATGCTGCTGATTTAAGCCACAGATGACTGGAAGATACATGCAATTCTACTGGCAGCTGGATTAACCCTGATACAATCATCTTTCAGTGCATCAGAAGATCCTTTGGAGAATACATCAGTGACCAAGAATTGTAAATCTCTCTGACTGATATTAAGAAGGCCTTTCTGGAGAGTGTAGGTTTTAATTTGGGCACCATAGCTCAATATTCTTGCGTGTTATTCACATTATGTGCTGATGGTTTTTGCCAGTCATCTGTACAACTGCCTCTTCGACTTCTCTGGCATAGAGAGAGGGGTGGGGGTGGGGAATGGTTGTATTTCAGTAGCAGAGAAGTGATGTTGTGTTAATTAGTGATACCAGACTCAAAGGTGTTAAGAGGCAGAACTATAATCCTGGCTCTCATTAACTGTTTCATTCTGAATCTTTACATGAATTTGTATATTTAATCAAGAATCTTGCTTTGTAATTGCTCCATAAAAATCCCTGTAAAACTATTCAAAGGGAATTTTTCTACACGGTGAATAAAACATTCAAACCCTTCAAGTGCTATGAACACTCTCCTATTAAACACACTCTGTATCCCCTGACTATTGAATATTGTTAGGAATGGTCTACTGTGGGGGAATCCTGCAAACCAAACCAATCAAGTCCCTGCTACATTTTAGGCATGCAGCCTGATCCTTTGCAGGTTTAAGTAGAATGGAGGCTTACTCCCAAGCAAGCCTGCACAGTAGTGCAGTCTCAATGCGATGCTAAAGCCGGAATCCTAAACCTGCTTACTACAGAGGAGATCCCATAAAACAGAGAGGGGCTGACTTCAGAGTACAACTTGCAGCTTTGGATATTATTTCTCCATGGCCACTGGTCCCATCACCTCCTGGCAAATAGAAGGCGAAGAAATGGAGGCAGTGAGAGATTTTACTTTCTTGGGCTCTATGATCACTGTAGATGGTGACAGCAGCCACGAAATTAAAAGACGCCTGCTTCTTGAGAGAAAAGCAATGACAAACATAGACAGCATCTTAAAAAGCAGAGACATCACCTTGCCAACAAAGGTCCGTATAGTTAAAGCTATGGTTTCCCCAGTAGTGATGTATGGAAGTGAGAGCTGGACCATAAAGAAGGCTGATCGCCGAAGAATTGATGCTTTTGAATTATGGTGCTGGAGGAGACTCTTGAGAGTCCCATGGACTGCAAGAAGATCAAACCTCTCCATTCTGAAGGAAACCAGGCCTGAGTGCTCACTGAAGGACAGATCGTGAAGCTGAGGCTCCAATACTTTGGCCCCCTCATGAGAAGAGAAGACTCCCTGGAAAAGACCCTGATGTTGGGAAAGATGGAGGGCACAAGGAGAAGGGGACAACTGAGGACGAGATGGTTGGATAGTGTTCTTGAAGCTACCAGCATGAGTTTGACCAAACTGCGGGAGGCAGTGGAAGACAGGAGTGCCTGGCGTGCTCTGGTCCATGGGGTCACGAAGAGTCGGACACGACTAAACGACTAAACAACAACAAGAGAGATCTGCAATGGCCAGAGATCCTGCATTAAATAACTCATGCTCATAATCTCTGGTGATATCCCAGGCACTACCCAATAAATGCCCATTCAACAACCCTGTTCTCAGGTGGAGCCTCATCTGGTGAAAGTTGAGGGAAGACTGCGGTTGGTGGGACAGCTCTCCATTTGCTGTGATGGACCAGCCTCCTTACTTAGACAGCAATCCAATGGTCTCTGGAAAGGCGTCTCAGGGACCACCGGACTGCAGTCTAAGTAACAAAGTTACTTTGGCCTTTTTTCACCCCAACTTTTGAGCTTCTCTTTCTTTTCCTTGCCAGATTCCATTTCTTTCCACATATCACCCTCCTCCCCTCCATGACGACGTTGACCAGATATAACCCAGATGGCAGACAGCAGAGGAAAAACCCTCTCCATCACTTGACTTCATGCACCCGTTTAAAGATAAAACACAGGAACAATCCAGCTAAAAATAATCATTCCTTGTTATTTTTTTCATTCTTCAGGGGAGAGAAAAAAGATAAGCCTGCAGTCCTCAACACTCTTACTCATTAGTTAAGAGAAACTCCCAATTAAGGCTGACATTCTACGCAGAGTTGCTCAGAGGTACATTCTAGTTAAATCAATGGGACTTATTTCCAAGTTAATAAGTTTAGAATCGGACTGTAAAAGAATTTAGAGTTGCAGCTGATATATTTCATGAACAGCAGAAATAAAATCAATGAAGAGTTTCTAGTTTCAGTGTTCCTGTAAGCAACTTCAGGCCTTCTTAAAAATCAGGGCCAGTTCTCTCATTACAGCAAAGCTGCTTGTGATTCACAAAAGTATAAATGAGTCAAAGGAATCTGATATTTAAATATATACGCAGCCAATAGATAAACAGTCCAAATCCATCTTGATTAATCTTTTATAAAGGCATACCTATCTAATTATTAACAATATCATCTATTTTTGTTTCCATTCTTTCCAACGGGTGCCATTGCTTAATAAGACAAAATGAAAGCACACACATATAAGGAGGTGCCATCAATAGGCTCAGGGATATTGGAGATTTGTAGAAGTGTGTGTGGGGGGGGAATAGAACAAACCCTATGCGGGGCACCTGAGTGTCAGCCACCCCCCATCCAAAAAAGAAAGGAAGGGGGGGAGGGAAATCCAGGGAGAACTAAGCATATTTCCTGGGCATTGCATTCTGGGTGACTGTTGAGAGGATAAAATGGCACCCTTACCACTGTCCACAGAAAGTCAGAGATAACCATTATTAGAAAAAAGTAACAAACATAACTTTCTATGTGGAAAAAAGATACACACACAAACAGAAGGTCGGAGATAATGGGACACTGAACGGTGGGATTGGCAGCAGGAGAAGCTGTGTTCTCCCCCTTGCCAGGAATGATGGGCTGGCATAAGGGCTCAGCTACACTGACCACATTACTCGCCCTGTTAAAATGACATGACTAAACTGTCCATTTTCATTTCTTGGAAGGGGAGGGGGAGTGCAGGAGCTCCATTCTGGAGCAGGCTCCCACTCTGGATTGGGGCCCACACCAGTTTCTGCAAATGCATGGTCCTAGGGCTAAACCACAGAGCCTAGGGCTTGCCGACCAGAAGCTTGGCGGTTCGAATCCCCGCGACGGGGTGAACTCCTGTTGCTCGGTCCCAGCTCCTGCCAACCTAGCAGTTCGAAAGCACGACAAAGTGCAAGTAGATAAATAGGTACCGCTCCAGCGGGAAGGTAAACAGCGTTTCCATGCGCTGCTCTGGTTCGCCAGAAGCGGCTTAGTCATGCTGGCCACATGACCTGGAAGCTGTCTGCAGACAAACGCCAGCTTCCTTGGCCAGTAAAGCGAGATGAGCGCTGCAACCCCAGAGTCGTCTGTGACTGGTCCCTTTACCTTTACCTAGGCCTAATTACACTTTAAGCAGACGGAGAGTTGAAAGGTTATCAGCACCCTGAATTGGGGCCAGAGGAGAATGACAGGTTGCCACAAAAGTGGAGGAATAAGGTCTCAGCTTCCAACATGCATCAGCAACAAACCCTTCCAGCTGAAGCTTCTGACTCCTTCTCAAGGACTCACCACACTTGAGCTGTGATATCTAGAGTGCATTTTACTACAATATTAATTAACAAGATCCATTTTTATTATAAGAAATTGGGATCTTATTTGAACTTAAGCTGCTATAAAAGCGAATTTGGGTTTGGCTGCCCTGTCACATGATGGCTGTTCTTTATGTTCCCTATATAAGTCCCTCTGTAAATTGTCAGCCTACTATGGGGTATGTTTGCTTTATTGTTGGTGGCAGTGGACTGTTGCTGTTCAAATTTCAATAGTTTTTGACAGCAAGATTATGCGTCCTAACAAAGGGGTGTAGTGGGGAATAGCCTCTATATCTGTCATCTTTGCAACTAAGAAAAAATGAAGCCCAGATTTTTGGGTTACTTGTGGGGTGAAGGGCGACAATGACTGTTTCAGTGCACTTAAGCAATACATTTAAATGTGTGATTTATGCAGTCTGACATTGACTTTAATTTAGCTCATGTTACAAGTCAAGTAATTCGGTCCTTAATGAAGTGTGTTTCGCATGACATACTGAACATGTGATCTGACAATCGCTGCTTTTAAACAGGCCTAAGTTACATTTTCTTTTTGTCATTGAAAGTGGCCTGTCAGTTCATAAACTTGAAACAAGGCCTGCTGACCTGTCATATTCCCTGAACTGTGTTATTGAAGCCTATGGAAGGCATATATTACAATACGCTCTTGTTGTAATCGGATGAGAGACAAGGAAAAAGTGCACACTGGTTGCACTGTTATACAGAACACTTCAGAATTGTGTAGGCAAGTCCTACCTCCCCCCATTTTTGAAAGCAAGTTAGTGGGGGGACAGGACAAAAGAGATTTCTTAAAAAACAACAACCCCGAAACACCCCCCCCAAACAGAAGGAAAGTACTGTACTCATCTGTTCAAAGAGCGGCTGACCACGAGTATCCAGCAATTGAGACACACTTAAGGCAAGAGCTTTCTTGGGAGAAAAGCAATGACAAACCTAAACAGCATCTTAAAAAGCAGAGACATCAAGCTATGGTTTTCCCAGTAGTGATGTACGGAAGTGAGAGCTGGACCATAAAGAAGGCTGATCGCCGATGAATCGATGCTTTTGAATTATGGTGCTGGAGGAGACTCTCGAGAGTCCCATGGACTGCAAGAAGATCAAACCTCTCCATTCTGAAGGAAATCAGCCCTGAGTGCTCACTGGAAGGACAGATCCTGAAGCTGAGGCTCCAATACTTTGGCCACCTCCTGAGAAGAGAAGACTCCCTGGAAAAGACCCTGATGTTGGGAAAGATGGAGGGTAAAAGGAGAAGGGGATGGCTGAGGATGAGATGGTTGGATAGTGTTCTTGAAGCTACAAACATGAGTTTGACCAAACTGCAGGAGGCAGTGGAATACAAGAGTGACTGGCGTGCTCTGGTCCATGGGGTCACGAAGAGTCGGACACGACTAAACGACTAAACAACAACAACAACAACAAGGTTACAATAGCTATTTATTCAGTATCTCTACATCATGTGCTGGGCCAGCCAACAGGAGGCCAGGGGCAAAATAAAAGAGGGCTCCTGCACCTATAATAGTTGTGCAGAAGATTGGGTTTCACCAGGTGTAGCTTGCAGGACAAGCATGAGCATCTGACCAGTCTAGCTGGCAATGGAGGGAAGGGAGGAGGGGAGTACGAAACATACACTGATTTTTTTTTTATTCTACATAACCTTGAAGGCATGGGAAGGAGCCCTATCCTTTGGGAACTTCAGCAGTCAGGTTGTCAACAGGGCAAGACAGTTTGAGCATATAACCCCAATCCTGGCCCAACTACACAGGCTGCCATCTAGCTTCTGGGCCCAATTCAAAGTGCTGGTTTTGACCCATAAAGCTAGAGTTGCCGTTCGTCCGGACATATCCAGAATACTGCAGCTGACAGCAGTGTCAAGGCAGAAATCGGTAAAAAATGTCTGTGGAAATCTGGACATACAGTATGGCAGCCCATGTCAGAAGTGCTGTTTTCCCATAAAAATAGCTCAAGAAATTTGGGCAAAAGTAAAAACAGCCTGGATTTTCACTGTTTGAAATACGGCCACCCTACATAATGCCTTAAACCTACCCAGACCCTGTGATCATCATCTGAGGCCCTTCTTCATATGTCTTCTCCGTGAGAGGTCTGGATGGTGGCAACACATGAACAGGGCCTTTTCTGCACTGGCTCCCCATTTGTTGAATGTTCTCTCCAGTGAGGCTCACCTGACACCATCATGATATATCTTTAGGTGCCAGGTGAAAACATTTTTCTTTTCTCCTTGGCCTTTGGCTAATTCAACAATCTGTGGCCTTATAAACTCTGTGTGTGGTATTTTTGTTTGTTTGTTACTATGTTATGCACTTTTGTGATTTTATATTGTAAAGTGCCCTGTGATCCTCAGATGAAGGACAGTATAGAAATTAAATCATATTAATTATATCCTCTTTTGCAGCTGGCCAGCCTAGGCAGGCCAAATCCCTTCTATCCCAATCCTATGCATATTTATTCAGATACAAGTTCCATCCTGTTGACTCAAGCCTGAATATGCGAGTTATCCCAATTGGCCTCATTATTCAGGGTACGTAAAGAGCTGATATGCACCCACTACAATGTGCCATTTCTCACGAGAAGGAAGTCTGCCTGTGGTCCTTCAGCAGAGCTCCTTTTTTAAAAAAGGCATTTGGTCCTTATTTCGTATTCTCGTGTTTTGATCCCCAGTTGTGCCGGCTGAGGCTGCAATCTAATACATGCGACCAGAGAATAAGTTCAGCTGAACTCAGTGGAGATTTCCTCTGAGTAGACGTTCACAGGATTGCGTTGTTAACAGGGCTTCCTCTTGTGAGTTAACGTGATCTGACCAGATGTCTCATTTTTCACCAAAGCCAACTAAGTAACACTTTGCGCTCGTGTTTTAAAGCGATCAGAAGGAAGCCGGTGCCCCAAAATATCAATTTCGCTTTTTATTGCAGCAAAGCTAATGCCAATGTTTCTAATATAAACCCCTGCTTGTAAAAATTAATCATTTTGCCAACAAACATCTCCTCCTGTTGGTATAGGGCAAACCATTAAAGTAGAAGGGAAAATCCTCCTTGGAATATGTTTGTTTAAACAGTTGTTTTCAGTGTGTTTTGCTTTATTAATATTGTATGGAAAGTGCTGAACAAAAAATAAAGAAATGGGGCTTTGCTTACCCAATAGGGCATTTTAGCACTTACCAAATTCAAAATGAAGTTTAAAGGACCATCTGCATATCACAGCTCTTCTGTGCCAAGAACACTTCAATCTGGTTGCTTTATTAATATTTGAAATCGAGTAGGGTTTATGTGGGCAAAAGCCAAGTGAAGCTGAGTCTCATTGATTTCATGTGCATATCCACTCAAATCAATGGGACTTAAAAGGGCCAAGATTCCACACTCCTTTGATGAAACATCCATTGTAACCACACAATTTCCTGTGATACTTGATATATGTTATACAGCCCTGAGAAAATATTAGATTATGCTGTAATCCTGCTTTAAGATGTTATGTACAACAGTGTGTTTCTTCCCCTCCAGTGTTGCGTAATTTCTGGAATTTTGTGTGCTATATCTTCCAGCTGGAAATCAGTTAAAGCGATAAGACTGAGCACCAGGAAATATGTGTTCTGTTTAAAGGTAAAGGTAAAGGTACCCCTGCCCGTACGGGCCAGTCTTGACAGACTCTGGGGTTGTGCGCCCATCTCACTTAAGAGGCCAGGGGCCAGCGCTGTCCGGAGACACTTCCGGGTCACGTGGCCAGCGTGACATCGCTGCTCTGGCCAGAGCCAGAGCCAGAGCCAGAGCCGCACACGGAAACGCCGTTTACCTTCCCACTGGTAAGCGGTCCCTATTTATCTACTTGCACCCGGAGGTGCTTTCGAACTGCTAGGTTGGCAGGCGCTGGGACCGAGCAGCGGGAGCGCACCCCGCCGTGTTCTGTTTACCTGGCTGAAAATACTCATAGACCCAGAATATGATAATTATTCTCCCCATGAATCGTGGAGATGCCTTTAACATAGATTGAAAGTCAGATCAAATTGTAGCTCATGTTTAAGTGTACTTGCATCTAAGAGGTTTCAGGTAGTAGCCCTGGGAACAGGATGAAAGAAGAATGGACGATGAAAGAGACTGGGATGCAACAGAGGGAAGCTGCACCTGTAATAGTTGTGTTAGTAAAGGGAATTTCAACAGGTGCAACTTTTTCCAACTCCTTTATGCAAGACTTGACCCACATCATGAATTTGGAGTTACCATATTTTTTGCTCTATAAGACTCACTTTTTCCCTCCTAAAAAGTAAGGGGAAATGTGTGTGCGTCTTATGGAGCAAATGCAGGCTGCGCAGCTATCCCAGAAGCCAGAATAGCAAGAGGGATTGCTGCTTTCATTGCACAGCGATCTCTCTTGCTGTTCTGGCTTCTGAGATTCAGAATATTTTTTTTCTTGTTTTCCTCCTCCAAAAACTAGGTGCGTCTTGTGGTCTGGTGCATCTTATAGAGCGAAAAATACAGTAAATTCCAAGCAAATGTGTTTTGGAAAACAGAAAACTATGGCAAAACTCCTATGGCTTTATTGGACTGGGATTTCATCAACTTTCCTGAAGCAACTTGCCAAGGCTGTATTACACAGGATAGTCAGTTTTATTGCACATAGCCAAAGGCTGCCACAATGTACACAGAATCATACCAACAAACGAACATGTTTGCATTAGGAGATGTCCTGAAGTAGAGGACCTTATGCATTATATCTTGTGCTGCCCCTCATATAATGAAGCAAGAGAAAGAATTTTAGCACCTATAATGACAAGGTTCCCTGGCCAGAACCCCTCTGACATGATTTTATATCTCCTTGCAGACACAGATAAGTATGTGACCTGGCATGTAGCACTCTTTGCAACTGCTGCTAGGAAAATTAGAGCAAATTATATAGCCAAGGTAGCCACCAACTGTAAAGGAGATGAATTTATTTGACCCTATCTACATCCTACATCCTATATTCTATCTTTATCACCAAACTCTGAATATAATTGCACATTGTAATAATTAACATTATTTTTCAATATTTTAGTGGCCATGTGATAATTTTAGCTTATAAATTTTATTGTTTAATGTCTTAATTTGTATATTAAGGTACTTTTATAGCTCTGTTTAGAGTAGGTGATGTCTTAATAATATAAATGTTTAAGTTTTTTGTACACAGGATAGAAAGCTCCTCCATACAGTCCACCCCAGGGTGAAAATGTCACACGCTCCCTGAAAATCTTCAAAATGTCATTATATTTCAGTTTTATTTCCTCATTTGCAAGGTGGGATACAGATTTGCTCTGCCTTGTGGGGTTGTTGTGAAGATAAAGCCACTGGGCGCTGCTGTCCATTATGTCTTTATATGGGAATAAATAAGGCTTGCTTCTGAGTAAACCTATCCATGAAAATGACTTTATCAATCGTTATCAACAGTTGCCGGTGATTGGGGGAGCATTTAGATGGAACATAGTTCTGGCATGAACCAGTCAGAATGGAAAAATCTGGTCTGGATGAAAAAAAATCACCTGAACAGCAGAACCTTTTAGGGCCAGCTATCCCAGGAATTCTCAAACAATGCCTGCTTGTCATCTTGTGGTTTGCATACCGGGAGGCTGTGATTTAGCCACGGCATCAGCATACCATTTATATAAATTAATTAATGTTTGCTTGACCACTTTTATCCAATTTCTTTCACCAGCACATAAAAGAAAACCAGACATAAATTTCTCTTTCAAAACAATTGACTTAGCAACTGCTGACCTTCTGTTCTGTCATTCTAAGGATTGATTGGATATTGTTGAATTGTTTCATTCTACAGTAATTAAACATAAAATTAATTATGCTGGTAACCCATTATTTCTTTGAACCAAGGACTAAGTCATTTATTTTTGCTTGGTTACTCAATCTGAGAGTCTGACATCAGGCAGGAAAAAAGAGCCCCATTGTTGCAGACAAACGAAATAGGACGAAGGAACAATTTATGAATCAAAATATACCATAAAGGCTTCTAATTTCCGTATGCCCAGCATATTGTATTAAACTAATATAATTTGGTCTATCAATCTCTTAAACCATATATTTGGTAATTTAAACATTTCCTGGATGACTAATCACGCACAAAAGAAAGCATCAAGAGAAAACACACTTCAGAAAAGAGAGGGAGAGGGAGGAGAAGAAAAAGATAAGGCATAACAATTGCATAATGCTCAGTGATCCCAGGACATTATTGAATGCAGTGCTCTAATAAACCTTTGCTATATTCAGCTTTGGAGCAAATGTCTAATATTTTCTTGCTGTGAAAGGATTATTAGTTCCATATGCATTTATAGAGTTAGGTGAAGACAAGACCATTATAAAGGCATTCTGGCCCTGACAGGTAGGTAATCTCAATGCCTTTTGTGGGGGCTGGTCTTTATTATATGCCATATTAATTTAATTAGAATTATAATTTAATCAGAATTACTGAAAGTAGAAAGTGATCTTACATTTTGAGCCATCAGATACCAGGAACCATTCTGTTATTTACTTGTGACTGATGTAACGCTATTGGCTAACAAAAATATTAGCAGGCTACATTTTCACATTTAGACTTTGCTTGAAAGGTGACAGAAACCAGATAAAGCTGAAAGAATAAACATTATCCTTCCCCCTGGTTGTCCTCCCCACAAATAAACAAAGTTTCTCTGATTCCCACTCAGTAAATTTAGATTCTGGTGGTCACTTTGTTTTCTTTTCAAGGCAAGGTGCTAAGTTTCTTGCCAATATATCACACATATGCACCCCCTTTCTTTAGAAAGGTCATCGGTCCTCTTGGTCCTTATTTTTCTAAAGGTTTTGTCTGTCACTGGGAATTTCACATTCTCTCACTCTGCTGGTGAGCAAGAGACTGACCAGTCTACTGGGCTCCTATGCCAAGGCAGCGGGAACAATTTTAGAATAACCTCCCCCCCCTTTTATAAGGAAGCCTCCTCCTGTTATCAAAAAGGACCTATAATGAATCATGCCATCATTAGCAGCAAGGAATGTGCATTCTACTTTTTAGCAAAGCATGAAAATAATGAAGACCATGCCTGATCCTAGCTCAATTCAGTTTTTGCCAAGTGGTTGGCGTATCCCTTTCATGGTTTGGAGTGAAAGATTTGTTCTGGAACTCCCACAATTCACCTGGTATCTTCCACTAGTTGCCATGTTTGCTGCCTGTAGGCTTCCAATCCATGGAGTCCATTAAAACAAACTAGCAAAACCCACTGTGTCTTCACCCTCAGAAGAACACCTCCAGTCATTCATGAATCATTTGATGACCTTGTGATGCTACAGGACAGATGTTGGCTACAGTCTAAAGGAAGCAATGAGCTAAAAAAAAAAAGACGATTGAAACAAGCAGGGGCCACAGCCACAACTTTCTTCAACAATATTAGAAGAATATTAAAACAGGAGCCATGTTTCTGATTATTTTAATTTTTGCACTCAAAATTCACGAATGGCAAAATCGAGGAGGCCATTTTGCCAAATAACCTTCAGGGGAGGAATGAAATTCTTTAGTGGTTCAGGAGGAGCTTCAAAAAGGAGATTTTCAAATAAGTATTTGCTGTGAAATTTTGGTCCATCCTTACTGTGAGCTACAAAGGGCTTTTCAGCCCCCACTGCCACAATTTTTCATTAGATCTTGGGTAGGAGTTTCAAACTGACAATCCTAACTGATGCATACATATGTTATAGAGCCTGTTCTTCCCTGTGAAACTCTCTGGTTTTACGCAGAGATGACGGGCAGAATCCGAGACCAGGAGAAAGAGACAGTGGAAGAAGATTGGAAGAAATTTAAGGACTATCTTAACAAATACTATAAGATTAAAGAATGTTAGATTGACATGGATTTAAAAACATTGTGGTTTTCAGAGACATTAGAGTAAGAATACAAGACGGTGAGGTATGAGGAAGTCGGGGAAACTAGGTTGCGAAAATAAGTTTTAAAATTATACTTGTTGTCTTTTTTTGTGTTTGTTTTTATTGTAGTTGTTTTGTATTTGTATGTTCTTATTGGAAAGTTTAATAAACATTATTTTTTTTAAAAAAAGAAACTCTCTGGTTTTGATTCAGGTGTGTTTATTCAAATAAATCAGATGGTGCGGTTGTGGTGGGGCAGAGGCACTTACCTGACCTCCTGGCAGGTGAGTTGCTGCTGCTTTCTGGGATGGGAAGATGGCGGTGAGGTTGGTGTGCTGTATATGCACTGGCCAATCCAGTCCAGCATTCCTGCCAGTGCATTTGCACTGTTGGTAATGATAATGGCCATCGCCTCTGCCTCCTACGAAGCAGCAGCAACAGGTAAGTGTCTCCACCCCATCACGCTGAATAGAATGAAACCAGAATTGTGGAAATTGTGGTCAAGTGGGAAATACATGGGCAATCATTGTGCTTTCGAATGCCCAAAGTGTTTGATAAACATTATCCCAGTGTAAGATAGGAGTCAGTATTACTATCCATATTTTGCAAATGGGGATGTAGATGGTTGAGAAATAGTGGTACACCTAAATTTTACTCTTTTCTATTGCAGTGTAATTATCTTGTTAGCTATTTCAAGAGGTGTGTTTCAGCAAGTTAAGAAGCTGAGAAATGGAATAATGATGATGGTAAAAACCAGTAGTGGTCAGAAGGGCAGCTGTGATTACCTGACCTCCCTTTACTGCCCTGGCTTTTCCAGGGGGTGATGGGAAACAAGGAGCACTGTGGGGAAATTTCACCTGAAAGCTTCCTGGCTCCCATGCTTAGATACTGCACTAAGCCAATGGAGCCAGAGTGTGGAGGGGGAGCACAACTTGAGAACTTTTTCCAAGAGATGATATAATCTTCTAGCAAGGATGATGATGTCGTCTCCCTTCAAGTCAATGAGGTGCTAATAAGGTTTTCAATTTCCCTTTTGGTGAGAGATTAGCAGAGGATCAGACATTGTGGAAGATAACCAAGCAGACCTGAATACTTCTTTTCTTGATAGGAGTTCCAGCTACATGCTAGTAGTTTCAATAGTAATGCTTCTTAGCAAGACTTTTTTTCATTTCTAATTAAAAGTGAAAGGCAGCATTGTAGCTGGCTCAAGATCATTTGTTCAAACTCATCTGAACCTATGGAGTCAGGCGTAAACACCACTGAATTCAATGGAATTTATTCCCAGGTAACTGTGGCTCTTGATAAATAGGTACCGCTCTGGCGGGAAGGTAAACGTTGTTTCCGTGCACTGCTCTGTTTCACTTGAAGCGGCTTAGTCATGCTGGCCACATGACCGGGAAGCTGTACGCTGGCTCTCTCAGCCAGTAAAGTGAGATGAGCACCGCAACACCAGAGTCGTTCGACAGTTATGCCACACTAGTAATCAGGGATGTGGACCAAGGACTGTTCAGCCCAGTTCCAGCAGGGCAACAACTAAGTCACCCATTGCAAGTTCAATATGCTCTTACTTTCCTTTGACCCTGCCCTTCCTTCTCCTAAGAGACATGGCTATGGAGCCTATCATGATGAGTTTCCATACATCAACATTTACCCCTACACCACAGTAGTAAACCACTTCTCATTTCCCTTTCAAGGGTAATTCCTGAGCATTTGTGGTCTGCAGTGCAGGTTGCGGAGCCTATGCTTTTGTGGGGGAGGGATTGCACACCTGCCAAGTACATAATTCTGTTTAAGCCCTGAACCATATCTTTGCAACGCTAGTAAACTTCTTGATCTCATATCTACACACCGTCTCTTGAATCTGCTATTAGTATATAGATATAATGTTCCAATGCATAATTTTCTAGTTTTGTACATTTGTGGACATACAACTCAAGCTGATCTTAATTATCAATGAATGAAAAGAAGAGGAAACGTGAAGGGAGTTCATTGAGGTCCAACAGAATTTTGAGTCTGCAGATTCTTTTTTGAAGTGCATCAGTTTTTCAATGGACAGCTAAGGCAGTTTTGCATGCTAACAGTCCCTTGAAGAAACTGAGAGAGAAGTAGATGGCTTGGTTGCTGATGAAGAGAAGTGAGCAAGAGAACTACTGAGTTTCCTGCTTTAAGTTTTGCGTTTTCCCTAGAGTGGAAGAGACAAGGAAGAAAAATGACCAGGCAAATCTAGTCTTAAGACTGAAGTGGCTTAGCGTGCCCTTGCAGATAATAAGCTGCTGAATAATGAGTTAGCCAAGGAAGGAAGGAAGGAAGGAAGGAAGGAAGGAAGGAAGGAAGGAAAGAAAGAAAGAAAGAAAGAAAGAAAGAAAGAAAGAAAGAAAGAAAGAAAACCTTTGCTAATGATAGTTTATGGTGGCAAAAAAGAGAAAGAAGAAAACCTGTTACCATGTGCTGCTGGTGTTTTCAGATTAAGATGGGGGATTAAGGAATTTTACTCAGCAATTTGAGATGCTTTGTTAAGAATAGAGGAGATTTGAACTGCTTTGTTCTGAAACCACATGTTAGTGAAAAAGCAAACAGGCACTTAATCCTGACAGACAGCAGAATTTGACATCAATTTGTCCCTTGGGAGGTGACCAAGAGTTCTTTGGGACAGACTAAAACTGCTGGGACCTAAAATGGCTTTGAGAACTTAATGCCAGTACTTGTACCCTCATGGAAGCCCTCGAATGCCATAACTCACAATGGCTGGGGACTGGTCAACAGTTTTATAGACCCAAACAAGGCTGAGTGTTTAAAAAACACATACAAGGTGCCAAAGTGTTTACCAAATAGAGTTAAAATATGATCTAGTTTAAGGTCATGCCTTTAGCCTTAAAAGAGACGAAGCCAAGAGCGAAGAAAAAGCTGATAACTTTCCCGTTTGTGATGTTGGATGGTTTCCTGTAACAATAAAAATATAGCAGCTGACATCTAGACAGTTGAATATATACAAGGCTATATAGTGGCCTCTGATATACACACAACAATATCTTATGCAGATCTTTAAGTGGGATTAGTTGGTTGTGTTTTTTCTTGAAAACAACAATGCTGAACAGCTTTTTAAGGTCGGTCATAGCTTGACAGTATTTGTTTCGAAAAAATCTTATTGAAGCTGGCTTTATTTTTCCATATAAATTCAAAGAATGTTAAAGTCTGGCAGCAAAGCTAAATTCTGATGCAACGTTTGACTTCCTTAGTCCTGTGTTTTAAAGTGCAAATGTTGTACTGTGCAGAAAACTTGGCAAGTTCATGTTCTGAGCCACTCGCTACTCAGATCTACTTAGAACACACTTCTTAATAATCTTGTTATAGGAATGCGGGAAGATAAACAAAAAATTAATTGCAGCCATTCTGTGGTTTAAGTTTTACAATACAGAGTAAATATCTTCAACACACAACACATGCACAAACTCTGTAAAAATGCCCCCCTATGGAAATATAAGCAGTGGGAAGTTACAGTTCTACAGATCCCATTACTTAGGTAAGTAAACAGCACCAATCCAATCAAGTAAGAGCTGTATTGGATCGTTTTTCTTTCCTCTGCAGTTTATTAGTACTGAAATACCTTTTTCAAAGAATAGCTATCTAGGTCTTAAGGAGGCATACTTTAGGTAATTTGATAGACTTTTAAAATTTGCATATATTCCGTTTACAACATCCATAGCTCGTGATCATGACCTGGTAAACTTTTAATAGCACAGTCATCTATTGACTACAATATAAAATTTACATGCTTCAAAAATCCCCCCTCTTTTTTTTTGGATTAAATATCTTTCTTTACCATTAAGAGAAGGCATATTTCAACATAAAATACAATAAAATACCTATATATGATCAGGGCCAATGACTATATTTTTAAACTTAAAGCAAAGCACAGAAAAGCAACCCCCCCCCGAACCCTCTCCCATTTCTGGCTTTTAATGATCACATTAGGCAAAATATACTCAAAGAACTATAAAAGAATACCTTGACCCTCTGTCCTTTTGAAAATGATCAGATGCTTGTTAAAATCCCGTCACACGATGCATGATTTTCATTACCTTCTTGTACATAACATAGCAAACGCTGAGAGAGTTAGATGCTATAGCCTTCATAGGAAATACCAATTTGTTAATTCTGCTTTTGTAGAAGAGCAGATAACCCAAATCTTCTGTGTGTGTGTGTGTGTGTCTGTGCAACGATAGTGAGACATGCGGGGGGGGGGGGTAAAAGGATCAAAGAAGGGGTGAGTTGAAATCAAAAACACAGTATTCATTCATTTAGCTCTGCTATAGCAGAGCAAATCTAGGGTGACTCAAGGGACACAGTGTCTTGTAAAACATATGTACTTAATATAAGGGTCATAAAACTTATTAAATTAAAAGCTAGGTTAAAAATAGGAAGAAAATTTATGCGGCTGTCTGAAATAGCAATAATTTCCCTTTGGCCTTTCCCTTTGCTTGCAACCAACATGAGCTTTCTTTCTTTCTTTCTTTCTTTCTTTCTTTCTTTCTTTTTGGCAAAGAGATCATATTTTGGAATGGAAGTGTCTCAGTAAGTAGGCTATTTGATTACTCATACACTAAACCTTAAGGCTTAAGGTAAACATAACTGGGTGCTAACAAGGAAACGGGGCTCTTCAACGCCTCATTCTAGTGGGAGAGAAAGAGTGAAGATGGCTGTGATCCAAAGTCTGAACATGCAAAGTCTTCCTACTTTCTGACATAGAAGGAAAATGGTTCATGTGCCAGGGAGCATATTCTGCTTCAGAGACTGAGCAGTTGTCTCATAAAAGGATTCTGGGATACTGCTGGCAGACATGGCCACCAGACCACAGGATGTAAAAAGTGCTGTGTGAAATTCTTCAGCAGGCATTGTCAGTATTGTCATATTGTGATATTGTGATGTCTGGTATCAGTTCACCATGTGACTGAAGCAACACCACGTGATGACTTGCATGTCTAAATCAAGAGTCTGAAACAAGAGTCTTCTGTGCAATCGCAATGTTTTTCGATGGAGAAACAAAACACTGCATGTACAGTAATTAAATGCAAAGCAACCAAGTGATGCGAAGCAGTCCTTTATGACTAGAAGCTCAATATGTGAACTGATACCACAGAAAAGTATTGTTTTGGAGGTGGCATGGGTTGATAGTGTCACTTGGTATTGCCATCAACAAGTGAGGAACATACCACTGTGAACATTATGGATTTTCCTAGGCCCGGAAATGTTTCTAGCTTTCCAAAACATGCCTGAAGTGGCCATTTTTGCAATGGAATTAAAGCACCAGGTGTTGTTAGCTATAGCTTGCAACCAGCACGTCAATGTTCAACCTGATGGGATGGTCCATTCTCAAACAAGTCATCTGAATTTAAAACTAAGGCTTGGACTCATCTACTCATGCTCATTCCTGAAACATAGCTGGGTTTTTTGGGTAGAATTTAGCCCAGGGACATAGGAATTATATATATTTAAAAAGGACATTAGGTCTGTGAATCTTCAAAGTGACTTATTGCACCACAAGTAGCCATTACATAAATGTGTATTATGTAGGGAACATAGTCAGGCCAGAGAGTGTGACTGTGACAATTGCTCATGCCCCAGAACCTCACTTTTTAGACAGGTGAGTGAGCATTTGTCAAAATTATTGCCAACTTGGACCTCTTCTTCTGAAATCAGGTTTATTTGGTGCAGTTAGAAGGCAAAAAACTAGTTCACTTTTTTCTTGGGGGGGGGGAATGACACTGAAATTGGCAGCCTTTATGAAATTTAAGCACACTGCTAATCATGTAATTATAGATGAAATATTAAAGAAGTGGACTAATTACACACAATACTCTTGAGCCCAATTAAAGTAGCATCTGTAGTGTAACGTAAGGGTATTCTCTTCCACTAATAAGAGATACTTTTTTTAACAACAGAGAATAAAACAGCTAAATTGGATAGGCAGTGGAGATTATAAATTTCCTATTAGCATATAAAATGAGGATTAACCTTATTTAATCACTTCATGCTTGATCATCAAAAGTCATGTTTCACCTCTATAATGTAGCAGTATCTAGTCTGAGGGGGGGGGGGGAATCATTAACACGTTTAGTTAACAACATGGTTTTCGTCTACTGACAAGAGCTGATAGCAACAAGTACAGCCCCTCCCAGGTCATTTAGAAAAATAACAAAGAGCTTTATTCTTCCAGCCATATAGTTGGGTATAGTCCTTCAACTAAAGTCAGAGGGACTCTGGCAGCCTAGATCCCGTCCACTTACAGGCAGACCAAAAACAACCATTGGATTTCAGGACACCGGCTTTCACGTCCTTCTACAATTCCTTCACCAAAGAGGAACTCCAAAGAAGGTGAAAGGAGTGCTTGTGATCCTGATATAGTTGTGATCAAAGCCATTCATTTAAAGACAGACAGGAAGTCTATGAAAATGGGTGCTGTGTGACAAAGGGTTTTCTGGGATTGTGCTGGCCAGCCTGCAGTGCCTAGTGTCACCTCTCTTGCTGTTCTGTAGGGTCCTGCAGGTGGCGCTGTGGGTTAAAGCCTCAGCGCCTAGGGCTTGCCGATCGAAAGGTCGGCGGTTCGAATCCCTGCGGCGGGGTGCGCTCCCGCTGCTCGGTCCCAGCGCCTGCCAACCTAGCAGTTCGAAAGCACCTCCGGGTGCAAGTAGATAAATAGGGACCGCTTACCAGCTGGAAGGTAAACGGCGTTTCCGTGTGCGGCTCTGGCTCGCCAGAGCAGCGATGTCACGCTGGCCACGTGACCCGGAAGTGTCTCCGGACAGCGCTGGCCCCTGGCCTCTTAAGTGAGATGGGCGCACAACCCCAGAGTCTGTCAAGACTGGCCCGTACGGGCAGGGGTACCTTTATCTTTTACCTAGGGTCCTGCAACCCTACAGAGAAGCTTTCCTGGGCATGCAGGATTGGGAGCTTGCCTGCACTGAGTCCTACACAACTGTGAGCAAATACTGGGCTTAAAGAAAAAGCCTCTGTACAATAGATAGAGCCCTTGGTCACCTCATTCAGTCCCTTAGGAACTTCTCTGCTCTCTTGAATCTTTTTCTTAACAATGAAGTTCTATCCTTTCCCTCTCTTCCTCCCAGTGGCGTAGCGTGGGGGGTGCAGGGGGGGGCCGTCCGCACCGGGCACAACATCTGGGGGTTAGGGTAAGGGGGCGCAAATCCACGGGTTAGGGGGCACAAATTACTTGCCTTGCCCCGGGTGCTGACAACCCACGCTACGCCACTGCTTCCTCCCCCCCCCTGTAGAAACTTCATTTTGCCTCCAACCACCTATGAATTGTTGAAATAATGACCTTTGGAGGTTCAGCACAGGTTGGCTCTGCAGCGACGTAGCTTGCCTAACACACTCAGTGAGCTCACTGTTCATTTCTTAGGATGCCTTGCTGCAGATATGCACCCAATGTGTGGATAGGGTCAAGGTGTGTTTGGCACAAGGATCAGGAGCACTTGCCACCCTGCTGTCCTGTTGCATGATGTTGAACACGTGAATAAGGCTATGTGCACATCGCAGGTTAACCCTATTTGTTTGTTTGCTTAAACAATCAGTAGACCACTTAATCATGTTCATCTCTAAATGGTACACAAGCCTAATCATATGCATGTTTGTTTGGAAGCACTTCCCTATGGAGGCTAGTGGGATTTATTCCTAAATTGGAGTGCACAGGATTTCAGCTTGGATCTCTGAAGGCTTCTTTGATGAATGGTGTGGTTTGTGGGCCACAGACGAAGGTCAGGAGGTCAGTCCTCCTTCCAGGGGTCCAGGGGTCTTTTACCTTTACCTTTAGTGGAGGAACTAATAAAGATTCATGAATGATTCCTGTGCAACCGCTGATGTTTTTTGCTTGCAATGATCCATATGTCACATTCTCAAGGACTAAAGGAAAGATCGAAATACATTTATTTTTTTAATGTCCAGTAGCACCTTAGAGACCAACTAAGTTTGTTCTGGGTATAAGCTCTCATTTGCATACACACCTCTTCAGATACTGGACATTTTAAATATTTTTTAATATATTTTGACTGCGTTAGACCAACACGGCTACCTACCTGAATCTAGAACTAAAGGAAAGATATTATGAAGTGCCTTTCATGGAATGCATACGTTAAGGTCTGATTTTCCATGTGCACCTGGAAAGTCACACTGAGAGTCAGTGTGGCATAGCCATTAAGGCTGTGATCTCTGCACTGAAAATCCAGAGTTTGTCTCAGACATGGGGCTCAGCCATACTTCTGCTTCTCCTGCCCCTTGGGAAAGCTCAGTCTTTAACACTGGATCACAGCAAATGCCAGCAGGGTTTTCCTTAGACTGAGCTTTTCCCTGATTTAGTACTAAAGGGTGGGTTTTCCCCAGGAAAGCAGAGGGACAAATAGAAAACTGCTTGGGCCCTTGCCTAGGAAGCATGGGGGAAGAGGAAAATTGCTCAGATCCACAGGACAAGAAAGAAGATTCCACCTAAACATTAGGAAGAACTTCCTGACAGTAAGAGCTGTTCGACAGTGGAATTTGCTGCCAAGGAGTGTGGTGGAGTCTCCTTCTTTGGAGGTCTTTAAGCAGAGGCTTGACAACCATATGTCAGGAGTGCTCTGATGGTGTTTCCTGCTTGGCAGGGGGTTGGACTTGATGGTCCTTGTGGTCTCTTCCAACTCTATGATTCTATGATTCTAGGATAAGTGGAAGTGTGGACAAGGCCTCAGCCATGTCTTCACAGGCAAGCCGCTATTTCTCAGCCTCATCCCCTTCGCCATGGAGTACGCAAATAAAAAGACTGACCTCTCTGACATGCCTGCTGCAAGTATTTACTGAGATAGTGTGTCTGTGAGATGCTTGAACTATTTAGAAGGAGACTGCCATGTGAGCACTTAGTATTCTTAGGAGAACAGCAGGTGGGGAAAAGTCAGATATTTCCATGATCTCTCCCAGAAAGTTCTCCACCAAAACTGTAGCCTTTAATTTTTCCCTGCTAGTCTTTGGAAACTACTTCAATTGGTACAAACAAATGAATGAAAGCAACATTATAGCAGGAGTGTCTGTAAACTGCTGCGAAAGCAGCACCATATTTTATTGGTCAAAGGCTCTAAACACTTCTAAATACTGAAAACAGTTGTGACAGATAGCTGTTTGTGTTCCTAAACTGGTACTCTTCAAAATTAGCACTTGTCGAAGTCATCTTTGCCACTCACGCCACCTTTACCACTTGTGGTCTGCTTCTCTTGCTTATTTTTGGTCCAAGAACTCACATCTAGTAAAACTTGCAGTGCCGCCTCGGAGGCAAATTGAAAGTGACTGGGAATAAAATGGGCCTTTCCATTCTGAGGGATTTGAGGTGTTGTACTGTCAGAGGACTGTGGGTGAAGTGACTGAATCCAGAAACATATTGAGAACTGTAAGGTTTCCTGCTGAGTCTGACATCAAACACATGATAGAAAGTCAGCAGCACGCTTTTGAAAATGTAAGTTCAGGGACATTGCTGCAAACAAAATATGAGAACATATGTAAAGTAGCCTTCTCGTTTTCAAGGTAAAAGAGGTCTCTGCTCCCCCCACCTTTCCCCTTTACTTCTAAAAATATTTATGCTTAATTTAATCTCCACTAATACCAAATGTACAAAATATATTTTGAAAAGCTTGCTCTCAATGCCAGTTGAAATGTTATGGTGAAATGTCATGGAAGCTACCCAAACTGCTGCTTTGTGGCAGTGGTTCAGTATGGGGGACATGATGACATAAACTGCTTTTTCACATGCATCAGCCCAGATGTGTTTGTCCCGGAAATGACCAAGAATGTGTGGCACCAACACAGAAACCCCCCATGTTGACCAACCCAACCCACATGTTGGGCTACATGCAAATGATCAAGTCATGGATGGCAGTGGTCTTATGAATCATTGACCTGGCATTGCACAGCAGCACCTTCAGGTCATGTGGGTATCCCTTTCTGATTCTAGTATCCGTCTGGTCAGAACCAGACCCGGAGGCAGGGATAATCCTCAGACAACGACTAAACCTGCCTCCTCTGTAATGACATGGTCTAGTCTTAGCGTAACTCCTCCTCCTACCCGTGATCACTGAGACCGGTTGTCCCAGTGCATCCCCCCCTGTGGAACATGCCCCAGCCATTTTGTTGGCTGGGACCTACTCCCCGGCAGCCCTGACCCCTCCCCTTAAGAACAAAAAAACACCTTTTAAAAAACACACACAATAAAACAATACAACAATACAAACAAAAAACTGTAAAAATTACAAATACATCAAAATCAAACAAATTCCAAAGCCCAACCAAACATCCATCCATCCCCCCACATACAAAAAATTCAAAAGGGAAAAAGAAAATTTTAAAACATTTTAAAAAGAACTCTGCACCCCTCTGAATCCTCCTGGACAGCAGCAGCAGTAGCAGCAACAACCGTCCTTGTGAGGCCTGTCAGGCCCCGCCCTGGGCCAGGTGGCGAGTGGCAGGAAGTGTGGACAAGCCCTCAGCCCTGTCTTCACAGGACAAGCCGCTATTTCTCAGCCTCATCCCCTTCGCCATGGAATATGTGAATAAAAAGACCCTCCTCTCTGACATGCCTGCTACAAGGATTTACTTTGTGGAGTCAGGCCAGGAGGAACAGGAAGTTTCGACCTTGCATGTCCACTCTAACAAAACAAGGAATGTTGTACTTGACTGCTCCCAGTGGATTACATCCCACAATTTACCCAGTGGCTATAGGAACTGATGGCAGCATGGTCATAATACTGGAAACTTCCAAGTCATCGCAGAGGCAGCTGCAGCAATAGAGTTGGAAATCTGACAGCAATTCTTAATCAAATAATACAAAGGATGCAATAGGTTCACCATTCCCTGTGCTTCTCTTCTTGGGAAAAAGGGTGCTGGTACTGTGTACCCTTGCATACCTCTCGAAAAGCGCTGACTATTCCACACCTCCCTTTCAAGCTTCCGGTGCTCAGAAATGTGTCCCCAGCCTTTATAAAGAGAGCAGCATCAAATCATGGCCTCCAGGAGGCCATCTAAGGTGGAAGCTTCAACTTCTGCTTATCTGCAGCCTCTTGGTTGAGGGTATCACCTGAAAAGGGTGACACACTAAAAATGAGCATGGACATTAAAATGTTTGAACTGGTGCTTCAGCTGCAAGCATGTGATAGACCTCTGTGTGTGTTGCATTATAACGTTTGTACAACGTGTGATGTTGCTCTGGGAAACATGCAAGGGAGCAGACTGCAGAAACATCTAAAGCGGCTCATACTGAACCAGTGATGAGCCTTGTGAGAAGCCCAGCAACAGTGCAAACTCCAGCAGAGGCCAGAAATTGGAATATCTTCTGTCGACATGCATCCATTCTGCCTGAATTAGCTGCCTACGCTGGGTATACCCACTTGAGCTGGCCTTCAGACCAAGGACGTCTTAAGCATATCCGGCACCATGGTGCAAAGATCCCTCCAGCGCCCCCTCCATTTCTCAGAGTTGTCGACCCCTTTTTTTAGGGTGGGAACACCAGCAGCGGCAGAGGAAGACTCTTGGGACGGGATGACGCTGCCAGTGACGCACCCAGCTTTGTGGGACTGGAGGATGTGGGCAGCGACTGGAGGGCGACTCCGGTGGTGAGGAGGCGGAGGCTGGACGTGGCGCCTCCCGGCTCAGGTGGCTGCTTCATGCTGTGGTAGCCATGGCAGGTGAAGGCTCCAGGCATGGCATGGTGGAGGCGGGTGAGGGCAGCGAGTGGGCCGGGGGAGCCAGCCCCATGGAGATCCGCGGCGCCTGATGCCTGGCTTGAAGACGAAGACTCCAACAGGAGGGGCACCATACGCGCCAGTGCCTCAACCCGTTGGGCGAGTGAGCACACCAAGCGAGCGGGCCTGCGCTGAGCAAGCAAGTGCGTGTGCCACTGCCGCCAAGCGTTGGCTCAGTTTTTCCCCTTTTAGCCTTCTGGCGCCCCGCAGAATTCGGCGCCTCACTCAGTGCACTCATTCGGTGTTCTCTGGACTCTCGCCTGGCGCCTTCCAGAACTTGGCGCCCCGGCGCCCCGCACCACTAGCGTCTACGGGTAAGACGGCCCTGCTTCAGAGATTACACAACATCAATGCAAGGGCAATGATCTCTGTGTTAGGGTAACAAAACAACTGGTGTGCTCCAGGATTCCTAAAGAATCGTAGGGTCTTTCAAAAGAGGTTGATGTGTTTCAAATACAGTATACTGAGCACCTAGCATTCTCCACTCTCCTCCTGCTAGTGATATTTGCCCAAGTTTTCAGATGCTAAGAATGGTGGATTAAAGCAGAGCTGAGCTCTTTTGAGAATTCTTATGCCAGCAACAAGTAATGAATCAACCTGAGTGCTAATTTTTCAGCATGAATATGCACAGCAAATTAGTCTCAGATTTGCTGCATTGTAGGCAAGTGGTCTCATTGTGACTTTAGGCAGTTGGAACTTCTGTAAGACGGGTCTGACTGGGAAATGATCTTTATTGACAAGATCAAAGGAATGCAAAGAGGAGGGTTGTGTTTCATTGTAACAAGAAGACAGATGATCTCTCTGTGTCCTTATTGTAATTCATTGCTTGTTTTCAGGGCCCATAATAAAAGTCTGGCATAATACACAGAGGACTTGGTTAAATTGTAAATGTGAATTACTTCAAGCACTATGTAGAAATATTCTCCACTCCCTATTGCCATACATTATTTTTTGCTAAGCTTATAGCAGCTCACATTTCCTGGAACTATCCCACACGGTTTCATTCTCCCTACACAACATCACTTTAAAATTGTGGAGCTCTCTTTTTAATCAACCTTTGTATCAGCTACAAATTTGCCGTATGACCTAATTTGAAAAATGTCTCAAAGTGCTGACTCAAACTGTTAGTGAATAAAGGCCAGTCATTACCACCATGACACTAATGTGATGCAAAATAAAATTGAGTTGCATCAGCTGAACATTAGTTTACAAAAATGTTAGTGATTGAAGCCATTTTCTCTTCATATTTTATTTATACTTCTGAGATTTATACTTTTTTCCTTCTTTCAAACAGCTTGGCCACAAAATTTCCCTGAGTGTGAGTGCAAAGAAACATTTTAATCTCTCTCTCTCTCTTTGTGTGTTTGGTGGTGAGGAGGAATCAAGCCAGAAACATACATTCAATCTGCATTATATGCTTATCAGATCCTAAGCCTGTCTTGCATAAAACAGAGGAATGCACATTATTTTACAACTTTTATTAAAATATTTATACAGAAACATATGAGAACCTTCATTCTAACAGGCCATTTTACTTTGCCTTCTTGGATGATATTTCACAGCCCCCCCACCCCCGGTTATAGAGTTAAGAACTTAAACTGCATGCAAACCTGGAAATGGAATATTCAAGTGCATGTAGGGCTGTTGTTTCCAGCTGATTTTCTTCATTTCAAGAGATTGGAAAATATAAGCAGAAACACTATTATTATTACTGTTGTTGTTGTTACTATTATTTTGCAAGAAAACAAAAGTGTTACAAAGGATACCCTTTACATTTCTCACTTTTGTTCGTTTCTAGAAATCGTAGTTCTTGAAGGAAATTCTGCCTTTTCATTAAGAGTTTCAGGTCCGGGCCTGTTACAAATGTCACTTACCATCAGTGGGAAGCAGCCCCCCCATTATGATATTCCCTTGCTCAGGGAGATTTCTCTGTCCACCCTTCCTCCTTCTGTGAGAAAGCAGGCAAATCCTATTTTCTTTTGGCGAGAATCTTGATTTTTAGAATTGTAAAAGCTGATTTGGCTTTTATTGGTGTTCTTACGGAACTGTTGCTAATTTCTTGCATTATTTTTTGTATATTATTGATGAATGTTGTGTTGTCTTATAATGCTGTTTTAGTGCTGCAGTTATGTTTAATGTAAAATGCTCTGGGAGCTTTTGTATAGATATATATTAAGAAATCAGAAAATTGGATTCCAGGTGGAAAAATCAAAATTAGAAACAGAATTGTTAGAACCTAAAACTAAGATTTTGTCAAAGATGTATAACTTGTTGTTGAAATGGAACACTCAGGACGAAATGGTGCAATCAGCTATGATTAAATGGGCACAAGATGTTGGACATAATATTATGTTTGCTGACTGGGAACAGTTATGGACCACCGGTATGAAATTTACGGCATGTAATGCCTTAAGAGAGAATATTATGAAAATGATGTACAGGTGGTACATGACCCCAGTCAAGCTTGCAAAAATTTATCATTTGCCCGATAATAAATGTTGGAAATGTAAAGAGACTGAAGGTACATTCTTTCACCTTTGGTGGACGTGCCCAAGGATCAAGGCTTTCTGGGAAATGATCTATAATGAAATGAAAAAGGTATTTAAATATACCTTCCTGAAGAAACCAGAGGCCTTTCTCCTGGGCATGGTTGGCCAATTGGTGCCAAAGAAGGACAGAACTTTTTTTATGTATGTGACAACAGCAGCAAGAATACTCATCGCAAAATATTGGAAGACACAAGATCTACCCACTCTGGAAGAATGGCAGATGAAGATGATGGACTATATGGGACTGGCAGAAATGACCGGCAGAATCCGAGACCAGGGAAGAGAGTCGGTGGAAGAAGACTGGAAGAAGTTTAAAGACTATTTACAGAAACCGCAAAATCAATGAATGTTAGAACGATGTTGGACAGAAATTAAGGGGTTTCCAGCTGTAATGCTTAAGAGATATGAAAAATAAGGTTTATAAATAAGTAAAAACTAAATGGTGAAGATTTGCTGAACTAACAATTTGAATTGGAATACAAGAAAGAGAGGTATGAGGAGGTCTGGAAAATAAGTTTCAAGAAAATAAGTAATGGAAATTCTATGTGTTTTTAATTATTTTTGTATTTTTATATTTTTGTATTTATGTTATTTTTTCTTTTTTTATTTCACATTGTATTATTTTTGGAAAACTTTAATAAATATTCTATAAAAAAAAGATATATATTAAGAAATCAGCATCAAAGTTAAATAGGTTCACAAGGTTTAATGACATGCATATTTCATCTTGTCCAGTGTTGCTGTTCTGGATTTGTGAAAATATTCATAGTCATATTCATTTATTTCTGGTTCTAGATTCAGGTACGTAGCTGTATTGGTCTGACGCAGTCAAGATATATAAAAAAATTGTCCCGTAGCACCTTAGAGACCAACTAAGTTTGTTCTTGGTATAATCTTTCGTGTGCATGCACACTTCTTCAGATACATAAGGGTCTGGTGACTTCTGTTTCAGTGTAGCTGAAGAAGTGTGCATGCACATGAAAGCTTATAGCAAGAACAAACTTAGTTGGTCTCTAAGGTGCTGCTTCCTTTTTGAAGGAAATGAGCCCTGAGTGCTCACTGGAAGGACAGATCCTGAAGCTGAGGCTCCAATACTTTGGCCACCTCATGAGAAGAGAATACTCCCTGGAAAAGACCCTGATGTTGGGGAAGATGGAGGGCACAAGGAGAAGGGGATGACGGAGGACGAGATGGTTGGACAGTGTTCTCGAAGCTACCAACATGAGTTTGACCAAACTGTGGGAGGCAGTAGAAGACAGAAGTGACTGGCGTGCTCTGGTCCATGGGGTCACGAAGAGTCAGACACGACTAAATGTCTAAACAACAAGGTGCTATTGGACAATTTTTAAATTTTTAAAAATATATTTATTTCTGGGTTCAAGAGCTCTGAAGTGCACATGATGCCTTCAGGTTTGCAACATAAGAAAGTGCCTCATATCAAGCTAAACCATTGGTCCACCTTGCTCAGCATCATCAACACTGAATGTCAGAGGCTGCCCAGTGTTTCACCTGGAGTGAACCTGCAGCCTTTTGCATGAGAAGTAAGTACTATGCTCTTTTCTTACACCATCTTGAGCCATGGAGAAGCAAGATAGAAATGTATTCCGTAAGTAAAGTTCTGCTTCACTAGTTTCTACACGGAGCATTTTGTGTGTGTGGAGAAATGTGAGTTGGGGGCTCAGGGAGGAGAGAGATTGTGTGAGCTGTCTTCTGCTTACACAGCCATTGGACATACCCCTTAGAGTTAATTCAAGAAAATGGCATCCCTATTAGATGTAATGGGGTGTCTACGTTATAACATAAAAAGGTAAAGGTAAAGGACCCCTGACAGTTAAGTCCAGTCGCGAACGACTCTGGGGTTGCAGCGCTCATCTCGCTTTACAGGCCAAGGGAGCTAGAATTTGTCCGCAGTTTTTCCGGGTCATGTGGCCAGCATGACTAAGCCGCTTCTGGTGCAATAGAACACCAAAACCAGAGCAGTGCATGGAAACGCTGTTTACCTTCCTGCCGGAGTGGTACCTATTTATCTACTTGCACTGGTGTGCTTTCAAGCTGCTATGTTGGCAGGAGGTGGGACTGAGCAACGGGGGCTCACCCCATTGTGGAGATTTGAACCTCTGACCTTCTGATCGGCAAGCCTGGGAAGCTCACAGCGCCACCCGCATCCATTATACTGCATTATAATGTAGGTGTGTACATTACCTCCAGGTATACCCACAAACATAATAAGGAAATGAACTATGAAGCATAATCGTAGTAACAGATTATACTCTGTAGCTATTATTTTAGCTTGTTTTATATGACAGATTTCATTAAAATTAAAGCATGTCCCTTTTTTAAAAAAAGTCTTTCTCCCACTGGGTGTGTAGGTATTCTGTTATTCCAAATTCACTTGCCTCATGTTCTTAAATAGACCAGAGCATTCCATCTGAAGTGCATTTTCAGTCCTCTACCCATCACTCTCCCCAACTCCCATAGAACTGCACACATTTGGAAAAGCCTTTGTTTCCCCTGTATGGAAGCAGGAGGAAAATACTTTGTCAGCATCACCAATGCAGATGTCCTCAAGCTGTCCTCTTCCTGTGGTTTCTGCTGAAATTGACCAGTTCAGGAGAAAGCAGCTTCAAGGCAGTTTTACTAACACTAAGCAAAGTCCACTCCTTTCCTTTCCGCCATTGCTGCTGCTGTGAGGAGGGGAAAGGGAACTTTTGCTGTTGTTTTCCTTCAAAGGGACATGTGTGTGTATCAGCATGGTGGGCACAGCATCAATCAATCAATCAATCAATCAATCAATCAATCATGAGCACCAGTGAAACTCATAAGGCTTCCCTCTCCTTCCCTTATATCCGTTTCATTGTGGAGTAGGGAGAATAGTAGCGTACCTGGCAATGGGATGAGCAAAGGGAATATTTCTGGGATTTCAGGAGAGTTGTCACAGAGAGAGAATGGATCGTGTTACCATGATTTGCAGGGTGAAGGTGGGATAGCAGGCAGCCTTCAGGATAGGCAAGCGGGGGTTTGACCTTGCAGGGTGGGTGAGATATTTAAATCAGGAGTAACATAACTGGCGAATTGTTATAATGCACATTAAATGAAGTGGGGGAAGATTTCTGAGTGATAATTAAAGCACTTTAAAATGCATGTATAATTTCAGCCTTAGTGATAGTGGCAGATGTAAGAAAGCTGCTGGTGTGTGTTCTGCTTCCTTCCTTTTCTCTCCCCCACCTTTTGAATCCTTTCTTGGTTTTTTTACCTTTTTAAAATCTAAAACATATGTGTATTTTATGCAACAAATACCTGGAACCATAGCTTTTTTTTTTAGATTAAAATGAAATTATTGCCACTCTTGATAAGACATCAAAACAAATTCAGATTATTGCAAATGATATGCAAACCTTTTACATTTTTTTTGCCCTGTGCATTCGTAAAGTTCACCACGATTTGTGAAAATATAATATTCATTATTATGTTGAATTGCATTTTCTGCAGCCCCATTCAATGGCATTAATTAATGTAATACAAGGATGACGACCGTCATTAACACTGGGCTGGGTGTCTTTGTCCATCCTTGCAAAAGCGAAGGGTAAAGAACCACCTGAAGCTTTTAAAATTGTTGTTTAACCTCCCACCCTTCACTTCCCATGCAGCACTGCTTTCGGACAATGTCTGATGATCTGAAAGCTTGTTGAAAAATCCTGAGACAAATACTAACTATAATCAATATATTAAAAAAATAAAAGGGGGGAGGGAAGGGAACGCAATGAAAATTTATGACCTTAACATTCCTTCAGGGTCAAGCCATTTATCAAATTCTCTCACTCTGGTTTCAATTACACAGCTCTTGTGGAAGGAACTTATTTTAGCAGGTCCATTTGCCTCAGTAGGGAATACAGGACTTTGGCCTAATGCTTCACCTTCAGTGCAGGCTATTTGAGCCTTAGAACAAATACCAATCATCACTCTTTGGGAGGAAAAAAAATCTGCATCAGAGTGGCCTATTGGTATGGGATTCCTGTCAAGGTAAACGGTTGTCGGCAATGACTGTGGTAGAGTGGGTGATAAATCCCATTTTATTGCTGAAAAATTCCAGCCTCTCTCCATGCCTGACAGCTCCCCACATTCTCATACACATTTGGGCAATTTCTGTACTATGTCCATCTGGTTCTTATTACCTCTCAACCTGCCTGTGTCTGGTCCAGAAAAAAAGTGCAGGTCACAAACAGGGGAAAGAGACCAAGGTGTTTGGCAAGAAAGAAAGAAATGATCAGGGCAGCAGCTAAGTCTATCAAGCTAGTACTTTTATAGCCTGTGTAAATATACCATCAGGTAGCTGTGATCAGAGGCATAATGTTTGAATGGACTAAATCAGACACTTAAGAATGCATAATCTCTCCATTAGAACATAGTGGAAGCAAGTTCACACATACAAGCTCCCCACCCCAGTATGATCCAGACCAGCTACAATTATGGAAATTGGGCTGCATCTCCAGCTGCAGCCAATTTGTACGGTGACAATACACTTCTTCGGCCTGTCAGGGCCATAAGATGGCCAGTGCCTTGTGCACTTGAATGTAGCCCAATTTACATCAGTACTTTCCTATGTGAAGGGATGCGGGTGGCGCTGTGGGTTAAACCACAGAGCCTAGGACTTGCCGATCAGGAGGTCAGCGGTTCGAATCCCCGCGCCGGGGTGAGCTCCCGTTTTTCGGTCCCTGCTCCTGCCAACCTAGCAGTTTGAAAGCACGTCAAAGTGCAAGTAGATAAATAGGTACCGCTCCAGCGGGAAGGTAAACGGCGTTTCCGTGCGCTGCTCTGGTTCGCCAGAAGCGGCTTAGTCATGCTGGCCACATGACCCGGAAGCTGTACGCCGGCTCCCTCGGCCAATAAAGTGAGATGAGCGCCACAACCCCAGAGTCGGTCACGACTGGACCTAATGGTCAGGAGTCCCTTTACCTTTACTTTACCTTTACTTTCCTATGTGGTACAGGCATGGCCACAGTTAACATGTGTGAACAAGTCCACTGTGTTCCAATACAGATCCTGTATTTAACAGAGGGCTCTGCTACATGGCCATCAAGGTCCCTTACAATTCGAGTTGTGCATAAATTGCATCATGTTGCGAGATATATCTTGGTGATCAGCAGCTGTCTGCTGTGGTTGCTGAATTATTCACCTACGGAAACACTAAATGCAGATCAAATCAGCGGAAGTGAATGTTTGGTCCATGGGCTGCAATGGCTGAAGACCTTTTATGAAGTCTGGGTAGCCTAATCCTAGAACCACAAGACCCTTCATCCGGGCGGGGAGTGCTTTGGTAGTATCTGTGTAATGTGGACCATTACCCCGAATCTCAAGACATGTTTTTAAAGAAAGTGTTCTGCATTTAGAAGTTTGAAGACATTTGTCCTAAGGCTGTGGTCACAGGCTCATTCAGTCTGAAGCATGTTTCACTGATGTTAGCTGGATTTGCTTCCATGTTAAGAATATTGGGAAAGAGGTTGCAGATCCTGAAGGCAAAAATTAATATAAAATTATTGTTACGTTGTGTCCAGGATGCTGAATGATAGATGATCCCTAATGAGAAATAAATGCACATGAGAAAAGACACGCCAAATGAATCACACAAACTCAGTGTTAAAAAGTATGAAACATTTGAGTATTTTATTACATTAAAGGTATGGGATATTTCAGGAAAATCCACAGTCCATTTGGTAAAAATAACTCTTTTACACAATCCATCTCACCTTTCTAGCCTCTATCTGCTCATTTGATTCATTTGAAAGTAATTCTAGAGACTTTAGTTGATTCCTTAGATTAAATCTCATTTTAAAGAGTACTTTGCAGATACCTTTAGAGAGTGGTTTCCTGCCAGTGTCTGTTCTTGTATATGCAGCTGTAAAGGAATTACTAGATAAATTAATTATTTTGCATCTAAAATGTATTTTCTACAACATCCAAGAACCAACACCTTCAAATTACAAGGAATATACAGAGCGAGAGCTACATATTTTTTGATGCGCACCATTTTTCCATGGTCTGTCTTTCTTGTCATCTTCTGTTGTATGGATATACCATGAAGTGTGATGTTCCCCTCTTGAAAATAGGGGACCTGTGGCATCTGGGAGAGGATCTCTTTCCTTAAAAGATGACTTTCGTATTAAAACTTTAGCATTTATTTAATGGGATATAAGTTGTCACCTGCATAAACAAGTTACTTGGTTGCAATGCTATTTCAGCACACCAGTGTTGCTGAGCATAGGGACGGGGAGATCCCTGTTATCAGACCAAAACTATGATGTGGCCATGGGCAGGGGGCTTGCTGTCCCCCCCCCCACATCAAGTTAATAAATAAAAACACTTAGCTAAAAGTAGAAGTTGTAGAAAGGTTTTGACAGATTTTTCTGAGCGCTTGGTGGGGTGTGTGTGTGTGTCAAAAGAGAGTAATTTAAAACAACTGTTGTTTAGACATTTCATTCTGAATCTGCTAGACAGAGGATGATGACAGGTTGGTGTCCTGCCCTCCATAACATAAATCCTAGCTACGCGCATGGATGTGCCATGTCATTCTTGGCCAGCTACCGAAAGGCAAGGGTGATGCAGCCTAGGTTCTTGTGCCCAGAAGGCCTGGCGATGTGCACAGCGGTACAACCGCAACACATGTGTTGCAGTCCATGTCGGTAGTAAGGGCTCAACACTCATTGTTGTAGGATGAGTGGAGGCTGGGAAGCCTTTTATACTGACCAGGGGCTGACAGTAATGAGAAGTGAGTCAGCCAGTCCACACTGTGGCCAGTTCACAGCAGCCACAATTACGATGTTATCATCCTGGACTGGGTGTTCCTTGTATAACTCAGCCAGCAGTACACGTATAGGAGGTCCTCCACATGACCCAGCGGCCCTCTGTGGATAGCCACATGCCCAATGTGCTCCATCCTGTTGCACTGCAGTCAGCAGTTTCCCAGAACCAAGAAGGTTTTCTCTAAATATGGATACAGATGAAAGATGAGCCACCATCTTTAAATAACTTTTTTGAAAATCTAATAGCAATATGTTTTGTAAGGCTGTTACACAGGAGGCTATGGATTAATATATCAACTGGAAAGAAAAGTACCAAGTTGTAAGAGTTCGCATTTTATTTAAGATCAGATAATTTGGAGAGAGTTGAGCTTCTGGCTGGTTCATTAAAACACTCAAGGCATATGCCTAAGTCACATGATGGCTGAAGACTCATGCAAGGAAGTAGTCTTTTAACTTAACTGGGTTCTGCATACATAGAAACCAACACACCATGCCTGGGGAAAGACCAAATGCCATAAATATATATATATAAAACATTTCAGCATCAGAATGGTTAATACATAGGATAGCCTGAAAAGAGCCTATTGGTTAACCCTAAGGGATGGCTGACAATTGTTAGACTCATCAGATGAAGATAATCTCCTCAGATAGCTTTTAGGTTTGCCTAGCTGACGGCAAAAGCACAGTATACCGGTAACACACGTTTTTCAGAAAGGAGTGTTTCATATACAGAGACTCATGCGACCAAGCAGCTCAGAAACACTGAAAATGAAAAGATGTAAAGCTTTGCTGCATAACTGACTCACGCACTGTCAGAAATATGAAAGTCTTCTATGCTTTGGCCTTCTTTAGATCATTCCTTATTTGTGCCTCCCCTCCTCTTTGTTTCAGATTGCAATTTAAATCAAACTCTTTTCTGTGACTGTCTGTTATGCAGTATTTGGGTAAGTCCCATTTTTTTTCCACAATTTTAAATTATATCTATATTTATATCTCTGTATACCCTAGGAAATCTATACCAGCAGGGCACTTTACAGAGTAAAATACATGTGATAATCTTTTAAAACCAAAGAGAAAATTGTTTCAGCAGAGGAGCATGTGAAATTGTACAGAACACTAAAATTGAAATGTGCATGTAGGATACATACCCAAACTCCTATTATAAAATATTCCCAGCATTTAAACCACTGTCGGGTGAATTTGGGATGATATTTTATTTGGCTTCTTCTTTTTTAAATGAGACGTTCTTTGAAAAATGACACAAAAGTAAATAGTTTTACAAAGCAACAACCTAATCAGTCTCTCAAGCAGAATATAAATCATGGATTTCATTAACTGTTGGTAGCCAGTTTAAATTGTAGTCTTGTCCATAATGTCTATCTATCTATGTATGTCCGAGTTATATTAAAAACCTTTAAATGGCTTTGTAATACCAGCCACATCTAGCTATTATAATAATTAATGATAGTGTTTTATAAATCAATATATGTATTTTTGATAAATTCATATCCAGTTAATGGTGTAATTTAAATAAAAAATTAATGCAATAAAGGACATACAGGCATAGGCAGAAAATCTTTAAAGGTTAAGAGGCAAATTTGTCTAAATTCTTTTTTTACTTTTTATTTTTTTTAAAAAACCTCTCATTTTTTAGGGCAGCAGGGCTGGGGGGAAGAATTGCCCACTGAAACCCATTTGCCTAAAAGAGTCAACCTTATATTTTGTTTGGCATTTGGTTTTACTATTATCTATAATTTCGCAAGCCTGATGCTTCAGAGTCTGCACTTCTGTAGAAGATTTAGGTTACAACAAATCAGGAGTTAGAGCAGGTGCTCTCAGCATGGATTCAAGGGGGGGGGGAGGGAGCCCTTTTTAAAATGTAATTGTATGTTTTTTAAATTTATGAACTTCTTATTCCAGATTTTGGTAGGTGAATGTTCTTTATTATATGTGTGCTCCATACTCCATAAATATGAAAACGCAGCTCCAAAATCATAAACGCATTGCAATGATTGTGTAAATCCTCAAGAATGTTTTCAGCCAACAGAAATATGTTCCTTATCTGCTGTTCTAAGTACAGTTAATCCGGTTTATTCAAAAAAATAACATGGGAGTAACTTGGGGGGGAAACTTATCATCCCCCTCCTTTCCTCTCTAAGCTGCACATTCATATTAAATTACATAAAGTTTCTTTTATGGGTTATTGTATAGTTTACAGTTTATTTATAGCCTATAACAAAATGCATCCTGAAAAATAACACAAGGTTAGAAAAACAACAATGCTCACTGTGTGTTATCATCCACAGCAATCTTAAACATATAATAATAATTGTTGCTTGTTTATATGTTGAACATTAAGCAAGGAATGGCTCACCAAATTTATGCAAAAAATTAAGCATGGCTATTGAGGCTGACATGATGCAGAAATGTTACTTTAATCCGGAGAGATTTGTTTCTGACGTTTTTCTTAACATTGCATTGCCTTATTTAGAACAGTAAAAGTGATTCGTCCAATCTCCCTTGGCAAGGATGGAGGGTTGTAAGATCCCTCATGGAAGCAAAAAGGAATGGATTTGCTGTTCTTTCACTTTAATAATACACCTTCATAGCCAATTTTTAATGTTTAAAAGTTTACATTTGCATTTCCACCTGCAATTATATATACGTAGTTCAGTGCTTGCTGGAGGGGCAGGGAGAGGGAAGATGTGGTGGGGGAGAGGAGAGATAAAAATAAAAGTACAGTTAATAAGTGCACGTCAAAGTGAGCTGGAATAATGCAATCCACTTAAGATGTATTGTGATTTTAGGGAGAGAAAAAACATGCCACAGATTTCTAGGAAACCTAATAAAAGAATACATCAACTGGTACAGATAAGTGAAACAATAAAATATGTCAAGTTTTTAAATATATATCTTCATCTTCCATTGTATTTTTCCTCTTGGGACTACATATGTTGCTCTCAACTAGCCCCCCGCCTCCGGATTATACTATGCAACAACCACCACCAGCTACCTGAATCTTAGGCTTTCAGCACTTTAAGGATATATCCTCTTCATTACATGAAGTGAAACAGCAGTCTTTAAAATATTGATCCTCAAATATCTGTAATTTTTTTTAAAGAAAGTGTTTTTAATCAAATGTAGGACGTTTCGTTTTTTTTACGTACAAATCACAATATTTCTCCACTTAAATGAATGTTGTCTGCTTTTAACTCACTATGCTCATTTTGAAGGTAAAAATCAGTGTACCTGATAATTTTGCTAAAATTATTTTTTCCCTCAGAATGTCTATCAAGCAGCCTAATATATAACCAGTTAGTATTTAGATTTAGGTGGATTTAGTCCTGCTAATGTCCACAGGACTCTCAAGAAAATCCTCTACAGCTAATTGGCATATATAAAACACTTACTTTTGGAGCTCTCCTTTTTTACTCCAATGAGACCATTTTCTGGAATAGACAGTTTAAGGCTTTGCTATTGACAGACCAAAATCCAAGCAGGGGAGTTTAACTGGTTTGTGGATCAAACATTTTGTTTCCTTGTGTGGTTATCCCCCCTTGAGCCATGTGAAGTGGATTAGCATCACACCCACAAGTTCTCTCAGGATTCAAACCTGATTTCAGAAGAAACAGCATCCGTGTAAACAAATGCCTGTCCCAGCTGTGTAGAGTCAGCTCTCATCTGCAGATATTTACATCCACAAAACCACATTGTGAGAGCCAAGGAAATTATGCAACAACAGTGACTTGTTAAATAGCATTTCCTCATCAGATAAGGACAAGTTTAAGGAGCCCTAGAGGCAAAGTGTACTGATCTTGCCAGCTGACGGAGACCAAGATACAGGTAATTATTGCTATCACAGAACAATGGGTTAAAAGAAGGAATCGGCCTCATCCCTTCAACTGGACCGAGAGGGAGTTTATAAGGATATCCTGTTTGGAACATCGTAAATGTACGATCAGCTTTGGCAGCTATAAGCTGGCAAATGTGTTGAAGAAATCAGAGAACACTTCTCAGTAATAGCACAATCCAATTGGTTAAAAACATCTGACAGATATGACCATTCTCTGCAGCCCACATCATCCCAATTCCACCGGTCAGGCAGAGCATTTAAGAAAAGCAAAAGTCTTCGCTGCACAGCAAAGCTGCTTTGCTTCTTCGCATTCCCTGTGAGCACCAATTCCCTGTGACTGAAAACAGTCCTTGCTTATTGAGATGCTAAAGCTTTTCCTCTAGAGGACATACTAATTTCTGTGCAGGAATCACATGGTGTTGTAGGAAGAGTCCCGGTTTCCGAGGCACACATCATGATTTAAGGAGGCAGAAGCTGAGCATCACTGCAATTTCAGTGTTGAAAGCGGTAATCTGTTTATGAGCTTTTTGCCTGAAGTTATATAAAAAAAACCAAAACCGGAGGGTGTGGGGATAAACACACACATGACAACATGCAACAACAAACAAACAGCTGGTTTAAAAGAACCAAACATTTTGCTTATAATTATTGAGCTCAGTGTAACTAACCATTCTGGGTGGATTCGCCTTTTGAGAATATTTCTTGCTTAGTCGCCAAAGGCTTCTTCTGTGCCATGCAGAGGATTCGAGTAGCCATGATAAGAAATGTACTGCAATTTTAAAAGGCTCATACAAAGCCACTGGGAAGGGGGTTGAATCTAAACAAAGGATGTGTAAGCAATTTCATTTATTTTGATAAACCTCCCTCCTGCTCAAGAGCATTTTGCTGTCTTTGTCAAAGTGAATGACAACAATTTGGCCAACTCTCTCTAAGCCACACTCAGCAGTGACAGGCAAATTATCAGAGGCCCTGCACTCCTTATTATCAGAGGAGAAGTCATCAGGAGGACGCGTGGTGGATCCTCTCCCCTGTCACTATTTGTCAGTGGGACAAGGGCCACTGCTATGGGGAGCTGACAGGTAATTTCAACAATAACAATTACTCCTATTACTGGTGTCATAAACAATTCGCCCAAGGCATGACAATAGCAAAGCTTTATAATTCAATGCCATATAAATAAATGCCAGCAGGTAACAAGTAATTTAGCTCCAATCAAGCCTTGGCCCCAGCATTAATATTGTTATTGCACGAAAATGGAAAATTGAAAAAAAAAAATTCAATAAGTTAATGAATTAAGAAAGGGTTCAAGGGCTAGCAAAGAACAGCAGCTTTAAAATCACCCTTTAAGATCCATTTTGCATTTGCAATACTGTACATTTACTATTTCACAAGATAATACCAGAGGCATGGTTCAGCTTACTTGTGTTTCTGCCCTAGAGAAAATGCAAATTTCACTGTATTCTTGTTTGTATTCAGTTATTAAACTGCATATTTAAAATGTACATTAAGAACCAATGCGTCCCTGCACTTCCCTATTTGTTTTAATACAGACAAAAATCGAATTGAAGAGGTCATATGGCTTAAGATAAGCTATTAGCAGCCTGATCCACAGCCCAGCTGAAGAGAATACTGGGACTTACATCAGGTATAACCCTGTTAAGTTCAATATAGCAGCAATTCATATTTACTAAGCCATGAATTAGGCTAAGAATGTGTAGTTCAAAATTCAGTACATTGTATTTTTCCTTTTCCGTTCAGGTTTGATGAGACAGCAACTGAAAGTTGTTTTATTGTACAGTAACACAGTGTTGCAATAAAATGCTCTTTTCTCTGTTAGTTTCCTGCCTCACTTTTGTAAGCAGAGCCACAAAATTCAAATCCTGACATTAGCAAAATAAAGCACAAGCAAGTCTTATTACTCCATGTTGATCCGCCCAATTTGCAATTTTACTCTTTGTCCACTAAGACAATGTGGCATCACTTTGACAGGAGTAAAAGAATTTGAAAATCTCTAATTAGAAGAGCTGTGGAGCAATTAACGCATGTCAAATTTCACTTCATCAAGTGCCACTCTAATTTTCTCACTAAAAATTAATGGACTTTTTTTTTTGTATGTGCATGTCCCCTCAAGGCAATGTTGATTCAAATCTGCTCAAGAAGCAGTGTTGCACAGCTAAGCATCTTTTTGATTACAATCCGACACACTTCTAACTGCTTTCATTCTCACTGCCACAGATACTTTGTCAACAGTCAAATTACACCACGCTGATAACAATGCATAATGGTGTTCCTCAAAGGAGGTGCCTGTCATGGAAGAGTGTTTCATAAAATGCACCATCTTCTTCACTAAGAAACGCCACTGTTTTAAACCAAACTTTTTGTGTGGCATCAGCAGCGCTGGCTCTGCATGTTTGCGCCTGTTTCATTGCAATTTAGTTAATTCTAGATCACAGGGAAAGACAGTTGTGACGGCTTAAAGATGGCAAGTGTAGAAGGAAAAACAAAGGAAGATATCACTTTCCACCATTTCTTCTCCAAGACAGGTTTCTATGTAGTATCCTGGAATTGCCCAACAGCTTTTCAGCAAAAGACAAAGACACTCCTCATATGAACTGCCTTGTGATGTCAGTCGTAAAAGTTTTCCTGAGCAAAAGCTGCAAGTTTTGGCACAAATACTATAAACATAACAGAAAGTGTTATTTTAATGGATAGTATCTGGATTCCAACAGAATTTGTATAATGGTAGTATTTGCCAGATCCCATCAAAAATAAAATAAATAATTAAAAACCGGAAGAGGCAAGTGACAAATAGCTTTTTACATTTGGAAAAATAACTCTTGAGTGTTGCGAGATGTGGAAAAATGGGCTCATCTAAACGTTTTTATTTTTAAAGTTTATTTATTTATGGTTGATATGCAAGTACAGAAAAGCTTTAGGAGAAGGGGGGGGGGTTCCTTTTCTTTGATCAAAGCTGACTCTCAAAGACCTTGGAAAATTTCCAGTTATTCAAATGCCTCTCCCCCCCCCCAAATTAAAACATGTCTGTGTTGAACCACTAATTAGTGACTTAACTACCGTAATATACAACTTTGCTACAAATGTCAAATGTTATCTTTTGTGTTTGATTGCTTCTCATCATTTTAAACATCTTATATTTACAGTTTTTATGCCAAATTCATCTCTGTTGCTGGAACTTAATTAACCTGAATGGAAAGAGACCATTGGATAATAGTTCACATTTTCATTATATTCCCTTACCATTTTGACCATGTTGCCATTAACAACTTGGTGCAACTTTATAACAATGTCTTGCAATCCACAGATGTCTCCTTTAGAAAATGTTCAGACATTTTCAGAGTTCTGGGGACAGTCATATAGATTTTTCCTTTGTTCCATTTTTGGCATTTATGTTCACAGAAACCAGATCTCAACACAAACTGCTGAAGCATTTAAAACTCCTCAGTGGTGGCGGGATGGAAACAGCGCCATCAAAAGTTAAGCAAATCAAACTGATGTGTTTCCTTCTTATTGATGGTGATTCTATATTTCTTAAAAATGATAATGTGGGAATTAGACAAGATATAGAATATACACTGCATATCAAATACCTTTTTAAAACATACAATCATTCTGGCATTTAAACAATAAGCAGAAAATAAATTGAATGTGAGGATGAGGTAAAGCAATACACGGATAAAAATTTGAAAATATAACTTCAATGCAAAACCATTTTTTCTTCAGGATTTTTTCTTTCGTTTTTAAAATGCTAAATAAACAATACATAATGCATCCCTCATCAGCCGCGAACCATGAGGGCTCTGCACTCAAATAACAGGAAACATATTCAATTTTCCTAACAGAAGACAGTTCATTAAGCTGTGCCACATCAAATAAAACTTTAATTTCTTCAGCATCCGAGTCGCAATGAAAGCAATTGATGAAGATGAGCCATATGGTACTTCTATCAGCAAACACATATTGCTCATTCCCCAAAAGTTTTCTAATTCTGCTCCCCAGGCCTGTGTAATATAGATAATGTGCTCTGAGAGCAGCAACCATGAGCTATCTGGTGTACATTTCTAATACTGTATTTAATGGGAAATAATGAATCATAAAAGCCTGCGGAAGGCTGCTTTTGCTAACCTAAATCTCAGCTGTAATTTCATCGTTCTGTGCCTAAGATGCTGTTTGCCCTTTCTAAACAACAGCAACTGAATGTAATAATGCGGCAGCTTCAAACCTGGGTGGGAGGAGAAATGCTGCTTAATACACGCAGGCTTCATTTAACTCTTGAGGCTCCAAAGACACCGAAACTAGGATTAATAAAAGAGTATTGTATGCTATGAAAATATTACATACATGTGTACACAGGCACATGGAAATACTTATTTCCATCTGTATCTATATGATTGTATTAAAAAAACTGAAGCTCTCCCAAACAGATAACTAAATGAGTGTGTGGTTGGGAGGATGATTTGAGAGTCCAAAATTTGGAACTTTCATAGTAGCAGCTGCAAACACCCAGACTTTATAAGAATTCTTTAAAATGATTTTTTTTCTATGTACAAAAAATTGAAAGACAATTCCTGAATGAACAAGTCCATATAAAAGTATCAGTTTACAAGGTTAGGTACCGGTATATTTTGTTTAGATTTAGACATTACTGATTCATGCAACCTTTTTTTTTTTTTTTACAAGCTTCTAAATTATATTTTTATATCCAACGAGGATTTAAATATCAAAAATTGCTAAGCAAAAATAGATGGGTTGAAGTTAAACTTTACATGGCTCAGTCATGCAGAGTGTGCTGTTCTGAGAATGTCCTTAAATCTGCAAAAAGTTCAGACGTTAAGCCAACACGTTTTCTTAAAGATATGGTACTTCCACCATATGCATTGGAAACATATTTAGGTGAATGTGTTTGGCAAAATATGAATCCCAAACAATCACATTGCAAAGGAAGCCTTTGAAAAGCTTATTAAAATCAGCATGTTCCATGTCTGTCTTTGAATTTAGAGACGTGATTGCCTTCATTAATGTTGCCTGTTTGGGTGCTTTTCCCGCAAACGTTTAAAGTGCCTGTTTTCTCCACACCTTCTCTTGCCCCAGTGCTGATTCTCACTAGCTGTCCACTTGGGACTTTTCTCCCCGTAAAATCTCAAACAACAAATTAATCTTCCTTATGCAGCAACATTTACCGGCAGGTGAAATATACCAAAACAACACAGTATTGAATGCAGTGTCCTCAAAGAAGAGGTAAAATAAACCTGACCGTCTCCAGCGAGAAAAATAAATAAATACCTATTTCCAAAACGAAATAAGCACATTGATTATATTTCATGAATGTCTTAAAAACAAGTGTTTAAAGACTCCCACCCCCCCTGTCCCCCCTGCTCCAAACAGCGCAGAAACCTCTGCCTGCTCCGATGGGTCACAATGACAATGGTCTATTGCAATGTAAAACAAGCTGCGGGATAAAAAGGTGCTTTCTGTTACCATTTTATCAAAGCTGTTCATCTTCTAGCTGCAGGCAGCATTTTGCCGGAATTGCAAATATTTCTCTGTCCAGGCGCCTTTGTTTGTGCATCTCATTTGCATATATTTATCTCCAGCTGAGGGTGCTTTCAGCTCATTAAGGCCTCCCCTCACATTATTTCATAAGCCAGCTGCTAGGAGGGATTTCACCTGTGGTGACTGAGAAAAGAAGGCTATAATAATAATAATAATAATAATAATAATAATAATAATATTCCAAACACACAACGCGCACAACCCAATTCTTCATAAAAAGGAAATTTTCGGACTCTCTTCCCCTATAAATGGGCACCATTTGTGTTAAACAGCTTCTTGTCATGATAGATGCCTTCGAGGGTCAGGGGTGAAAGTTGATTTGAAGGTCAGCAGTAAAACAACAGACAAACCAGACGCCAAACTGGTTCCTGAGCTGTCGGTGGGAGCGCTGGTACAACCAGGTCTTGAACCTTTTCCAACCTCTAATAAAACAGGCTAAGAATCTGAAGTGGATCAAGCGGACCCCAGAGGAAGCTGCGCAGAAACACACACAAATAATATCGATATCAAGCAGCAACGAGAAACAGCGTGGGCAGCTGTCCCGCAGTACAGGCATGCTCCTATTGTTTCAAGAGCAGGGGAATTAATTCCACTTATTTATTTAAGGCGTGTCAACTCACTGCCTAAACCTGTTTCAGTGTCAAGATGAATAAAACTTTTATGGCTCATAAAATGGAGTAATTCATCTCAATGTTCTTTGTGGTGCTTTTCCCCCTCCCCTGGCATAGAGAGATGGGTCTCCGTTCGGAATGGTTGAGGCCAAATGTACTGTTGCTATGGGATGCACCATACGAAAAAAGGGGGGGCAGCAGCAGAATTATTTGACTGGCAAACGGAGAACAGCACAAACAATAAAGCAGAAGAGGTTAGAAGCTGAGTAATCACCTCCAAAATTCTCACAGGCAGTGCCTCCTCGCCTACATTTGCAAGCCTGCCTCGTTGCAAGCAGGGAGCTGCAATGTTGAGCCTAAAACATTTAAAAATAAACAAATTCCAGGGAGGAATGTGTTGGGGTTTTTTTTTGCGCATTATGTTGCTCACCTGCTTTGTCATCCATTTGCTTATTAAGTTGGCCCTTCTCAGTTTTGCACCAGTGCGAACAATACCAAATTCTTACATTTATTAAAAAGTAGACCCAATCTCTTAACTGTAGACTTGTCTGAGTTTCCTACCCAGGTGTGGGGTTCGCAGCTAATAACGCCTCACAAACCAATTCTTTCCACTCACCCAGGATGTGTTTAGTTCACAGTAGTTGTAAAAAGTATAGCCTGAAATTTAATGCATTTGAATGTGCCATATCTGATGAGTGAGAAGCAGACTCTCTCAAATAGCAAAGCTTAAACGGATTATCCAGGTTTGTAAAGAGAGGGCAAGTGTGCCTGCAACTTGTTTTAAATAGAACGAGGACACCTTTGAAGTAATGGGAAATAATTTACAGCAGAATTGCTGCCCCTGGACCAAAAAAAAAAAAAAGACAATTTCAATTTTAAGAAATGTCTGTAAAATAAACTTTTATGACATGTCTGTAAAATAAATATTCAAATATTTGTCTCTGCTTAGATATATCTATGATACTTAGTCATTGGTTTGTTTATAGTGAAAGGGAATCTGAAATTAACAAATGCCATTTTGTTTAGTGTTTCATCCAAAATGCTCATCACAGTAACACGGTGTTTTCATTGCGTGAATTGCAGGTTCTCTTCAAACTTACGTTTCCTTTACAAATTCAGATCACTGTCACTTTTTCAGCATTCGCTGCCTACAATGTGAAGACATCCCCATTTTTAGCTTCAGCTCATCTTATCCGAAACAAGCCTTGACTCAAAGAAACTCTGAAAGAAACATGAAAAATAGGAGATATTCATAATGATCAAACTCTGCCTCAGTAACAGCTTGCATTTCCACCTTGGCTTGCATTTAAAAGATTTCCTTTTATTTCACCTAAAGAAAGAGTGTCTCTGACCGAAATGCCTTTAAAACTTTTGAAATCTTGTTCATACCTTGATTTACTTATTTTTAACAACTTGAATAAGTTCATTACGGCTATCTTGGCGTTTGTTCTCTCTTAAGAAACACAGAATACACCCCAGATCCCAAACAGATCTCTTACTCCCCCAAAAGATCTTTAACCGTGTTTCTCATTTTTCTTTGCCTCTAATCTAATCGCTAATTCCTTCACTTGGTCAAGAAGTTAAAAATGTTAAGTGCTAGCAGCGCCTCCTTCCTCCCCCTCATATCTGTCTCTGTTTATGGAACGGGCCCTGGTTTCCTCCCTCGCTTGTTCAGCTCCAGGTCTTCAGGTCAGGAGACTGTAAATACACACAGCACTGCCCCAACCCATAAATCTGAGCAAAGGGCAGGCATATATATTCAGATAAGCAATGTGGAGGGGAAAGAAAGGAAAGACAGAACAAACAGAGTCTGTAGAGCGCCAGGCGTTTTCCTAGAAACAAAATTAAAATGCCAACAAACCTCTCCGTAAGGCAGTGGAAGGAGAGAAGTCTTCATGCTGAACATCGGCCTCTAAAAGATGAGTTTGGAATCATCACCGCTCTCCTCCCACTGTTTATATACAAATGAGTAAAATAAATGCATTTTATTGCCTTTGAGACAGGGAAAACAAACAAAGGCATTGCACTTAGATTCCTGCATGCTGTTCTGGTGTCTCCCAATTGCAACCGGTTGTTTTGGTACCCAGTTCCTCACCAGTTTAAGAAACCCCAACAACAGCACTAATTCCTTTCTACAACAATCCCAATCCCGGGGAGGGTGGGGTACAAATAAATTATTATTATTATTATTATTATTATTATTATTATTATTATTAAAGGACCCAATGAGACAGTGCTGAAACCACCTTACCAACCCCCTCCCAATAATAATCAATTATTTCATCAAATAAGATTTGGTGCTAATGTTTGCCAAATGGCACATGCATCGTCGACACTCACCTCTCAACATGTATGCAAATTGTTGACATCCTATAATAATCTAAATCTTTGGGTGACTTTGGCCAACCGCCATGATGGCAGGATACCCCCACCTGCCCATTCCTAGCATCTGAGTAGATAGGTTTTAATGCTGGGATCAAGAACAAGCTGGGAAGAAGATGTCAGCATTTCACAAAGCAATCTAGGTAAGAATTGCAGTTGCCTCCTTGTAGTCTTGGCTGGTGTTCCCTGAGCAAAGAAAGCAGAATTGACTGACATTTTGCTCTTACACGAACATACCAAACTTCCCTCCTCAGCTCAGGCTGACATTTCCTCGCACTGCTCTCATATTCACATATTCTCATATTCTCCTGCTCTCTGATATCTGGTGTAAATAGGACCGGTTCAGGTGAGGTGTAACATACTGCAGATGTACCAGTGAGAGAAGCCATTACACTAAGGGCCCTTTTCCCTTCCTCAGTTGAAAAAGAAGTGAAAACTTCAGTTACTTGGCAGCCCTCTGCAAACCATAGCAGAGAGAGCGCACAATTTATTGCAAGGCCAATTCCCTCCCCAGTATGGTGGGGGTTTTTTTTGCAGTTACTTGAAACAAATGTAAATCAATTGTCATTAGTTCTGGCACATACTGGCAAGTTGTTGAATTAAAGGTTTTCAGTCATATGACAGAAGTTGTCTCCTTCCGCACACACAAACATTCCAGGCCTAGTCCTTTTCCATCAAAAGGATTTAGAAGAATATTTTCAAGGTTTCCAAACATTTCAGAGTATTAGTGTGGGTTTTTAATTTAATTTTTTTAAGTCAAATCTTGATTTCATACGTATTAGAACTGAAAAACTTTTATATTTAAAATAGATTGCTACACGAAACTTTCATATCCATATTAGTTCCCTTGGTGGAAATGACTGACAGACAAATGGGGAAAATGATAATTTGTTAATACATATCCAAGAAATTAGTAATAACTAGTTTCTTAATAAAAAAAATCTTTCCAGTAGCACCTGGGAGACCAACTAAGTTTGTTATTGGTATGAGCTTTCATGTGCATACACATGTCTTCAGGTGTATCTGAAGACGTGTGCATGCACACGAAAGCTCATACCAATAACAAACTTAGTTGGTCTCTAAGGTGCTACTGGAAGGAATTTTTTTATTTTGTTTTGACTACGGCAGACCAACACGGCTACCCACCTGTAACTAGTTTCTTAATATTTACTGATATGATGAATAAGACTTTTGCATTTTCTCTGTGTGGATTTTAATTTATTTGACCTGAGGTAATTACCTAACTTTAAATTTTGGGTCTTCTAAAGCAGGTATTGGTTTATGTTCTGCCCTATTGTAAAATTATCTGCACCACAGAAATGTTTTAAACGTTTGCTTAAATGCTCAGTAGGAAAGCTCTCTAAAGTACAATTGGCTTTTAATCTGCATTTTTTTTCTTTCCTGTGTGGGTCCAGGTTATCTTAATATCCGCCTGATCCATTATGTCCCGGCCTTATCACTGAGGTTTGGGGGACAGTCTTTGTGCGTGGTCTCCCATGGCTCAGATGCATGGTTCGTAACTACCAGAATCCGTGCCTTCGGTTTAGTGGGCTCGAGACGGTGGAGCTGAGAGTGGACAGGCACCTTCCTGACTGAACTTCAGGCCACAGAATAAGACTTTCTTGTTCCATCAGGCATTTTAAGGTAATGTTTGGTTTTATGATTATTTTTATTGTCTTATTGCCTGGATAGCTCAGTCGGTAGAGCACCAGACTTTTAATCTGAGGGTCCAGGGTCCATGTCCCTGTTTGGGCAATTAATTTTGACTGCTGGGATAGCTCAGTCAGTAGAGTATAGCTCGGTCAGTAGAGTATGGGACTTTTAATCTCAGGGTTATGGGTTCGAGCCCAACACTGAGCAAAAGATTTCTGCATTGCAGGGGGTTAGACTACATGACCCTCGTGGCCCCTTCTAACTCTACAATTCAATGATTAGGTTTTCTGTGAATTGTTTTTATGCACACCACTCAGAAATATGAATAAATAAGCAGTATAAGGTAAAGGTAAAGGGACCCCTGACCATTAGGTCCAGTCGTGGCCGACTCTGGGGTTACGGTGCTCATCTCGCTTTACTGGCCGAGGGAGCCAGCATACAGCTTCTGGGTCATGTGGCCAGAATGACTAAGCCGCTTCTGGCGAACCAGAGCAGCGCACGGAAACGCCGTTTACCTTCCTGCCGGAGTGGTACCTATTTATCTACTTGCACTTGACATGTTTTTAAACTGCTAGGTTGGCATGAGCAACGGGAGCTCACCCTGTCGTGGGGATTCAAACTGCCAACCTTCTGATCGGCAGGCCCTAGGCTCTGTGGTTTAACCCACAGCACCACCCGCATTCCTTAATAAGAAGTATAGAAATTTCTTAAATAATTAAAATGAATATATACAAACTTTTTAAATGCTCAGGTAGGGATGCAAGAAATATTTACAGGGAAGTTCATACCAAAGTCAATGAAGATGAATGAAAATGGGGGGCAATTTCATCAAAAACCAATTTGGGGTTGGTGGTTGAAAGGGGGGCAGGAAGGCGGGAGACCATTACTGGGTTCTTACTGGAAGCTGGCCATGTGAAATGCAGGAGTGCCCATTACCCTACACTAACCCCTTGGGGTCATTCCTGGTCAAGCGTCATCATTTGACCACCATCAGTATAAAACTAAATGTTTAAATTAATGCAAGAGACTTCTTTGAAATGCACGTGCCCAGATTCTTGTCCCTTAAAAAGGTAAAGGACCTCTGACAGTTAAGTCCAGTCGCAGACGACTCTGGGGTTGCGGTGCTCATCTCGCTCTACAGGCTGAGGCAGCTGGTGTTTGTTTGCAGACATTTTTTCCGGGTCATGTGGCCAGCATGACTAAGCCACTTCTGGCAAAACCAGAGCATCGCACGGAAACACCATTTACCTTCCTGCCGGAGTGGTACCTATTTATCTACTTGTACTTTGACATGCTTTCAAACTGCTAGGTGGGCAAGAGCAGGGACTGAGCAACAGGAGCTCACCCCGTTGCAGGGATTCGAACCGCCAACCTCCTGATTGGGAAGCCCAAGACTCAGTGGTTTACACCACAGCACCACCTGCGTCCCTTCTTGTCACTTACAACAAAACAATTGCCAGTTTTTGTCCAACAAAGAAAATGGTCAGCTTTCAAATGGGTGCGTACAAACGCCTTTGTTACTCCTGGAAATTAGCGAGGTGGAGAAGGATTCCCTAGAGATGCATTTGATGCAGACGAGGCATTGCAGTATGAAGCAAAAATTGGCAAAGCCCCCTGTATGTGCATATGGTTGTACTTTAGGTGTCTGGAGTGCGTTTGTTGTATCCATTCCAACTATCAGTATAAATCGAGAACATTCGATTGGTAAACTTTATAACCCTCACTTTACAACCCTATCCATGAATAAATGGGAAAGTTCTATAATATTTTTTCCCTGTATATACAGGCAAGTTTCATGTTTTCTTAGGTAATTTGTCATATTTTTAAAGAGAATAAAGCTAATTGGTTTATAGCTATCAGATTCCTCTGAAATTGTCAGAGGCAATTCATATGAAACTTAGAGTCTGAGTGTTTGGCTGGATAACCCTAAAAATATTCAGGGCTTATCTAAGCCTCAGTAAAACCTATCAGTACCATTTTAAAACTCTGGAAATTGAGCTAAAACTGTCTTGAGAGAGGTATCTTTCTTTGTAAGATTACCACTACTTCCTGACTGAAACCAGACTTGAGAAAATATGGTGAGAATCACTTTTTTGTGGTATTTCAGCTTTCAATCCAAGTCAAAACCAGGAAGTGCAGAAGTAGGTGAAAATTAAAATCACTAAGAAAATAAGTTTCACAAAGGCTTGATTCCCAAAAGCCTTCTGGAAAGTTGAAAAAAAATATGCCATTAACTCCCATGAATGATTGTCACAAGGAATGCTCTCCACAGTCAGATCCTACTTTTTTTTGTAGACTGAATCCCCGTGTTGTCTGCTTCCCTCAAAAGTCAGATCTGCTTGCATTTTATCCAGGCCAGTACATAAATCCCAAGTCATAAATCTATATGCTGTCCCAGACTGCTGGATTTTGCATCTGTAACTTTGGAAAACGGAGAGTAAAAAGATTTACACAACTGCATGAAGACAGAATCCTCCTTGTTGATTCCTCAGCTGATTCCTCTGTTGCTGATTTGAGGAAGAATATTTTGGACAGAGTCTTCTATTGAGATGTATATTCCTGAGATGAGGCAAAATGAAGACATGATTTCTTAGTTGCACAGGGCTTTTGGAAGGGATTGGACAGGCTTATTTATTGCACTTGGTCGTAGTAGTCCACATACATGCGTATCTTGTGCCTGCACCAGCCTGCTGTTGTCTCAGTGAGGTGAATGCACGTAGCACTTATCCTCCATAGCAGAAGCCAGGCTCCAGTGCTGGCCTGCCATTTTCTGCCCCCTGTGCCAAATTCTCCAGAAGCCCTAAACTGGTGGTGTGTAAGCCTATTCATGCACCGTGCCTTAAAAGCATCAGATTAAAAACTGTAATTTTATTTGTTTCTTTCATTAAATTTATGCACATTTTGATTGTAAAAAACCCACACCCCTCAAAGCAGTTTACAAAAAGATATAATGCACGAGAACAGCAGCTGGACAGGAAAGGTTTAATTGGGGGAGGTTTCCTTGGGGGTTTTTTTGCAACCAGAAAGAGAAATCTAGCCACAGTTTCTGATAATAATTTATTCCGATCTGCTGAAAGGTGGAAATTTTTGAGGGAATAGAAGCTGAGTGGGTCACTGGAAGGGGTACACTTAAGTTGGCCATCCGATAACACAGAAGGTAAGCAATTAACCTACCTTGGATGGAAAATAATTTCCCTAAGTATCTTGCATGGCTTCCTGGGGAGCACGGAACAAACCCAGATAGAGGGGGGAACAAACTTTATGGGCAGAGGACATAGAGTATCAATGAGTATCAATGTTCTGAGCATGGAGGTGCTGCATGGACTGAGTGCAGTTGTGTCTCGATGCTCCAGAGCAGGCTTCCTCAACCTCGGCCCTCCAGATGTTTTGAGACTACAATTCCCACCATCCCTGACCACTGGTCCTGCTAGCTAGGGATTGTGGGAGTTGTAGGCCAAAAACATCTGAAGGGCTGAGGTTGAGGAAGGCTGCTTCAGAGGAACAGGCTCATCTTGGACTCCTTGAGTGGGAATGGATCTCCTGCTTTTCGAGAATGAGGTGGGCACCTGGGCAGGGCACCTAGATTCAACTTGCACCTTACAGGTGGACCTTAAGGACCCTGCTGGTGTAGCATCTGCTGGAGCTGGCTTCACAATGAGCTTCACAATATATTGTAATTGTTTTATAGATGATGTGTTAATTACTTTATATTATTTATGCCGTATTTGTGATGTTCTATTATGCTTCATTATGTTATTGTTATTTACTGTGTGTAAGCCTCTCTGGGGACGCGGGTGGCGCTGTGGGTTAAACCACAGAGCCTAGGACTTGCCAATCAGAAGGTTGGCGGTTCGAATCCCCGTGACGGATGAGTTCCCGTTGCTCGGTCCCTGCTCCTGCCAACCTAGCAGTTTGAAAGCACGTCAAAGTGCAAATAGATAAATAGGTACTGCTCCGGCGGGAAGGTAAATGGCGTTTCCGTGCACAGCTATGGTTCGCCAGAAGTGGCTTAGTCATGCTGGCCACATGACCCGGAAGCTGTACGTTGGCTCCCTTGGCCAATAAAGCGAGATGAGTGCCGCAACCCCAGAGTCGGTCACAACTGGACCTAATGGTCAGGGGTCCCTTTACCTTTTAAGTCGCTCTGAGAGTCATACGCAATGGAAAGCGGCGTAGAAGTACAGCAAATCAAATCAATCCAATTAATTCAACGAGCCATAGTTGATTTTGCTTGGTGATAGCCCAGGGTAAGCCAAAAGTTTTATGGATAAACCTAACAATTGTTATTTCTTGTTAAAGGTCTTATACGACCCGCTGGTATACTTGTCCTATTGGAGGATGAGAAGAGGCCCTAAGGGGAATGTCAGAGGATGCCTTGGTATTCTATATAGAAAGAAAAATAGTTCTGTCTATAGCAGATGGTCTGCAAGCCCCTTACTGAATGTTTAAACCAGGATAGACTATGTGATGGTTACAGATGTATTTGTTTAAAGCTTGTCTGCTCCAACCCAGACAAAGCTGGAGTGGAGTAGATTTTTAGGGCAGAAGGCAGCACACTGGTGACAGGAGCTGAACTCTCCTTGTACTTCCTGCTGCTTATGTTTCCTTCTGTTCTCCTTTCAGGGAGGATAGCTTTCGACATCAAAGTCCACACTGAGAGTGAAATTTCGGGGAGCTAAGCCCCAGACTGGGGAAACCTGCAAATTTGATGAGCATCTCCTCCGTTCCTTCGTCCTAGTCATTTATAAACATGCGGGGCTCAGGGCAGAATGTGTTTCAGTTTTAGGGTCCTGTTTTATCAGTTATTCAGATTTTATTTATCTATTCGTACATATGACACATGCAATACTTTCAGGACATTCACATCTCAGTGCTGAAGTAAGCAAAAAATAAAATAACAAATGGAGGCTGGGTTTTTAAAACTTCAAACTCAAATGTGGTCTGGGGTTTTAAAAATCTTACCTATGGAGAACCCCTTTTAGAAAACCTGGTAAAATTTGAATAGGCCTACAGAGACTCCTGGTGCATGGAATGCACAGGAAACCTCTTCAAACATGAAATGGGGGTGGGGTTTCCCCCCAGCAGTTCACCCAAGGGTTACTTAAAAATTACCTTTTCTCTTATTAATAGCATCCACCATAAAGTTGTTCTGATCCTTTTATTGTACTGCACTAATTAAAAATGCTCTGCAAGAGCTAGTATTGAACTAATGAAAGGCCAATAAAATGAATTTGCAAATAGCACAGCTCTGTAATCAATTATCGCATTTTTTTTGTGGGGGGGGGGAGTAAAGGCACATTCATCTCAAAGAATAAGATGGAGTCATCTGGCTATGAGCAAACTGGATCTCTAAATGTTAATGAGCCCCAGATTTACCACCACTATAGAGAAGGGTTTAATGGGGTGCAAATCTAATGCAAGCACCACTCTGGGCAAGGGCTACAGATCGAGCGATTTGTTCCTTTAAAACCAGCATCTGTAATATTTAAAATTCCTGCGACTTCCATACTGCCAACTTCTGAAGGATGTTACTGAGAACATTAATGAGAGTTGGGTACATAGTAAAAACATCTCATGAAGATATGCCGAAATCATTAATTCAGTTATATTCATAATTCTTTGGTGTTTCCTTTCCATAAGTATGGGCCATTTAGTTTAACTAGCCCTGGAAGCAAATTACAAGGTTTTATGCTGAATGCCTTTTTGCAGCTGCTGAAGACCAAAAGCTCAACCCAGCCCAATCCTCAACATTCAATAGCTCTGTAGCACTGGGGGATTACAGACCATTTGCTCCAATATACTCTCCTTTTAGCTTTCTGTACTAAGACCTACATTTCAGGAACTCTTTTTTACTTTCTTTCTTTTTGGTGGGGTGTGTGTAATTTTTATTTTACTTTGATTTCCCTGCAATGAGGAACTTACGTTTTGCTATCACACTTTTAATCAGATTTTTGTTCTTCACATATCTCTATGATATGTGGATGACATGCAATGCTGCCATTTCACTTTTATTCCAGCAGAAACATCTAAGAGGAAGGGAGAGAATTTAATTCCGTTCTCCCATGCCTTGTTAACTCTTGCACTACTGTCCACACCATTCAGGGCCAGGTTTTCAGGGCACTACAGCATGGGGAAGGAAGATCTGCAGACATAGACTTCCCTCCTTTTCCATTAGCTGATGTAGCTGCTGGATCAAAAGCCATTATGTGTGGAACAGCAGAATTGGATTCCACCCATTAAGGTAAAGGTAAAAGGACCCCTGACCATTAGAATCATAGAATCATAGAATCATAGAGTTGGAAGAGACCACAAGGGCCATCGAGTCCAACCCCCTGCCAAGCAGGAAACACCATCAGAGCACTCCTGATATATGGTTGTCAAGCCTCTGCTTAAAGACCTCCAAAGAAGGAGACTCCACCACACTCCTTGGCAGCAAATTCCACTGTCGAACAGCTCTTACTGTCAGGAAGTTCTTCCTAATGTTTAGGTGGAATCTTCTTTCTTGTAGTTTGGATCCATTGCTCCGTGTCCGCTTCTCTGGAGCAGCAGAAAACAACCTTTCTCCCTCCTCTATGTGACATCCTTTTATATATTTGAACATGGCTATCATATCACCCCTTAACCTTCTCTTCTCCAGGCTAAACATGCCCAGCACCCTTAGCCGTTCCTCATAAGGCATCGTTTCCAGGCCTTTGACCATTTTGGTTGCCCTCCTCTGGACACGTTCCAGTTTGTCAGTGTCCTTCTTGAACTGTGGTGCCCAGAACTGGACACATTAGGTCCAGTTGTGGCCAACTCTGGGGTTGTGGCGCTCATCTTGCTTTATTGGCTGAGGGAGCCGGTGTACAGCTTCTGGGTCATGTGGCCAGCATGACTAAGCCGCTTCTGGCGAACCAGAGCAGTGCATGGAAACGCCGTTTACCTTCCCGCCGGAGTGGTACCTATTTATCTACTTGCACTTTGACGTGCTTTCGCACTGCTAGGTTGGCAGGAGCAGGGACCGAGCAATGGGAGCTCATCCCGTCGTGGGGATTGGAACTGCCGACCTTCTGATTGGCAAGTCCTAGGCTCTGTGGTTTAACCCACAGCGCCACCCGCGGCCTATTCCACCCATTACCAATCAATAAAAAATTCAAATAAAAAATAAAATTCGGCACAGACAGTGCTGTTCTCATGCAGGCATGGACTCACTCTGCCCTAAGGGACTACAATCAATCCTGTGCCAAAAACACCCATGAAAGGAAAGTTAGGATGCAGCCCAACATGCTGCATGCTGTGGAAATTTATAACTTCAGTGCTATACTAATTCCTAAGCCCACATCCCCAGTTTGTTTGTATTTCAGTCTCAATGATGTCTGTGCTGGCTTGGACATGTCCACAGAATGGAAGATGGCAGGATTCCTAAAGATATGCTCTATGGGCACCTGGCTTCAGGCACTAGACATGTTGCGGGACCAACTCTGTTAATAATAATAATAATAATAATAATTTATACCCTGCCCTCCCTGGCCAAAACCGGGCTCAGAGCGGCTAACATCAAATTAACACATTAACATAAAATCAGGCAATCAATTAAAATACATCCTAAAATCAGATCAGGATCAGCATACAGTAGTACCTCGGGTTAAGAACTTAATTCGTTCCGGAGCTCCGTTCTTAACCTGAAACTGTTCTTAATCTGAAGCACCACTTTAGCTTATGGGGCCTCCTGCTGCCGCCGTGCCGCCACTGCACGATTTCTGTTCTCATCCTGAAGCAAAGTTCTTAACCTGAGGTACTATTTCTGAGTTAGCGGAGTCTGTAACCTGAAGCGTATGTAACCTGAAGCGTCTATAACCTGAGGTACCAATGTAAAATCCAATCAGATGGCAACCCACAGATTAGGGTTGGGGACCTTCAATGCTCACCAGGCCCAACTGTTTGTGCTGAACTTATGTGAGCCTGTGAGAAAAATTGGGAAGTTGTTTTCATGCAAGTTCTTATGAAGGGGGGGGGGAGGAGTCAGACTGAACCCCGACCAAAGGCCTGGCGGAACAGCTCCGTCTTGCAGGCCCTGCGGAAAGATGTCAAATCCTGCAAGGCCCTGGTCTCTTGAGACAGAGTGTTCCATCAGACCGGGGCCACGGCCGAAAAGGCCCTGGCCCTGGTCGAGGTCAGTCTAATCTCATTGAGGCTCAGGACCTCCAATATGTTATTCTTTTTATTACACAAAGATGCCTGCGAATGTGTCGTGAAGGCTGGCAATATTAACCCTGCCATCTAGGAATCCCTTGCAGGTGATCACAGTGGTTAGAGACAGCCAGTCAAGTTGTGTACCCACAGCAGTCACCAGAGGAGGCCGCTGTAAAGTATACCGAGAGCAGAAATGCCATGGTGTACCTGTAGCAGCAAAACTGCACACCCTCATCTGCCCCAGCTACAACAAAACATGTCTCTCCCATATTGATATCTACAGTCACAGCAGGCACTGTAACTCTCCAACAGTTTGACTTTATGCACTCTTCCATTGTTTCCTAAGACAGACAGATGCCAACATACCACCTAACTAGAACAAAGTTGAATAGTGTTTACTCCAGTAAAACTCAGGGCCATCTTGCTTGCCTGAAACTCTAGCCACACTGAAAAATATATTATCATAAGAAGACTTATTAATGGTGCTGGAGAAGACTCTTGAGAGTCCCATGGACTGCAAGAAGATCAAACCTCTCCATTCTGAAGGAAATCAACCCTGAGTGCTCACTGGAAGGACAGATCGTGAAGCTGAGGCTCCAATACTTTGGCCACCTCATGAGAAGAGAAGACTCCCTGGAAAAGACCCTGATATTGGGAAAGATAGAGGGCAAAAGGAGAAGGGGACGACAGAGGACGAGATGGTTGGACAGTGTTCTCAAAGCCACAAACATGAGTCTGACCAAGCTGCGGGAGGCAGTGGAAGAGAGGAGTGCCTGGCATGCTCTGGTCCATGGGGTCACAAAGAGTCGGACATGACTACACGACTAAACAACAACACTTATTAATGCATCATATGTAGGGAATTGCGGGTGGCCAAAGCTAAGAGAGAAAGTGGCTTGTTTATTTATTTATTTTTATATAAATTTTTATTAAGATTTTGAAGGTTACAGAAAAAAAAATAGGAAAATATATATATACATATACATAACAATCAAAGAAGAAAAAGAAAAAAACCATACATATACAAAAACATCATCAAAAAACAGAAAAAAGAAAAAAGAAATAAAAAACAAGTCAAACCTTTAAATCACTTACTTACATTCACTTATTTCCTTGACCTCCTCACGCCTCCCATTTTTGTATTCTAATTCAATTAGATATTCCAGCAAATCCTTCCAACTTTGTTTTTATCCTAATAGTTTATCTTAATATACTATAATTTTACATTCTCTCTGAAAGTGGCTTGTTTAATCCTATCTGTTGTGAGCAGGAAGTGAGAGATGAATCTGGGATTTCTTTTCACAGCTCAATCTCGTACTTGAACCATTCACTAGCTGTTAAATAGACACTGTGTTGTGCAAATGCCATATTTCTTTGTATTCAATATGCAGCTTTGTTTTTGAAGCCGGTTAAAAACACAAATTGTATTTTGCTTCGTTACCCAAATGCTTTTGTAGTCAGAGTAGCCAGGAACAAAGTCATGATAAATATTAGTTTTAAAATTACAGACCAAGTGGCCAAAACACACAATTCCTTCTCATTTCCAAACTGAAGAGAGAACAACAGGCACTGCCCCCCCCATCTCATTCTGTTCAGAAAACCTGGGGCCACTTTCAACCAATACATCTCTTCAGCGGCGTAGCGTGGGTTGTCAGCACCCGGGGCAAGGCAAGTAATTTGCGCCCCTAACCCCTAACCTGCCGCCGCTGCCGGCTTCTTCTTGCTGCTGCCTGGGCTGGTCGGGTGTGGTTCTCTCCCGCGCTTAGCGCTGCGCTGGGCGGCCACTGCACTGTCCCTCCCCCAGATAGTCCCTCCCTCGCTCTCTCTCTGCTCCGCACCGCAACGCACGCCTGGCACCCTCCCCCTCCACAGTGGGCGGCGACCCAGCAGCTCGGATCGGATTCGCACAGCCAGCACTGCAGTGAGAGAGAGTGAGTGAGCCAGGTAGGGGCAGAGAGCTGCGAGTGCGAGCGCCCCCCCAAATGTTGCGCCCGGTGTGGCTGGCACCCCCTGCACCCCCCACGCTACGCCACTGCATCTCTTCCTACATGACAGTACAAGCCGGGCATTGAAATGGTAGGCATTGGGCTTTCTTGGTCATTATTGCTTGAGATCCACTCAATGGTTTACTTGACTGGTCCTCTGCAGCTACTCTGAAGTGGTGGTGGGGTTGGGGAAATGGGACTTTCCCATGCTAGTCAAGTGGCTGTCAAAAAGCTCTCACATTAAATGTACAGTGGTGCCTCGCAAGACGAAATTAATCCGTTCCGTGAGGCTCTTCGTATAGCGGTTTTTTCGTCTTGCGAAGCAAGCCCATTGGCAGCTTAGCGGATTAGCGCTATTAGCGGTTTAGCGGCTTTTAGTGGATCAGCTGATAAGCGGCTTATCAGCGGATCAGCTGATAAGCGGCTTTGGGCTTAGGAAAAGGGGGAAAAAAGGGAAAAAACCCCGCAGGAACTCGCAAGACATTTTCGTCTTGCGAAGCAAGCCCATAGGGAAATTCGTTTTGCGAAGCGCCTCCAAAACGGAAAACCCTTTCGTCTAGCGGGTTTTCCGTCTTGCGAGGCGTTCGTCTTGTGGGGCACCACTGTATATGCATGGTTGAAGCCCTCTGTGTAAGATCTCATTGTGTGATTCTAGCAGGTCCGCCTTTACCTCCAACGTTGCCTATTACTCAATAAGATTTGATCATGTACTCTTATGATCAGGTTGTTCCTCCTGGAGGTCAGCCAGCAGTGTGCGAAAAGGACTTCATGAACTTTTGCCTTAGTTCAGGCATAGGCAAACTCGGCCCCTCCAGATGTTTTGGGACTACAACTCCCATCATCCCTGACCACTGGTCCTGTTAGCAAGGAATGATGGGAGTTGTAGTCCCAAAACATCTGGAGGGCCGAGTTTGCCTATGCCTGCCTTAGTTTCTACTTCTTCCAATGGATCCAGCTTTGGTAACTGTCAGAATTTATTTATTTGTTGTATTCGTTAGTCACTATATCTTGCTCAGGGCAACCCAAAGGGACTTACAATGGGCTTATCACTGGCAAACCATTTATAGTGCTTTTGCTGACATGTTAAATATCTTCTCTTGTCTGCCTCTGCATAAGATCAAATGGCCTCAAAGTCTTTGTTTTTCTAAAAAATCTTCAGCTAAAAGAACAAAGCAAAACCCCCCAAATACTTTTGGGCTTCCAGCCCTACAGATGTTGTTAGACTATAATTTCCATCATCCTTGACCAAGCTGGTTGGGGAAAATGAGAGTTGGAGTCCAGCAATATCTGGAAACAATATCACGTTTCCTTCCCTGCCTTGATGCCCAACAGAATCATAAGCTTTTGTAGACTAGACACTACTACTTCATCAGATGCATGAAATGCAATCTTCAGTTGGCAGGTAGGACCAATTGGGCATATAGAACAAAGACTTTGTAAAGTTTGAAGTTAAATTGCCAATGAGATGAATAAAGTGCAGCCTGTGACAATTCAATTAGAGCTTATATGAATACAAAACAGAAATTGTGACCCTTCATAATATCAGTAACTGGTGATAACAGAATCATCTTAGATTTCTAGATTTAGAAGTCAGTACATTACAAGAACTTAATTGGGGTGAATGCAGAGTAGGAGAGTATCTTCTGCAGAAAACCCCCCAAATTGGGTTAGAACAAATCCCAGCCTCTCCTCCAAACCCCAAACCGATTAAGATGTTAACTATGGCCTTGAAAGAACTGTGCTTGGAGTTCCAATAACTTATGTCAAGTTTTAAAATAAACTGCTTTCTCCAGTTGATTGTGTTATTGGGTGGAACTGAGTAGAATCTTGTATTCAATAATCATAACTGGAGAACAGTTTGCCAACAACCTTAAAATAATGAACCCCCTGGACCCATGCTGCTTCATTCCTCCACATTTATCTTTGCTTCTTGCAGAAGTGCTCCCATAGGAATACAAAATGGACACGTGCATCCTCTTCAACTCCTTAAATTTCGTTAAGATCATGTTTCTTTAAAATCTCCCCACAAGTCAAGCAGAGTTGAGAAAACTCAAAATTGCTTACGCTCCAGTCTCACACTATTCCTCGTGGACCACTTTCCCCATTAAACTCTTCTTCCCAAAGTGGAATTTTTATAGTGATAATAGCAAGGTTAAATTAATCAGCTAATGATGTCCCTAAAGATCATTTGCTGCTGCTTAAGATCTACACCTGGCTTTCTTTACTTATGTGTTATTGCTTTCTTCACTAAATTGGTTTCTTGGGCTGTTCTCTCTTTGTTCCCCACATTTCTCTGCTTTGACAGCACGCGAAGAGCCAAACTTTATGTGACAACAGGCCTGATGTAATTTTATCTCCAAGTTTCACTATTACCTTTTTTAAAAAAACACACACACACAAAAGCCCACCTTTAATAATTGTAGCCACGGTAGGTGGGCATGGGGGTTGACTGATTCCCCTGCTCCATTATTCCATTGGCTCCTCCTTACTGTTTGCCCTCACTACCAGAATTGTGGTTCTGATTTGATTTAGGCAAAACAACCCCTCACAACTGAGAAAGTACCTTTGATTGTGTTCAGAGAAATTCTATAGGTTCTGAATCTGCATTAGCAATCAGTGCCTAGCAGTTTTGAAGAAGAAAACAACCTATGAAAAAGTACCACTCAGCTGTCATTACTTATTGCCAGATAGATTTCCTTGCAAAACACTTTAAATTACTGTGCCAATTGGATTTCAGTTTTATTTTAAACAGTCCTAGAACTGGCACATGAAATAAACTGGAAATTTAATACTGTAATTTCTTGCCAAGTGGAGAAGAAAAAGTATTTGCCACATTTCTGCACCTGATCAGAAATTTACAAAAGCAGTAAGATACTCACCAACTTGGTATGACAGTTGAGATGCCTGGATGACTAAATTGCTACCTGTACGTAGGTAAGTTACCACGTGGTAAATGGTAACTCAAGATCGGCTGCAGATTTGTTTATATTGAAATTACTTTGAACTGACACCAAATCAACAAGAAGGATGGCAAGGGGGTATAGGGGGCAGATGGTTGATTTTCCTCTTGCTTTATTGAAAATGAACTCATTCATTCAACCACCATCCACTTTCCATCTTGCCATGTGTTTAGCTGATTTTGCACATCATGAAAGTGGCCCCAGGACTATAGAATATGGTTAGTTGAAAATATTCTGACACAGTGAAAATATAGACACAATTCAACACACAGCCCCTTTGAACAGTTCTGTGAGGACAAATGGTGAAAAGATGCCATAATTTTACAAGTGAATGGGAAGAAAAAGCCAGAACATATCCTGGCAACATGTTTAAGAAGTTGATTTATGTCTCATGCTGAGCCTTACACCTGCAGTTCAAGCAAAACCCAACTTTGCCGCCCCACAGAGTCTACTTTATTAGGTATGAAGGAGTCACAAGAAGCCATGTAATTAAAACTGTAATTAACTGGAAAGAGAAAGTGCCACCTGAGTTTTGAGAGGCTGTCAATTTTATTTGCCTTACAGCTCTCCTTCTGGTTCTTTTCTCTGTGTGGGCTTATTTTATTCTTAAATCTAATCCTCCTTGCCCATTCCCCATTTACCCCAAATATTCAGTGTATATTCTCATCAGCATCATTAAGCAGAACAAGTAATCTACATGGGAATCTATGTTATTTAAATATCATTCATTCAAAACTCAAACTTAATTCTGTCCCTCATATTCTGTCAAATGCAACCTCCCTTGATCTTAGCCTTTGATTACCAGAGTGCTCTATATATTTTATAGTTATGTGTTCAAAATGTGGAATCAATCCACATTCTTAAGGCAATGTTGACAATCTTTTATGACTGGAAATATGGAGGTGATACTAGTCATCCAGTAGTCTTTATGTATTCAGGTGTCTGTCTCTATATTTAAGGGGCATTCTGGCATAGTGCAGACATTTTCTGAAACCCATGTATGATCTATTATACACTGTTAGCTTAGCCTTGGTAATTGTATATAACATTAAATCTTGTCAAACAATATTTCTCAAAAGAAGCATTTGAATTTGGAGAATCCAAGTTCCGAGGAATCAGAAGTCTTCAACTTACAATGAGAAAAACAAGGCCTCCAAGCTTTTGGTAGTGTTACTAAAAGTGTATCAGTTCCAGGCTGCTAATATAAGTTGAAGCGGAAACTGTTTCCTCCAGAAGTAGAAATGACCAATATTAATGGGAAGAAATCTATATAGTAGCTTCTTTTAACACTGTCCAGGATGAGTGAGCATTTTGTGTGTGTGTGTGTGTGTGTGTGTGTGTACATACACATGCACACTGAGATAGATAAATAAATAGATGTATGTATAGATATATATTACAATACGTTCATTGGCAAATTGCATGCAGAAGATGCATTCCATAGCAAGATGATTTGCCTGCTAAAAGCAATGGAGTAGACAATGGACCAGGCTCTCGGCTGGTGTAAATCAGCACAGCTCTGAGAAAATAGAAACTGACACACCCCAGCTGGGGATCTGTAGCCAAATTGTCAAGAACATCATCACCTGGTAATGCAAAAGGTGTTCCTGCTGCTTGTGTTTGCAGCTGCCCAGTTATTCAACTTGGTTCTCATTTCACCTGCAACATTTCCTTTCTGTCTGAAAGCAGAGGATGAGGAACATTTACACCATCTAGATACAATGCTAATTATTTGAAACAAATAAAATGAAGCAGATTATACAACACCCCCCCCCCCCGCCGCACCAAAGAGCTCTAATATGTGAGTTAATATAGTTTCTTCTTTAGCTGCTTAACTTGCTCTCTCCTCACTTCATATAGAAAGCAGTCTCTTTCTAATACATTCTCCTGGAGCTAAGTTCTACAAATGTTCTTTTGAATAAGGGTACTTTAACAAATAGGGATGCGGGTGGCGCTGTGGGTTAAACCACAGAGCCTAGGGCTTCCCAATCAGAAGGTCAGCGGTTCAAATCCCCATGATGGGGTGGGCTCCCGTTGCTCGGTCCCTGCTCCTGCCAACCTAGCAGTTTGAAAGCATGAAGTGCAAGTAGATAAATAGGTACCGCTCTGGTGGGAAGGTAAATGGCGTTTCCGTGCACTGCTCTGGTTCGCCAGAAGAGGCTTATGCTGGCCACATGACCCGGAAGCTGTCTGTGGACAAACGCCGGCTCCCTTGGCCAGTAAAGCGAGATGAGCGCTGCAACCCCAGAGTCGTCTGCGAATGGACCTAATGGTCAGGGGTCCCTTTAGCTTTTACTTTAACAAATACTATTGTTCTAAAAATCAGCACCCGGCAACAGGACATTATAGCAAAAATACTGCAACAATATGCTTCTTGCAAAGTGATCAGGGTCAAAGTGTTATTATCATTGCTAAGGTGTTTTTTGTTTTTTGTTTAAAGGAACACACACACCATATTCAGCACAGACCACAAGGAACTGGCTATCATGTGAATACAAGAAAAAGAACAAACAGAACAAGATAAGATTCTGGTTTAGTTCACAAGTGTATTTTTCTTGAAGGGGCAAATACTCATTTTCACTGAGCAGATGGAAATTTAAAAATAATGTTTTTTTTATTGCATAGTCTGGTAGGTCTTAGTCTGCCGTTCCTGATCAAAGCTGTGATCTTCCAGTTTGTGTCATTGGCTGGTTGACCACAATAAACATACTACTACCGTTACCTGGAGGAAAAGTGCTCTGCAAGGCTAGAGATGCCAACTTGCTCCCAAGATTGAGGGAGCCCGGCGTGCACTGTCAGTGTGCACTGCCATGTGTTGTGTGTGTGACATCATGTATGCATCATGGCATCATCAGGAGGAGGCCGAGCCTAGAGCCCAGAGCCCAGCACAACGTGGCTTCAATGGCTGCTGGCTCCTTCCTTCTCATGCTCAGGAGGAGCTGGTCACTGAAGCCACACCATGCTCAGCTCCATGCTTGGCCTTCTTCTCCCCACAACACTGAGGGGGCCTGGCCTTCTCCCAAAGGATATTGGGTGGGGCGCAAAAACCCATTGGGTGGGTCAGCTCCATAGACTTGACACCCCTGGAAAAGGCACTGCTTGTGGACACCTGTACATTTGTCAGCCTAATTTGCAGGACTCCCCAATTTTTTTACAAAGTGTGTTCTCCTTCATGGAGAGCACGTGTTGCGGTGGGGGCCGCCAGGACACTCCAAAGTTGGGGGGGCAGGCTAATTGATCGTTGGCCACTGATGCGATTGGGGCTTCCCTTGTTGTTGGGAAGAAGTTAATGTTGCCATTTATTGATTGACAGCCAGAAATAGTAAAACTCCTTGCACGAGGCTAGGGCTTCCTCTTTTCGCCCGTGCATTGGATTGCCCGTCCCTCCCTCCCTAGAATAGGGTTGTTCGCTTTGACCTTGCTATGCCTGTCATGGGGTCGTCTGCTTTGGAGCGGGGGCCTGGTAGGAATTTTGTCCATCTGGCTGATTGGCTGGGGCCATTTGGTTTTTGCCTAAAGGTAAAGGTAAAGGTACCCCTGCCCGTACGGGCCAGTCTTGACAGACTCTGGGGTTGTGCGCCCATCTCACTTAAGAGGCCAGGGGCCAGCGCTGTCCGGAGACACTTCCGGGTTACGTGGCCAGCGTGACATCGCTGCTCTGGCCAGAGCCAGAGCCAGAGCCAGAGCCGCACACGGAAACGCCGTTTACCTTCCCGCTGGTAAGCGGTCCCTATTTATCTACTTGCACCCGGAGGTGCTTTCGAACTGCTAGGTTGGCAGGCGCTGGGACCGAGCAGCGGGAGCGCACCCCACCTTTCGATCGGCAAGCCCTAGGCGCTGAGGCTTTAACCCACAGCGCCACCTGCGTTTTTGCCTACTGCATAGCAAATCATCACAACTTGTAAGGTTCGCGGTTAGGCATTGGTTTATGGTTTGGTTGGTTGAGGGGCATGGATTGGCTGTGCCTGCCCCTCTAATGCTGCTGCTGCAAGGGATTCCGTTAAAGGAATCGGGGGCTAACTATTGCTTGTCCACTCTGTCAAGGGGGCTCGGGCCATAGCAATGAGCTCCTGGATGCATTTGGGGTGAGGGCAGGTTCCCTGCTCTGCGTAACCCCCAAGTGTATTCCCTCATTCTGACTTTCGCATGGTGTGGAATGTCAGTCTGTCCCCCATGGTGGGGGCAGATAGTCGCAACCAATGCCTACGCAACCACTCACAAATTTGTATTTTAATAAGGTTGTGGCCAAAATTATGCCAAAAATCTAAAACAAAAATTTCTGTGTGATGGGTGAGTTATTGGGGTGGACCTGGGGACCTCGACACGCAAGTGAAGAATCAGATGAATCGGGCCTTTATGTGGCCCTTTGGATTGCCCACTTTCCACGTTACCTCAGGTACGTGTCCTCTTCTCTATCACATAAAGAAGGTTGCTGGGTTTGGTGGGGAAGTGGGGAACCTTTGGCCCTCCAAATACTGTGGAACTGCAACTCTCACCAGCTATCCTTGCTAGGTCTGATGGGAATTATAGTTCAGCAAATCTGGAGGGCCAAAGTTTCTGCACTTCCTGGTGTACACCAAACCTCTGTTTTAAAGTGCCTAGATGTATTGGATAAAATGCAAAAATAAATACTTTAGGTGGCAATCCACTACCCACTGAAAATCTTAGAACCCCAGAATTACCTAGAAGTAAGCCCCGTAGAAGTAACCAAGATGAGCGCCACAACCCCAGAGTCATTCGCAACTGGACTTAACTGTCAGGAGTCCTTTACCTTTACCTTTTTAAGCCTCATTGAACTTAGTAGGACTTACTGCTGAGTAGAACTGCATAGGATTGTGCTGTTTAACACCCATTGATTTACACAAGAAATTTTTAAGCATACACTTAACCCTTTCATTGAAATTAACATGATCTAGATGTGCTTAACATTGGTTGAGTCACATCCATTAAATTATAAGGAACAAACAAACAGTGAACTAAACTAAAACCTAAAACCAAATGCTTATTTTGCAGAGACTCAAGATAATAGTGTTAACCTTTTCCCCTTATCGATTTACCAGATGACAGAAAGCATCAGTTTAAAATCTCAACCCTGGAGAAAGGAAGCTATAATTCTTACAATTCATTTTCCTTTCATGTAGTTCATTTGTATCTGCCTTTGTAAACGTTATTCGTTTGCAGTTGCCCCCACTTTCGCAAATAGGCCTCTTAATTGCAATATTGCTGGTTCCTGGAATCTTTTAACATTAGGGGAGATCTCTGTATCAGCGTATAATTTCGGAAAGTCAACTAGAGGTATCCACAGCCCATAACATGCAGGGCTTCGCTTCTTATTGAGGTACAAGTGACTCCCTGACCATCTGTGTTCTATAAATTACAGTAACACTGGCACATGCTGCTACTAAATCACCAATGAACAGGCTTTACCTTGTGACACACTACATGAACCCTGTTGGATATTCCAATAAACTTCCATAAAGCATCTGATATAAACTCAGGATTATGTTTCCTTCAGGGGTTGGGAAACTTACATTATTCTTTCCTTGTGGGAACGTCTAGTACTTACCATGTCAGAAATGTGCACATTGGTACATTACCTGTTTCCAAATTAGCGACTTGCACCATATTCTTAGGCTGCTATCCACAAACAGGTTGAGGCTGAGGTAATTTTGTTTCAAACAATTGGCACTTCAACGCCCCCCCAATGGAGTTTCAGTGGAACTTGTTTCCAAATTATAACCCTGCTTAGTAATGCAGGCTTTCCCCATTAAAATGGATTAAAACAGCTCAAATTCAGGAAGTTTATCATTTTTAAAAAATTGGTAGGAATTTTAGCTATTATTAAAGGAATCCACACGTATGTGATTTTTTTTATTCACCTCATATAAAAATATTAATAGTAGTAGCAGCAGGAGTATTAGTATCCAAGGCAGGGTACAACAATAACATACAATATTCATTCACTACATCCTCCACCTCACAAATCAATATTACAATATTAAAATCAATTTAAAATTTTACTTTTCTAGCAGATAATACGGGGAATTTCTTAAAGCTATGAGGTTTAGATTGTCCACTTCAGAATACGATGAACAAGTGTCTGATTTTTCTTATGCTAGAGAAAAAGAAAAGCATATGCAGGCAGTTTTCTGCAAAAGGTTCAGAATAAACTTTTAAAAGTGCTACCTCTGCTTACAGAGGAGACTTTAGTGTACGCTTGTCTTTGATATATTTCTTTTATTTCCGATATAGTTATAGTAATGATGACTATTGGCTCCAAACCTCAAAGAGTCCTAAACTACAAGTGCACAACAGCCTTTCAAAGAAGGCCTTGTCTTTTCACCAGCCTCTCATGACTAGCACATGGCAAGAAGAAACAGAAGCGGTAAAGTTGGATGAAAATGGTTCTCATAAAGATTTCAAGAGTTCTTGAAAAAAAAACCCCAAAACTAGAGTCAATATGTTTAGGAGAGTCTTAGACTCTGTGTGCATGCATGCTGTATATGGAAATAATAAACACACATCCTGTAAACCAAAATTACAAGAAGAATATGACTAATCAAACATCTGAAATGCTATTGCTGCTGGTTTGTATGTCTGCTTGTTAAAATAGCAGATATTTCATCTTGAACATACACTCCGAACATGACCGATTGCAGATATAACTTTCAGCAACTTTAAAACACCTAATCCAGTTCTTTAATTAATACAGTCTATTCTGAAACTTGAGGGATTTATTGGTGCTGGCAGAAACATTTGAAAATAACTTCAGGAAGTTCGTGACATACCATGTATCTCAAGGGAATTCATTCATTTTCCTACATATTTTTTCTTTGCCACCATCAATAAATTCATTCAGAGGTTTAAATATACTAAGCTAGAAGGCAGTTAAAACGCTGTTGGAAATTTTCAATAGTATGATTTAAGAGAATATAAATATGGACAAAGAGATTCACTGTATTATTATTTGTTTTATAAATTTATATTTAAATATGTCTAGAACGGCTGAAGGAGACTCTCAAGTTCTCAAAGAAAAACCAAACCAAGAGATACCCAGACGAACTATGTTTTTGTGATTTGATGTAGATATACCCATACATGCAGGGTGGGGTTCAACTACCGTATTTTTCGTTCTATAACACACACTCGACCATAACACGCATGTAGTTTTTAGAGGAGGAAAACAAGAAAAAAAATATTCTAAACGAAACAGTGGATGTATGATTTTTGTGGTTCATGCTGTGGCCACAGACATGTGATCTGACGGTGAGTTTGGAGTAGCCCAATGCAAAAATCCTGAGGATCCATGTGGATCCGTGCTTTGTAACCACGTGGGGTGGAGCACGCGTGGGGTGTGTGGAGAAGGATGCTGCTAATAATGCAGAAGAGGGGTTTAAGGGGAGAAGGAGCACGTGTGGGGTGTGTGGAGAAGGATGCTGCTAATAATGAAGAAGAGGGGTATAAGGGGAGAAGGCTCCTCTCCTCTCCCGCTTTGCTCCTTTAAAGCAAGCAGGCTCTGCTTTTCTCCCTCCTCCCCGCTCATCTCCGGCTTAGGAGCTGAAAAACTTTGCTGCTATTTAGCGAGCTGAGTGGGGAGGAGAGAGGGACAGAGAGCCTGCTTGCTTTAAAGGAGCCAACCGGACAGGAGCCTCTACCGCTTTGCTCCTTTAAAGAAGCAGGCTCTCTTTCCCTCTCTCCTCCCCACTCAGCGGCTCTTCTCCCGCTTTGCTGTTTCAAAGCGAGCCACGCAGGAGGGAAGGAAGGGGAACCATGGATCCTCTGCTCACGACTGCAGCAGATCCCCCCTGCCACCCGTAGGCATTCCCTCCATAACACGCACAGACATTTCCCCTTACTTTCTAGGAGGAAAAAAGCGAGTGTTATGGTGCAAAAAATACGGTAAATCCCGTAAGTGGAAGCATTGCACAAGGACTCCTGCTTGTGTCATGGGGCTTCCCCTCTCTCTGCTCCCTTTGTGTTCCCTGAAATTGGCTCTGGAAGGGTTTTGCAGAGTCCCTGGAACAGCACGCAGAGGGAGGAGTGGGGGAAGCCCCAATGTACGAGCAGAAGATCTTGCACAGGACTTCCAACAATCACCTTGGCACAATAATGAATTGCTCCTATGGTCATTTAGAAAAAAGCCAAGCACTAAGGATTCTGAAATTGGTTGTGCCAGCACATTAGGGTCGGGGGGCGGGGAAGGTGTTCCCCTGACCCGTGCTGTGCCCCCCTGCTGCCCCCGCCAAAGCCTTACCAGGCTCACATGGCTGAGGTCCAGTGCTGAGGGCCTTCTGGCACTTCCCTCACTGTGAGAAGTGAGGTTACAGGGAACCAGGCAGAGGGCCTTCTCGGTAGTGGCTCCCGCCCTGTGGAATGCCCTCGCATCAGATGTCAGGGAAATAAACAACTATCTGACATTTAGAAGACATCTGAAGGCAGCCTTGTTTAGGGAGGTTTTTAATGTCTGATGTTTTAATGTATTGGAAGCCGCCCAGAGTGGCTGGGGAAACCCAGCCAGATGGGTAGGGTAGAAATAATAAATTATTATTATTATTATTATTATTATTATTATTATTATTATTAGGCTTCCAGGTTTTGCTGAGATCTTGTGAGAGCTCCGTGAGATTTCGCAGAGACCTCCAGAAGCCTCACACAACCTTCCTTGGACCCTGGAAAGGGAGACACTCTGCCTCACTTACAGAAGTCTCAGGAAGGTCGTGCAAAGCCTCTGCACAATCTCGTGGATGTCTTGCAAGATCTCATCGGAACTCAGAAGCCACTGCAGTCACTTCTCCTTCCTTCTCTGGTGGTGTTGGGCACCCACAGAAGCACCCCTTGGATTCTGTCACCTGAGGCGTCTGCCTCCATCTGCCTCATGGACTGGCTGGCCCTGATTAGGATGTTGGATATTACAAAAGCATGACATTATTCCGGCATTATATTGATGTCCAGATGCAGGGCACATGTTAGGAACATGGTGAATGGCCAAGGCATTTCACTAGGAAGTTGGGTTTGAGGAAAGATTCATACAGAATTGTTGACAAGGTAATAATATAATTATATTTGTCATGGACATTCCCTGTGCAAAAAATATGGCAGACACAGTTAAAACATATTGATGGGTAAGAGGAGACAATACTATCATGTGGTCATGTCTCTTTCACACCTTTGTGATATAGGATTATTAATACCCTTTTGGTTATGGAGAAATGGTAATGACCGCTCTCCACATTAAACAGGGGCGCCCTTTGCGTGGTCGCGCGCAGCCCCTGGACCCTGTATGGCTCCATTAGCACAGGCTTGGCTTTGCCTCCCCCCAGGTGGGATAACTGGAGGTCTCTGCCTACCTCAGTCAGTTGTCTAATCCCACCTGGGGAAGCGTTGCCAAGGTGACCAGGCCAGGTAGAGGGAGGGACTACCTGACCACACAATAGAGGGAGGATCTTACCTGGGAATCGTCACTTGGCTCCAGAGCTTTCCCCACCCTACCCACCTTCAGTTAAGACTTCTTTTGCAGGTTAACCTTTTCTTCACAGGTACGCGGGCACTGCTACGTCAAGGTCGCTGTTGAAGGGCCGGAAAGGAATTCCCCGGCATTGGCAGGTTTTGCCTTTCCCGTATCAAAACGTCACAACTTGGGCGGAATCCTTTAGTCTATCTTCCCTGAAGGGGGGGGGGCGTGCAGCGGTGACCCATGCTCCCCTCCTCTTTGTGGCGGTGGTACCAGGGTTCCCTGTTAAAGGGGTTTTTGAGGGGAGGCTTTGACCATACGCCGAGAGGTCGTCATTGCTCTCCCTTGCGACAGTGGCATAATGGGGCCGGCTCTCTCTGCTTGAGCACATGTTCTCCAGAGCCGGCCCATTCCCCCCCCCCCACTGGATAACCCTGATGTTCCCCAGATCCTCGGTGGGGGACTGGGAGGGATAAACGCCCAATTCCTGAGCCAAGGTCTACCCACATCTGAAATATAATAAAGTTGTGGCCAATTTTAATCCCATAGCACGTTGTCTTGAGTCATTATTCCAAAGGGGCGGGGCACCCAGGGTTTGGGGGACTCCGCCTGCCCACGCAAAACACACACACACACACACACACACACACACACACTGACTTTACTTGCTCACAGTCACCTATTACAGCAGGAAATGAAATAATCCAGTGTCAGTACTGTCAACTGAAAGAGCATAGAGTCTTCCAAAGCTGACATAAAGAGGTCTTGGTAGTGCAGATGTACTGCACCATTTTGAACATTTGTAGCTATAATTGTAGCCACCTTTTTTTTTGTTTCTTTGAGTGGCTAAATGAGTACTGATCAAGCTGTGTTTGGAGATCTACTGACAGAGGGAAGTTCTGCATAGCACCACTTAATATTTTACGATGCATCCTACCTGCAATACAGTGGTAGTCGTTTTAAAGACTTAGTGGTGAGAGGCATGCTGTAAAAACAAAAACAAATGTACAACTCCTTTTATTTTATTTTCTAGAATAGCACAGTGCAAGAAGAGGGTCAGATTCTCTCACGCCTCCGGCAAAATTGAACCTCAAGGAAGGAGAAATTCTAGGAAGACCATAGAGCTCATCTGATAAGTTAACTGCTCTCCCCTGAACTTTGCCTTCTGTCTTGTTGTACCATTTATGTGAATGACTGCAGTGTACACCTGCCAACCACACCAGTGAAAGGTGGCAAAAAATGGCCGGTGCAGGAAAAAGGAAGTGCAGAGTGGTTTCTTACAGAACTGAGGTGTGATGAAGGGAATGCAGTGACTACTACATTCACACCCACAGTGCTATATAAACAAGACTAGCAATACACGCCATTATTATGATTAGCTCTCCGGACAACCAGTGGTTCGTGGAATGAATATACCCGTTTCTTTTGTGCACAGTCCAGTCTGGAGCTTGAGTTAGAAGGAACCACATTTTCTAAGCACCGAATCCAGCATATTTTATGCAACATCTCCCCTAGAGAGTGCATTCACTGTAGTCCCATTCACATGCTTACTCGTGTTGCAGAACATTCATGCTGCAGGAGCTGAAGGAGTGAGGCAGTGCTTTTCGCCTAGTCCTGATATTACACCCCCCCACACATGTCACCTCGACCTTCACAGGTTCAGCTCCGAGTTGATCACCCCACTAGGCTATTGCAATCTCTTTATAGGGCTAAGTCTTCTTCAACCGTTTTTTTTCTGAATTTGCATTTTATTTATTTGTTAACATTCTTATATTACATCAATAAACGTTGTCATATTACATTACAGGGATGCGGGTGGCGCTGTGGGTTAAACCACAGAGCCTAGGACTTGCCGATCAGAAGGTCAGCGGTTCGAATCCCCGCGATGGGGTGAGCTCCCGTTGCTCTGTCCCTGCTCCTGCCAACCTAGCAGTTCGAAAACACGTCAAAGTGCAAGTAGATAAATAGGTACCGCTCCGGCGGGAAGGTAAATGGCATTTCCATGCGCTGCTCTGGTTCGCCAGAAGCAGCTTAGTCATGCTGGCCACATGACCCGGAAGCTGTATGCCGGCTTCCTCGGCCAATAAAGCCAGATGAGCGCCACAACGCCAGAGTCGGTCATGACTGGACCTAATGGTCAGGGGTCCCTTTCCCTTTCCCTTTACCTATTACATTACAGGACTTACTATAATTTCCAACATGTATACAAAAAATATATACAAATTTTATATACCTAGAAAGAAAATGAAACAAAAAGAAAGAAAGAACAAAGAGCAAAGACAAAAACAATTCCCCCCTCAAAATCATATACATACCAACACACTAATTTTCTGTCTATCCCATTGTATATTCCTTTTTTTCAAATGAATATACTCTTATTATTGTATATTTCTTCACGTTTTATCTAATACATTCCTATATCAATATGTGTTCTTAGTCTTATTTCTCAACTCAGTCTCACTCCAACGTTAATCAAATGCTAGCATAGATAGGGAACCTTTACTGTATTTTTGAACGTATGTTTTATATCTATCCCACTTTTCCATAAATGTTTGTTTTGAATTTCCTCTCAGGGTATTTGTTAACTGCGCCATTTCAGCAAATTCTTGTAGCTTGTTATGCCAGTCCGTTATTGTCGGGACTTCTTGTTCCTTCTACCCCTTTGCCACCAAAGTCTGAGCTGCGGCTATTGCATATAAGAACACCTCCCTAAAGGCCTCCTTCAACTTTTGTGGGAGACTTCACCAATCAGTAGTATGAAGAGGGTTCCCAGGAATGCATTTCTTCTTTATCTGCAGGCTTTATATAAGGATAAAGTAAGGGAAGGGGAATCAAGGTGTTGGAACACACTGCCAATTAAACAAATTCTTAAAGCCATCACCCAGTAGGTGCAGAATGCAGCGGCGAGACTCCTTACGGGGTCCTCACTGTGGGATCACATTCACCCAGTGCTATACCAGCTGCACTGGCTCCTGGTGGAGTACAGGATCAGGTTTAAGGTGCTGGTTTTAACCTTTAAAGCCCTATACGGCCTAAGACCCTTGTACCTATGGGACCGCCTCTGCTGGTATGCCCCACGGAGGACCTTACAGTCTGCAAATAACAACAAGATCCCGGGCCCCAGAGAGATCAGACTGGCCTCGACTAGAGCCAGGGTCTTTTCGGCTGTGGCCCTGGCCTAGCAGAACACTCTCTCACATGAGACTAGGGCCCCTGTGGGATTTGACATCTTTCCGCAGGGCCTGCAAGACGGAGCTGTTCCACTAGGCCTTTGGTCGGGGTTCAGTCTGACTCATTTTCTCCTTGAACAAGCATGAAGGAGGTTCCCAGTCCGCTGACAGGTGCTTATAATATCAGTGGAAATAGTTGGTAACTGCCTTCAGTTTTAACCTGAAGATTGCCCCTTGTCCAGTTTTAATTTTAATTTGTTTTCATTAATTGTGGGATGTATCTTAATTTATTGATCGCTTGTTTTTATGCATTGTCTTACTTGTATGATGTTAGCCGCTTTGAGCCCAGCTTTAGCCGGGGAGGGAGGGATATAAATAAAATTTATTATTATTATTATTATTATTATTATTATCCTAAGCACCAAGTGTCCACCACATAATTTTACCCACAGTACAGTGGCAAGAATCTGTGTTATTGGTTGGGACTGGTTTCTGCAGAGTAACTTCTTCAAATAATAATAATAATAATAATAATAATAATAATAATAATAATATGTTTGGGAGCCAAGAAACTTACTCTTAATGCAGCCCTTATTTCCAGGGAGTCTGGCATGCAAGTGCTAATGATGTTCTTCTCTGGCACCGCTGCTCCTTATAACAGTCCCAACACAGGGAGTTCTGAAAATGTTTCCATATACAGTGGTACCTTGTGTTACAGACGCTTCAGGTTACAGACTCCGCTAACCCAGAAATAGTACCTCGGGTTAAGAACTTTGCTTCAGGATGAGAACAGAAATCACGTGGCGGCAGTGGGAGGCCCCATTAGCTAAAGTGGTGCTTCAGGTTAAGAACAGTTTCAGGTTAAGAACGGACCTCCAAAACGAATTAAATACTTAACCCGAGGTACCACTGTATTGCATTGCTCATAAGCTTTTTCTGCTGCTGTAGTTGATGGTCATGGAACCCCCGGTTTTCTGTAATAGCCGATTTCTACATTGTATTTTATCTATTCCAATTCTTCACAAATGTTTATTGGGTTCATGCTACTATGCAAATCCAGCCTTCCTGCCAGCGTGTCTGCAATGCAGACTTGTCCCCCTTCCCAGGAAAAGAGCAGTGACTCAGCTGCTGGGAGGTCAGATGAATACTGCTGTCATACCAGGCCATCCATGAATGGTGCTGCTCGTCTGCTTTCCATTTCAGCAGTTACTGTAGCTTGACCAGATCAGTCCTCTTGCTGTGATGTAGCAGGTTACTTGGTTAACAGTTTGTGAACCCAGAGAAGAAGAAGAGTTTGGATTTGATATCCCGCCTTTCACTCCCTTTAAGGAGTCTCAAAGCGGCTCACATTCTCCTTTCCCTTCCTCCCCCACAACAAACACTCTGTGAGGTGAGTGGGGCTGAGGGACTTCAGAGAAGTGTGACTGGCCCAAGGTCACCCAGCAGCTGCATGTGGAGGAGCAGGGAAGCGAACCCGGTTCACCAGATTACGAGTCCACTGCTCTTAACCACTACACCACACTGGCTCTCCATATCACAAACCACAGTTTGCACAAACGGTGGCTTGCAAACCGACTTCAAATCATGAACTGATGCGCTGGTTTGGCAGTCCCTCACAAACCATGGTTCGTAAGATGGTGTAGGTTCCAGCCCTGAACCATGGGGTTTGGCACTGCCTAAAGGCAACCTTTGTCTTTGGGAGATTTTCCTGTTAATAATATATATATATCTGAACAAAATAAAAGCAAATACATAAAAAGACGCCCTGAAGAGGGGCAGAGAATTGGCTGTTGGAGCAACATAATGAAAAGAGCACCTGTCCTCCATAAAACCTTCAAATGCAGAGGTTTTAAAAATTATATTTCTATTTCAGCTTTATGTCCAAGGAGATGTACTACTTTCAGAGCACCTTGGCTATTGACACTTCAGAGTGAAACAAAATTGGCAGTGATTGAACCTAAAAATGCTATCAAAAGTGAAAAAGAACAATGAAAATGAAGAAGCCTAAATGCATAGTCTTTGCTCTGAACCTTTTACTGATAGAAAACATCTAATTCCCTCAAACCACTTCCCGAAAAGCAAAGCTTTAGGTAGAGAAAGAGCAGCCCAACTATGTAACATTCATTTTTCTTTTTTTGCTTTGATGCCAAATACAAAGGAGCAATTCTGTATTTTTCAAGATCTTGGTTCCAGCATTTTGAAAGGTCAGTCCAAAAAATAGACATTGTCTCCCTTCCTCTATTTTACTGTGCTCTGAGATCAATGAGTTCTCAATACTACTGATATAAAATGTTTTTATCCATTTATAAATTTGTGTGTATTATATTTATTATTGTGGGCGCCCTGGGGAGGACATAATATGCACATGCTTGCATAGTAAACACATGTGCATATGCTGTGTACTTCCTTATGGTACTGTCCGTGTTTTCCATTTGGCTTTTGTTCCAGTTGAGGTATGCAGATTATTGGTGCAGAATAAACCTGTGTAAATGGGGGGGGGGGGGGGGGACGGATGCGAGAAAGTGCCTATTGGTAAAAATCTTGACCATAGTCTTAATTTCCTAATGTAGAAGTTCTAAATTTGTAGTCAAATGACTTTCAAGAAATCCTGTTCTTGGGCTCCACAGTTTTTGACCTCACTCCCTTTTGCCTACATCTTTCCTTCTTTGCTTTCTGTAAATTTAACAACTGCTGTGCCGTTCATAGAGGGAGACTTGGAGGTGGGGGGAAGTTACCAGTTTAATTTACCGTATTTTTCGCCCTATAGGGCGCACCGGCCCATAGGGCGCACCTAGTGTTTTTTTTTGAGGGGGAAATAAAGAAGAAGAAAAATTATTTCTCCCCCAGGCGCGGGGGTGGGGGAAGCCCAAGGCTTGTGGAGAGCTGCCCGAAGCCCGGGGTGAGCTCCGCTGCATTCCCTGGGTTTCGGGAAGCAGGCTGCTATCCGCAAGCCTGGGGAGCCCGGCGGGAACTCCAGCAGGCTCCGAAGGCTTGTGGAGAGCTTCCTGAAGCCTGGAGAGCGAGAGGGGTCGGTGCGCACTGACCCCTCTCGTTCTCCAGGCTTCAGCGAAAGCCTGCATTCGCCCCATAGGACGCACACACATTTCCCCTTCATTTTTGGAGGGGAAAAAGTGCGTCCTATAGAGCGAAAAGTACGGTATGTACATCAGACAATACTTTAAAAGTACAGGAGTGGGATCTATGAAAATGTGTTGCCCTTACTCATGCAGAGACTCAAAAGGAGGCAGACATTCCTAATACTGTTTATCCCACAGCTAAAATCTGCTGTGATCAGAGCCCTGCTGATCAGGCTTTTGATATATATATATCTGCAATGCAGAAATATTTCCTGTGTTCTGGGCTATGGGCAATTTTAATGGGATGAAGCCCAGAGAGCAAGGCAGGCTCTTCTTCTCTATCAGGGGCTCCACTCAGGCTGGGCCTGTGCCCTGCGGAATATCCACAAAGCAGTTAAATACTTGGAATACTTGGATTTAATTCTCCCAATTTAGTTCCACTGCCTTCGCTGGGTCTTAGCTAGTTTAAATCCAAATCTCACAGCTTAACCAGGTCAAGGAGTGGGACGTCCGCTGAACACATCTGCCGCCTCCCCTTTTTCTTAAGCACACACTTTCCACTCTCACTCTCGGTTAAGATCCTTTGACAGCATAGGCATTGTGACTTCTAAAAGTGTAATGCTACAGACCCAGACATACGCAAGGTATCTCAGCCATCAGGTTTGCTCTGACTCCACATCACTCACTGCCCATATTCCCCACTCTTAGCAGAACAGGACAAGGCCAGAGGGGGGAATGCAACTGAAGTGTACTGAGCTATTAGTGCATTGCATTGTTTTCAATCTTAATATAACAGGACAGAATAAATAGGGATTAGTGCTGAAGTTGAAGTTTTTATTATGTGAGGTGCTCGATGGGCTGCTCGGGGAGTTTCAGAGATAAAGAGAGTACCAACCAGAAAAAAAGGTATTTATTTTGTCAAGCACCTTTAATCTTTTCCTTAGCTTGCTTTTGAGCCCGTGAATTACAAGTGTTAACAAATTTGATTGCCCTACAGTCTTCTAGGGCAATAAGGAAAATTTCTGTGCTTTTGCAAAAGTATACACAGCGTGCTTGTGGAATTCAGCACACCCCTTTTTTGGAGGGGTTTGGGGTGGCAGCACCTTAGAGCACAGTGGCTTCCTTCTGGGCAGGCTACCCACATCCCAGAGCTCTCATAGTTACTTCCAGTTGGGCAGCACACATCTGTCTAGATGCAACAATAGAAGGCTTCTGTCACTGATATTGGCTGGCAACATGGCAACACCGAAATGCCCCATTCCATAGAATCATAGAATCATAGAGTTGGAAGAGACCACAAGGGCCATCGAGTCCAACCCCCTGCCAAGCAGGAAACACCATCAGAGCACTCCTGACATATGGTTGTCAAGCCTCTGCTTAAAGACCTCCAAAGAAGGAGCCTCCACCACACTCCTTGGCAGCAAATTCACTGTCGAACAGCTCTTACTGTCAGGAAGTTCTTCCTAATGTTTAGGTGGAATCTTCTTTCTTGTAGTTTGGAGCCATTGCTCCGTGTCCGCTTCTCTGGAGCAGCAGAAAACAACCTTTCTCCCTCCTCTATGTGACATCCTTTTATATATTTGAACATGGCTATCATATCACCCCTTAACCTCCTCTTCTCCCCTTAACCAGATATCAAATTGGTTAGGGTATATCATTTGCCCTTGAGCAGTTGGAGTTGGACTATGGACTGGAGATTCACTAGTTACTCTGGTTGTTCACTAGTTGCACTACAACATAGGAAGCTGCTTTATAACCATGTTCTATTGGGGTGTGGCCTGTGTGATGTGCTGGACTAGAACCTGGGAGACCAGAGTTCAAATCTTCACTCTCCCATGAAGCTCACTGGGTGACCTTGGGTCAGTCACCATCTTTCAGTCTAAATTACCTGACAGTGCTGTTTTAGTGAGGAAATGAGGGGAGGAGTGTGAGGAATATAAATGTAGTAATAAATACAAATACCCAAGTGTCAGGGAACTGACATCAGAGCGAAAAGCGGAGGCGGGGCTCCAGAGCGATGCCGGAGAGGGAACCAGTCGGGGGGAAGGAATTCAGTGTGACACCAATAGAGAGGAGATGGAGGAATCGGTGTCAGGGCTCCAAGACCCTTCAACCGAAACCAGCGGAGAGAGCGCTGGCACGCCCTTGCCATCCCCTTACTTGCGCAGACGCGTTCCGCGCAGGGAACATAGGCGGAGACTTGGGGTCAAGCAGCTTTTATGCTGGAAGAGATTCAAGAAACGCCCACTGGCAGATTCTGCAAGTGACTAACAGGTCACGGAGGGCGAGCTCTAACCCTGAACATGTTTGAGCAAACCACCTAATCGAAGTGGAGGCAGTTTACGCACGAGTAACCACACAATACCATTACAGCAATCTGCCAGTCTCTTGCTGTTACTCGTGAGTAAGCAGTGGAAACATGAGCCAGACAGGAGGCGCCGGGGCAGCGGAGGCAGCTGCGGGGGCGCAGGACCTGGTGAAGAGGAACCAGGAGCTGGAACGGCATGTAGCACTGCTGATGGCGCGGCTGGACGAGAGGCGCACCCAGGACGCGCAGGTGAGACCCACCCCAGTGGCAAAGAAGGTGCCCGGACTGGTACACAAGTTTGGGGGAAAACCCCAAGAATATAATGGATTCCGGACAGAAATAGAGTACGCACTGCAGCTGCAGCATGATGATTTTGCTGACGAGGCGGCGCAAGTGGCTTATATCGTGGGGCATCTTGAGGGCAGCGCGAGGGAATGGGTTAGACCCCTAATGGCCGCGCATAACCCCGCCATGAAGGACGTCCGGAAGTTTTTTCAGGCGATGGACGCTATGTATTCCAGCCAATTGGGGGAGAGTGTGACCCAACGGGAGCTGATGAGATGTAAGCAGGGGGACCTTTCCGTTAGAGACTATTGGTCCCGCTTTGCGATGCTAATACACAGGCTCGAATGGGATATGGACAGCCCGCCCATACGAATGCTGTTTGAGGAGGGGTTGTCCCCAGCCGTTAAAGATGAGCTCTCCCGCGCGCCCCGCCCGGAGACTATGGATCACCTGACAAAATCTGCGCTGGCGATAGGCTCTCGCCAGGAAGCGCGCGCTTTGGAAAGGCGGGAAGGGAGAGGGGAGCGTTGCCCTGACTACCGCATTCCTGAGATGCCAGGGCAGCCTTCCAATGACGTGGTGCCAATGGAAATTGATGGGGCGCGCGCACGCGAGGTGCCGAGCGCCCAACAAATAGTCAAAAGGGAGGCAAAGGCTGGGAGAAACTCCAAGAAATGTTTCCTCTGCCAACGGCCAGGACACTTTGCCAGGGTCTGCCCACAAAGAAAGGCTTGGCAAGGGATGGTGGGGGCCGCTGGAAATGAGGGGGAGGGGGCAGAAGACAAGGTGCAGGAAAACGCCAGCGCTTGACTGCCCACAGGGGGGCGCAGCAGCCAAGCGAGCAACTAATTGAAGTGCCCCAACCGGACCCACCCAAGGTTTCTATAGCGATAGAGGTGACGCTAGAACTCCCAAATGGACACCCAGTCAAGGTGAAGGCAATGTTGGACTCAGGGAGCTCCTGTATTTTTTTTAGTAAGGAGTTTGCGCTGGAGCACCAGATCCACTTGCTGCCACTGGATTTCCCACTCCAAGTCACCACGATAGATGGCAGAGAGTTGCTAGGGGGAGAGGTGACACATCAAACCCCGCCAATGAGAATGAGTGTGTCCAGGCACACAGAAACCATAGCCTTTCATGTGGCCACACTGGCGGGACCCCCAATAATACTGGGGATGAGCTGGCTAGTGCTACATGATCCAGTGGTGGCGTGGCACCAACGCACAGTCACCTTCGGGTCAGCCCACTGTTTGGAACACTGTCTAGGAGGGGAGAAGCCCAGGGTGAGGTTGGCCAGAGCAGCAGCAACCACGCTGGAGCAGAAAGGGAAGGTGCCGCCACAGTACGCAGACTTACAAGAGGTCTTCAGCGAGAGGGAAGCGGACAGGCTGCCGCCACATAGGCCCTTCGACTGCCAAATCAACCTTCTCCCTGGGGCACAGCTGCCGGTGGGTAAGCTGTATGCCATGTCCAACAGAGAGATGCAGGAGTTGCGAGACTTTATAGACAAGAACTTGAAAAGGGGGTTTATAAGAGAATCTAAGGCAGTGGGGGGCAGCCCTGTGTTTTTTGTGGATAAGAAAAACACGGATCAGCTGAGGCTCATCGTGGACTTTCGAAAATTAAACCTGGTATCAGAACCCGTGACCTTCCCAATGCCCAGAATTGATGATATTCTGACCAGGGTAAGGAAGGGTAAGATTTTTACCAAGCTGGACCTTAGGGGGGCCTACAATCTGATTCGAATGAGAGAGGGGGACGAATGGAAAACCACCATGTTCACCCCCCTGGGGGCCTTTGAATATTTAGTTATGCCATTTGGATTACAGTCAGGCTCTGCCTGTTTTCAAAGCTTCATGCACCATGTGCTGGGTCCCCTGCTGTACAAGAACTGCGTAGCATTTCTGGACGACGTCCTGATCTATTCGGACAATGAAAAACAGCATGTCCAGGACGTCAGGGAAGTGCTGAAAAGGCTACGAGAGCACCAACTGTGGGTCAAGCTGGAAAAGTGCCAGTTTCACGCCAAGGAAGTGGAATTTCTGGGATACAGGTTGTCAGACAGAGGTCTAGCCATGGACCCCGGCAAGGTGCAGGCAGTGCTGGAATGGAAGGCTCCCAAAACCCGGAAGGATGTGCAGAGGTTCCTAGGGTTCAGCAACTTCTACCGGAAGTTCATCAAGAACTTCGCCCACTTAACCGCACCCATCACGGATTGTCTCAGTAGCAAAAAGAAGTTCGTCTGGACGGAAGGGGCCCAACGTGCCTTCGAGGGGCTAAAGCAGGCGTTCGCCTCGGAGGAACAGCTCCTGCACGTGGATCTGCAGGAACCGATGAGGCTAGAGACCGACGCGTCGGACAGAGCGATAGGAGCGGTGTTGCTCCAGCCGGGACCGGCCCAAGACACATGGAGGCCGTGCGCCTTCTACTCAAGGAAGCTGAACGAATCGGAACAGAACTACACGGTGTATGATCGTGAACTGTTAGCTATTTATGCCGCGTTTCGCCAGCGGAGACATCTCCTGATAGGGGCTCAGCACAAGATCCAGGTTTGCACTGACCACAAGAACTTGGAATACTGGAGGACAGCGCGAGTGCTCAACCAGCGACAGATTCGGTGGGCACAGGAGTTCTCCAAGTTCTTCTTTGAGATCAAGTACGTGCCAGGGCAAGAGAACGTGAGAGCAGACGCGCTTTCACGGAAACCGGAGTACACGGAAGGAGGAAGACCACCGGACGCTCGACATGTGTTCCCTGAGGAACGATGGGTTTGTGGGGGGGCGTTGGTTGGGAAACGAGAACTAACCGAGTTGATTCGCCAGGATGAATTTGCCCAAACCAGAATCAGGGAACTAAGGGAAAATGGGAGAGACCGGGGGGACTTCGAGGTAAGGGAAGGGTTACTGTATTACAAGGGAGCAATGTATGTGCCCGGGGGGGCCTTACGGGAAAGGGTGCTCCGACAACTTCACGACAACCCTACAGCGGGACACTTTGGGCAACACAAGACCATGTTACTGGTCACTAGGGAGTTTTGGTGGCCGAAGGTGAGGGAAGATGTACGAGAGTATGTACGAGGGTGTGACCGCTGCCAAAGAGCCAAGGGGGAGCGGGCAGCCCCGGCAGGGTTACTAGAACCCTTGCCCACGCCGGGGAGACCCTGGGAGGTGGTATCAATAGATTTCATGACAGATTTGCCCAAATCCAGAGGTAAGACAGCAGTCATGGTAGTAGTAGATCTGCTAACCAAGATGTGCCATTTTATATCATGCTCTCATGCGGTGACAGCCGAGGAAACCGCACAACTGTTTGTTACTCACATCTTCAGGTTGCATGGAGCTCCTTCAAGGGTTATCTCTGATCGAGGGAAACAATTTACCTCGAGGTTCTGGAGGAAGCTTATGAGCTTATTGCAGGTGGAGGTGGGATTCTCGACGGCGAGGCACCCGGAAACTAACGGGCAGGCGGAGAGGGCGAACAGCATATTGCAGCAATATCTCCGCTGTTACGTCAACGAGAGGCAGAACGACTGGGTAGATAAGCTAGCACTGGCCGAGTTTGCATATAACAATGCGGAGCATGTGTCCACGGGGATGAGCCCATTCTTGGCTAATTATGGGTGTCACCCCAGGGCCTTTCCCGGGAGGGGGGAGGAAGAGTGGAGCGTGCCCGCCACAGAGCAGTTCGTGGAAGAAATGGAAGACCTGCACCAGCAGCTTAAGATGAATCTGGAAAGGGCCAAGGAAGAGTACAAGAGGCAAGCGGATAAACGTCGCCGGGAAGGGGAGACCATTAGGGTGGGGGACCGGGTGTGGTTATCCACTCAAGGATTGCCCTTCAAGGGTGGGTGTAAGAAACTCCGGCCGAAGCGGCTGGGGCCTTTCGAGGTGATACACCAAGTCAACCCGGTGGCATTCAGGCTCAAGTTGCCAGACAACATGAAAATCCACCCGGTATTTCATAGGTCACTGCTCTCGCCATACCGAGGGGAGCGGAGAGTCCGGGAGGTAGGAGGAGAAGGGCTCAGACACCCACCACTGGAAGAGAAGGAACACCACCAGCAGATAATGGAGATCCTGGATTCGCGGTGGCGGGGGCAGCAGGTGGAATATCTAGTAGCGTGGGAGGGGGAGCCCGAGTCAGAAAACACGTGAGTTCCAGAAGGGGAAATAGATGGTGGGTATCTAGTGGAAGAGTTCCACAACAGGTATCCGAGGAAGCCCAAACCTCTGGAGAGATTCTGGGAGGAGCAATTTGCCACCACCGATGATGATGAGGAGGATTTTGTGGGTTTTCCAGAGTCGCCAGAGGAAGGAGGGGAGTCGTCAGGAGAGGAGGAATCAGATTGGGAAGCCCCTCCCGTCAGAGACCGGGGCGGGTGGGAAGCGGGGTTTGAGTCCTCGGACGATGACGACAGCTCCTTTCGAGGGTTCCCTGCATCGTCGGCTGAAGGTGGGGACAAGGTCACGTCACCGGGTCAGGCCGGGGGTGGAGGGGGTCCTGGGGGGGAGGTGGATGTCAGGGAACTGACATCAGAGCGAAAAGCGGAGGCAGGGCTCCAGAGCGATGCCGGAGAGGGAACCAGTCGGGGGGAAGGAATTCAGTGTGACACCAATAGAGAGGAGATGGAGGAATCGGTGTCAGGGCTCCAAGACCCTTCAACCGAAACCAGCGGAGAGAGCGCTGGCACGCCCTTGCCATCCCCTTACTTGCGCAGACGCGTTCCGTGCAGGGAACATAGGCGGAGACTTGGGGTCAAGCAGCTTTTATGCTGGAAGAGATTCAAGAAACGCCCACTGGCAGATTCTGCAAGTGACTAACAGGTCACGGAGGGCGAGCTCTAACCCTGAACATGTTTGAGCAAACCACCTAATCGAAGTGGAGGCAGTTTACGCACGAGTAACCACACAATACCATTACAGCAAGTTATAAATTCTACAGGTATTTGCTATGTCCTTCTGTGTCCTAAGAGAAGTTTTGTCTGGTGGATTTTCTTCATAGCCTTGTGATTTCTGGAGGTGTTTTGATGATGAGGATATAGCCCAAATCTTGAACATACATTAAAGACCATGCAATGCATGCTGCCTCCTCATTTTTTAAAATCTAGACATAGCATTTAGTTGGGTTACCTAGCTCTTCAACTGTTTTCTAATCAATAGTGTCTCTGAGTACATCTAGCCTGCATTTATCATCCAACTTAGATCATAACCAACTGACACAGAGTGGAGATACTTCCAGTTAAGTCAGTGGCGATACTTCTTTAGAGGACCTGATGGATGCAGAGTTGGTGCTGCAGGTGGATGAAACCTTGCACATGCTTGCTGTGGCTGATGGAAGTTGCAGTTCAAACACCTAGAGGGCACCAGGTTCGCAAAGATTGCCTTACGCTTGCTTGGAAGTCCTTTCTGATGATTTCTTTTGTCTTCAGTTTTATTCTCTTTTCCCTCGGTTGTCTCTTCATCCCTGTGCTCCTCCTCCTCCTCCTTTTAAATGCATGTTTACCAATGAACATGTTTAACCCAGATGACCACTGTCATTCTGAGAAGACCCAATAAACCTGCATTATAATCCAAGATGGTGAGATATGCCTTCAAATATTTCCTCTTCCAAGGAAAAATGAGGTGCACTTACTCTCACTGAAGACAGGAGATAAACTGCTTTTCTTGTAAAGGGTTGCAAGATAGGATAATATGGTTTGTGTTAAAGAACTCTCCTTCTCCTATCCCTATTGTTAATCCTTATCTCCAAAACAAAATATTTCTCCCATTAAGCACATTCCCATAGCAGCAGCCTTTTCTTTTCCAGTGGCCAGCTGGATGCCAGTTTGGATTTTGCACTGCAGAGAGATCACTTTAATCTATTTCTATTTCCATTCCAAGAACACCATTTGTACGTTGTCCAGCTTGAAAATGTTAACCTGACACCATTGGCCATGATGAGCCATTTCTCTACAAGTGGCAAGTTTCCAACTAGCTGCCAGTTGAGTATTTACGCTGGAATGTTTCCTCTGCACACCCAAAATATACTGTTTGTTCCCTTATAAAGTGCACATTAGCATGTTAAGCACTTTCCTGGCCCCAGGCAGGGCTCAGTCACGAGGGCCAATGCAGGGGGCAGTTTATTATTATTCCGCAGTGCATGTGGAAGTATTATGGTAGGGCGGGGGGGGGATTAAGTTGCATGTCTTTTGTTTGTTTATTTGAGACCTCGAAGGACATCATATTCAACCCTACTGCTCAGTACAGGAACTGCAATGCAGGATGCAATTACCGTATTTTTCACTCCACAAGATGCACCTGACCCATTTCCCATTACTTTTTAGGAGGGAAAAAGTGTGTCTTATAGAGCGAAAAATACGGTATATTATTCCCTGACAGATAGCCACCAAGCCCCTTCTTCAAAGCCGTCTTTCCTATTGGGCTTACTGGCACGTTGCACCAGGGCGCTGGCCTCTCAGGGGCACCCCAGCGAGTAGGGGAGCTGCGTGGCTTGCCAGTGGCCTCCTCTTTACCTAAATGCCCACCAGCTGTGCCCCATCAACCATATGGCTGGCGGGCGTGCAGCTTGTCTCCCAAGCCTCCGCAGGAGGAGAGCGATCCCTGCAGAGGCTTGGGAAAAGGTTGACAAGTTGACAACTCTGGAAAACGGCAGGGGCAGCCCCGGAGGGATCTTTGCACCACGGCGCCAGGTATGCTTAAGGCGACCCTGCCTTTCTTAAAAGCTCCAGCCATTTGTTTGTTTTAGGATCCCCACAATATAAAAATCCCAGGTAACCGCATTTTAATAAAATCACAAGAGAAAAGAGCGGGGTTCAATTAATGAGTTCTATTAGAGGTAGGCGTGCACAAGGACTTTAGCTTCTGCAGCGGTGCTTCCCTCTATCTGTGCCCCCCACCCAAAACATTGGCTGAGGGTGCATGTGTTGGGAAAAACCCCCATGTAAGGGGGGAGGCAGAGGGTGGATCACACCACCTTGCAGGCTTAAATGCTTGCCCCTGACGGAATGATTGGAGTAGTGCAATATTTAATTCCGCCCAAAACATGGAAGAGAAAAGCACAGTAAGGGTAGCCAGGAACCCAATAAAAATCCAGAAGAGATATAAAGAATAAAGAGGAGGAGTAGAAGAAGCAGAATCCAAAATCAGCTGCAAAACATTCTGAATTGGACAAAAGATAAACAATGAGGCAGGCAGCAAGTAAGCTTCTCTGGGGAGGGCATTTCATATGAGGGGAATCACAACCGAAAAAGTTCCTTTTCTAGTTACTACCTGCTGAAACCTGGATAGGAGGAGGACCTGGCAGAGGGTCCCAGATGAAGAAGAGACGATTCAGATTCAGATAGGCTTGTGTAGGAAATGGCCCTTCCACAGCCGCGTCCCAAGGTGATTTAGGCTTTATAGTTAGTGAAAAACAAGACTTGGAATGGTGCCTCAAAATAGACTGGCAGCTATTGTACCCATTCCAGCACTGGCGCTGTATATCTACATCTAATCTATATCTCATCCCAGTTAGCAGCCTAGAAACTGGGTTTTATGCTGACTGAAGTTTCTGAGAGGTCACCAGAGGCAGAGATTACTAGAGAATGGGTAACTCTGTCCAAGCTAATTCCACTCTGAAGGAGTTGCAGCTGTTGTACCAGTCACACAATACTACCTGGATATCCATTGACAATGCTTGATCTATCGGTACCGTTAAAACTGTGGACCTTATCCTCAAGGAGCCTAAAAACTTATCCAGGAGATGTTGCAAACCACCTACCCAGTCAAATAAACTATGGACCAACTAAACTTCACGTTGTTGGCATAAAGCTTCAGTTTATTGGCTCTAATAAACAAGGTAGGGGTTCATATGGCCTTATCTGACTCTAATGAAATGGAGAAGTAGATCTGAGAGTCAACACACGGCCACCAATTGACAATTTGTCTCTGCTGAAGGACTGTTCCTGGAGTATCTAACTTCAGTGATTTCAGCTTTTGTGTCCCAGCTGCTTGTTCTTGAACAGCAGCTTGCTGTCACCTAGGACACTAAGCTCTTAACCAGAGGTAGGCAACCTAAGGACCGTAGGCCGGATGCGGCCCAATTGCCTTCTCAATCCAGCCCACGGACAGTCTGGGAATTGGTGTGTTTTTACATGAGCAGAATGTGTCCTTTTATTTAAAATGCATCTCTGGGTTATTTGTGGGGCATAGGAATTCATTCATCCCCCCCAAAAAAAATAGTCTAGCGCACCACATGGTCTGAGGGATGGTGGACTGGCCCACAGCTGAAAAAGGTTGCAGACTCCTGCTCTTAACTGTCCTTCAGCTCCTTCCCCTGCTTGCTACTGTAGCTCCAGTTTTCTTCATTCTCTCCAACTGGACTCTCTTCAGAGTCTTCTCCAAACAGTGTCATACTTTTATTGTCTCCATCTGGAACCATCTAACTAATTAAAGGTTCCATCTGACTGGAGTATAACTAAGGACCTCTGATAAAATATCCAATTAATAGTGTATGACATCACAGCATGACCTTTGGGATTCTACTGATTCATATGCAAGCTGAGGTCCACCGACTACTGTGATAATAATGATAATGATAATAATGATGATGATGATGATGATGATGATGATAATAATAATAATAATAAGCACCTCACAAGACACCTACACACTTCATAAGTAACTGTATCAGTCTTGGTGGACTGCTAACAGAGGACACAGCAAGATTGGTAAAGGAAAAGCTATTTATATGCATTGTATATGTGATATAACATTGTGCCACCAGATGGTTTTGTGGAGTCCCATTTTTCTCTACCTGTTTTCCCTGTCTGAATTTACAACGCGTTTCTGAAACATTTCTTTGATGTGTCTAGATCCAGGCTGAGGAACCTCTACATACTGTATCTCACAGGCTTCACCTAGAAGCAAACTGCCTGTTTTCCCCCCCTTTTCAGTTAACTATTTACAGATAGTTAACATTAATAAGATAGTTAACAGATAGTTAACATTAGGGACGCGGGTGGCGCTGTGGGTTAAACCACAGAGCCTAGGACTTGCCGATCAGAAGGTTTGCGGTTTGAATCCCCCCTATTTATCTACTTGCACTTGACATGTTTTTAAACTGCTAGGTTGGCAGGAGCAGGGACCGAGCAACGGGGTGAGCTCCTGTTGCTTGGTCCCTGCTCCTGCCAACCTAGCAGTTTAAAAACATGTCAAGTGCAAGTAGATAAATAGGTACCGCTCCGGCAGGAAGGTAAACGGCATTTCCGTGCGCTGCTCTGGTTTCCAGAAGCAGCTTATTCATGCTGGCCACATGACCCGGAAGCTGTACGCCGGCTCCCTCGGCCAATAAAGCGAGATGAGCACCGCAACCCCAGAGTTGGTCACGACTGGATCTAATGGTCAGGGGTCCCTTTACCTTTTTAACATTCTTGCATTTTAATTTCTTCTCCTCCTTCTTCCAATTATTTATTCCACATAAGAACAGGGTCCAAAGCAATGAAGCTGGGCCTTTCCAAAACTTATAATTTTGGTTATTAGCAAGAGCAATGAACACAGCTTATTTGAACTTTCTCCAACTGTCTGTACCCTACCAGCAAAGTTTTAGGACACTCATCGTGTTTGAAGTACATGCAACAGGCATATGAATGCAGTCCTTGACTAAAGACAACAAAGGGATTCCTAGGGGGTTCTATGAAGGAGATTGCTATTACTTCCAGCAATACAATTTATGGTTCCTGAAAGAATATTACACTTTGGGCTGTCTTCCATAATTGAAATAAGAAGTTGTGGTTCATTTCTGTGATTTGGCATCAGGGATGTTATGTAGCAGGAAAGGGTGTGTTTCATGTACTTCATTTCAAGTGATTCCCAATAAAACATATCCTTTCTTTGTGCTTCTCTAGTAGCTGGAGGAAATTGGAGGCGAGGAAAAGAGTAAGACTATGACAACCTGGAAACATATAGTTCAGGAACAGAAAATCTCTCTCTTCTTCCTACTCAGAAGACTCTGGATTAGGCTGGGGAAAATTGTGAAAGCTACAGAAGGGAAACTAGGACAACAGCATATTTGTCTTTTCCACCTCACCAAATCTGATCTCAACAAATCCAGCACATTCACTTTTTACAGCAAGCTATGTGAACTGCAAGTTTTTCACTAAGGCTCCAATCCTGAGGCTCTCACAGTATTCAGCTGTCTGCTACTTCAAAGACCTTTGCAAAATATTCACATTACAAGAAAACCACATGTAGCTTACCTTTGCAGTGAGAACGGTGATACTAGTAATGGTGTGTTGAGCGTGGAGCCCAACCTACCCCATTGGCTGTGAATTGTAAATTATTGTCCTTAAAAATGAACTGCTGAATCTAGGAATACAGGCTTTTTTTCTTTTTCTTCTTTAAATGACCTTACCTGGTATTTTGTATGAAATGATTGTCACAGACAGCTTTGAAGGGCACAGGTGGTAGACAGCTGAGGAGGCTTCCCAAATTCTTCAGCTGACTTCCTTCAAATGGTACATAGGTGTTTTATGCTCCTGAAAGGTACAGTTTTAATCAGTCAGTCATTTCAGTGGAACATTCAGTAGCTCATTACTACAATGGTACAGTGGTACCTCGGGTTACATACGCTTCAGGTTACATACGCTTCAGGTTACAGATGCTTCAGGTTTCAGACTCCGCTAACCCAGAAATAGTACCTCGGGTTAAGAACTTTGCTTCAGGATGAGAACAGAAATCGTGCGGCAGCAGAGCGGCGGCAGCGGGAGGCCCCATTAGCTAAAGTGGTGCTTCAGGTTAAGAACAGTTTCAGGTTAAGAACGGACCTCTGGAACGAATTAAGTTCTTAACCCGGGGTACCACTGCACTGTATTTTTTGCTCCATAAGACACACTTTTTTCCTCCTAAAAAGTAAGGGGAAATGTCTGTGCGTCTTATGGAGCAAATGTGCGGTCGATCGCTGGCTTCCTTGCTGGCCCCGCCCCCTTGTCCAGACCTCCTGCAGCTGGAGGCTGTTTGTTTTCCCAGCGACAAGTGACTGGCTGACTAGATTATCTGTCTGGAAACTGTAGAAACGGCTCCCTTTTCTTTCCTAAAGAAGCTGCAGAACTGAGTTGAAGTGCATCAAAACAGGATTTTTTCCCTTTGCAAAGTAAGCTCAACAACTTTGAGCTGATCCTCAAAAAAGGGGGCTTTTCCCCTTTGCAAAAGAAGCTGCACAACTGTGAGCTGATCCCCCAGAAAACAGGACTTTCCCCTTTTCCTCCTCTAAAAACTAGGTGTGTCTTATGGTCAGGTGCATCTTATGGAGCGAAAAATACGGCACTTCCATACAGGGTAAAGGATCCCTGGACAGTTAAGTCCTTTATATTGGATTCCCCCCCCTTCCCAATATCGGTGCATCAGGAACATCTTGATTTAGTTGGAGACAAGTGGAGTCTGCACTTGGATGCCTAAAGGAAAAAAATAAGGGAGAGAGTATGAAATCCACATTAGCAGCTTCAAATCCACATTAAACTTCAGTGTGGGTGAGCCCATAGGTCTCAAAAACCAAAACGAAACAAAACAACAACAACCCCAAAGCAGTTTTTTTTTTTTTGAATACTTTTAGTAAGTTTGACGAACATTAAGCTGGACTCAGATAGTATAAAAGCAGTGTATCAGTATGTGCTTGGAGTTACGAAACCAAAGCAGATAGCCCTGAAGTCTGTGAGAGGAGATTTGGACTCCAAGGAAGGGAGAAAACCAAGTGCTTTTTGGAAGAAATTTAGTCACCAGGGGAAAACTGTGAGTGTCTGCAGAAGGATAATGGGCCTGAAAAAGAGTGATTGGGAGACTGGGAAATAAAATCAGGCTCACAGAAAGGGAAAAAGCTTGGTGGCTGGAGATAGGCTTTGGGAACTCATAACTGAAGAGGCCTGGGGCTAATCTTTGTTTGGTTTCTCCCTCCTCCCCCTCTGTTTGTTTAGCTCAATCAGATTTCCGAGCAATTAGTAAAATATCATGCAAATATTTCCTGGGAGACTGCATGTGAATAACTTTAATTTAGCTGAACATTTGTCTCATTGCTGCAAAATTCATCTGCTGTTTGCATTAACTTAATCTGTTCAAATATGGCAACCTGAGTTAAGGTTTTTTAGAATGCATTTATGAAACAATTTCATAACTTGTGCCCTGTCCCTGGGAGTATACGTGAGGATCTTTGATTACATGGGGACTAGAAGCGAATGGATGCGGTACCATTTTGTCAATAACTTCCAGTTGGTTGAGAATAGTTCAATGTATCCCAGCTCCTAAAAGCATAAGGAGATTGCAGTTCAACTGTCTTATATTTCCTCCTTACTCATATAGGACACCTGTCTTTTTACCTATTATCCCCCAAACTTCCTCGCAGAACACCCGTGTGATGTTCCTCATCTCACGTCCTTCTGATCCCTTCTCAAAATTATGCTGTGCTATAATTAAGTCTACAGCTGCATTCAGACAACACTTGATTCCATATTCCCAATTTTCCCTTGACTGATAATTTCCACATTTTATGTGATCATTCACATGATGTAAAAGGCTAGTTAAATCTAATGTAACTTGGGTGTTCGTTTCTGCACTAATTGCTTTCAGAAAAAATCTGTTTGCAACTTCCTTAACCCAGAAAATGGTGAGAGTTGTGTGATGTAACTTCCTGGTCATGTGATAAAATTGGGGGTTGCCTGAAGGTGCCATTGTGCCCCAGAAATAGAGGAAATCTTCAAAATCAATTACGCCAGCTGTAGGTCTAGATTACTTTAAACCTCAGACAAAGAGACAAACATAAGGGAATCTGATTATTATACCTTTAATCAGATTAGGACAATAAATACATACGGTGAGAGTTTGAGTTGGAATGATGGCCTTAATGAACAAACTAATACTTTCGCAAATGAATGTACAACTCTGCCTTAGCTAAATTATAACTCCTTTACTCCTCTGGAGAGCTCAATCAAGAGAATTTAGAGTACTTCTACAGCTAATAGACAAGATGCATATCAGGTGGTGGGTGTTTATTGCTTTTACACATCATGAAAACAGCTTTCAGAGACCATCAAGCTGAGCTGATCCAGGGACCAATTTCATGCTGTGTGAACACTCTAAAAAAGAACGGTGTGGCCCAATAAATCTATCTAAATATCCAAACTTGACTTTAGTAAGAACAGCAGCAGCAAAATAGAGTTTGGGTTAATATTTTGTTGACTAATAAGAGTTTCACATTGCTGACTTAAAACTTAAAGCATTTTTGAATCCACATCAACAGACGACGACATACCAGAGCTGCATTTGTAATTGTCCCAGAACTGATGACCAACATTGATGGTCTGCTTTTCTGCTTTGGCTGCTTAATGAATTTGTAGTCAAACAAGCAAGAACATATATAAACAAAAGATGTGGTACAAAAACATATAGCTTGCCAGTGGAGGCCTGGAACTCAAATGCTCCATTACATTATTTGTTTTAGGAGTGCTGAAGGAAACTATAATTTATACTTACATTTAAATCAACTGCAGATGTTTTTCCTTTTAAATTATGCAGAGCATTTATGACATTGACAATTCTCTCTCTCTCTCTGGTTTAGTAAATGCATCTGAACACCACTGCAAAGAACTGGAGCCTGTCTGCAAAAAGGGTTGCATGGAGTATTGCACTGGATACGTTCCCTACAGCAAAAGCTTGAAGTACAGTGGTACCTCGGTTTAAGTACTTAATTCGTTCCAGAGGTCCGTACTTAACCTGAAACTGTTCTTAACCTGAAGCACCACTTTAGCTAATGGGGCCTCCCGCTGCCGCCACACGATTTCTGTTCTCATCCTGAAGCAAAGTTCTTAACCCAAGGTACTATTTCTGAGTTAGCGGAGTGTGTAACGTGAAGCGTATGTAACCTGAAGAGTATGTAAACTGAGGTACCACTGTGGTTGGCTTTAGTAAATCTAAGCGTAGACAGCAATGCCACATTTTTACTTGATGGCCACAGTAGCATTGCAGAACGTGACACTGTGGTAGCCATGCCACCTGGCAGGGCACATTCTTCTTATATATTTTGTCCATTTCAGAGTAATGTATGGCATTTAAATCAATCAGTGATATTATATAAGGAAGGCAGCCATCTTTCACTGAGTCATTTTCAAATCATGAGTGTAGCCTGTAATTGGTGATATATTCTTGGATAAAGCAGAACATGAAACAACTCAAATCTCACTACAAAATGAAAGCATATATGACTTATTTGGAGAATGCATAGGATGTCCAACAAAAGAAAGATTATGTATGATTATGCAGTGGGCAATGTTGTGGCTTTGAAAGGGCAGTCTGGTGGTAGAGCACATTTCAGGTATGAAAGCCTCTGGTAGAGAACTGGATTCAAGGCCACATTCTGGTCAGGATAATTAAGAGTACGCTGAGTCCAGCTGAGCCAATTGTAATCAATGGGCTTAAACTGGCCTTCATCAGCCTGGTGCGCTCTGGTTGTATGGGACCATGACTCCCATCAGTTTTGGTAATTGGCTATGCTGACAGAGGCTGGTGGGAGTCCCAAAAATCTAGATGGTTCCAGGTTCAGAAAGATTGGCTTAAACCGACCTGACTCGATGCTGTTGTGCAGTGGTCATAATAAAATATAATATTTATACATGTTCATACTGCTGATTCCTATGGTGTATGTCACCTAGAACTCAAAGCTGTAATCCTTGGCTTGGTTTCCAAGAAAAATATGGAAGTTTGGATTGGTGGAGGGTTTTTATTTTTGAGAGGGGAAAGGTGCTTCCCCAAATTGAAATATGACAGCAATTTGTAGTTCCCCCGTAAATGTTCCAAAGATCTTTAAAGAGGCAGTTTAAGAGCACAGCACAAGCTGAATCAATACAAAGTTGTTGTATGTACATCACACAGAACACTGCACATTTCTGTGTTACCTACAGCAGCTTTAGCAATAAAAACAATCATTTTATCAGAGTTAAATTGAAAGCATGCATATGCCACACACAGGCGGCGATGCTTTGTACATTGACATAAAAGCAAATTCCACTGACATCAAGGCTTCCAAGTAAGCGCATTCTGGGTGTGAAAAATCTTATGTGTGTGTGAAAGATTTCTCTCCCTGTTTCCACCCATTGGATCAAATTCTAACTGCATCATTATTTGTGAACATTCCCCATTTAAAGTGAAAGCAGCTTGCCCACATGTGCTCACGATGATCTTTGAGCAAAGGGTATTCTGCAAGAAAGATCTGGAAGATCTATCGCTTCTGCTGTAATAGCTGTCTAACACCAATTCTTCTTGTCTGAGAGACGTTTCCAAGTTAGGTAAAATATTGATGTTTTTATTAATTATCCGTAAAACCACATAATGGCCCCAATTCTGCTCCCTTTTATTCATTTTTACATTTTACTCTAGGAACCATATTAGATCTGAAGCCACTTTAAATTCCCCATCCATGTACAAGGGCCTATGTGTTGGATTATCTAGGTGCTTCTTGTATGGGTTTCCATACAATAACTATAAATCAGATTGCAGAAGCAGGCTCTTCTTCACCTCCAAAAACTCTTCTGACAAAGAAAGATCTACTGAGCGAGGTCCGCATGAATTGCTTCAAGCGTCAAAATAAGAAGAATAAGAATAAGAATAAGAATAAGAATAAGAATAAGAATAAGAATTAGAATTAGAATTAGAATTAGAATTAGAATTAGAATTAGAATTAGAATTAGAATTAGAATTAGAATTTGTAGTCTAGCCCAGGACAACTCAAAGTGATTTACAACCAACCAACACATTAGAAAGCATGCATAAGAGAGTTATGAGGCCAGTGGCGTAGCGTGGGTTGTCAGCACCCGGGGCAAGGCAAGTAATTTGCGCCCCCTAACCCATGGATTTGCACCCCCTAACCCTAACCCCCAGATGTTGCGCCCGGTGCGGCCGGCCCCCCCTGCACCCCCCACGCTACGCCACTGTATGGGGCTACACTGGCTAGCCTTTACCCTCATGGTGATTGGCCCAGGATTTTCCCACATGGGAAATTTCCCCTCTATGCACATACACCAGTACATTCAGAGGGCCCATTCACACTCCCACATACCTCCAACATTTCTCCTATGAAAATAGTGACAACCTAAATAATAATAATAATAATAATAATAATAATAATAATAATAGTACCCCGCCCATCTGACTGGATTGCCCCAGCCACTCTGGATGGCTTCCAACATATATAAAAACGTAATAAAACACGAAACATTAAAAAAAACTTCCCTTATATAGAGCTGCCTTCAGATGTCTTCTAAAGGCTGTATATCCTTAGCTTATCTCCTCAGCTTGGGGGGGGGGTCACATAACTCCATACCCTCCAAAATTTCTCCGATAAAATAGGAATATCCTAAGGAAAAGCAGAACATTCCTGGATCAAATCAGAAACTGGGATGGCTTCTGTAAATCCAGGACCGTCCCCGAAAAATAGGGACACTTGGAGGGTCTGCTGCCATTGCGCTACAATATGGTGCAAGGGCTAACCTCGTGTGCTTTCTGCTGAATAGTGAAGACCTCTGGGAAAACATACTTCATTATTCTCAACAGCAAGCAGAACAATCCTATCCTTGCCCAGGATTATCAGGGCAGTAAAGCCACTGGAGTATTTGAAGCACTGCTCGCGTTCTGTGGTCAGGGTGGCAGATCAGAGGTCATGTTCTCGATTCTTTCTTTTTCTGGTGTACCACTGCTAGGGTAGCATAGCAGAGGGGCCTGAATCAACCCAAATAAAAGTGAATTGAGCATGTCTTTTTTAAATCAGTGATACTAAGTTCCACTTGGAGAAAGCATCTTCTCTGTGGAAACACACCAGCTGTAAAATGCTCTTCCCAAAGAGGTTCACCTTATTACCTTCTCAGAATTAGGGCAAAGACCTTTTGGTTTTCACGAATGTTCAGATACAATTTTAAATTGTGTGTCAACACCGTTTTAAATCATATTATGCAACATTACTGGAACTGTAGTGTTCGTTGTTGTATATTTGTCCTACTCGAAATTTTAAGTAAATAAACGAAATAACTAATCTTGCTGATTGTTCTATGTTTTTGTGTGTAATTCACTCTGGAATGACTGATGTGTCACGGCTAAAATGGCCGCTGTTTCTTTAATGTGAATAAAGCTGGGTCAGCATGACTTGCAGTGGCTTGCAGCAAGTTGTATATATAAGTGAGAAATGTTAGTTTGTGCTGAGGCTGGTGTTTGGGTTGGTTGGTTGGTTGGTTAGTGCTGGTGTGTATAGTTATTCAGTCGTGTTTTGCACAAAGACTTTTAAGAATAAATCTCTGCAAGGATATTCTTGTGGACTCTTTTATGCAGACAAGGGTCCGAGGACCAGGCTGAAGAGACAAAGGGAGGTCAGAACCCTTTTCTTCTTCTTTTTTGCTTTTTACAAACACTGTCATGATGGGCAGTCTAAAAATACTTATAATGAATAAATGAAATTGCCAAAGCTTATTTAAGCCCTACAAAACTCAATGGGATTTAAGCATGACTTTTGCGGGACTAGGGCTTAGGACATGGGTAGGGAAACTAAGGCTCGGGGGCCGGATCCAGTCCAATCGCCTTCTAAATCCGGCCTGCGGACGGTCCGGGAATCAGCATGTTTTTACATGAGTAGAATGTGCCCTTTTATTTAAAATGCATCTCTGGATTATTTGTGGGGCATAGGAATTCATTCATCCCCCCCCCCCAAATATAGTCTGGCCCTACACAAGGTCTGAGGGACAGTGGACCCTGCTGACAAAGTTTGCTGACCCCTGGCTTGGGAGGTCTGGAAGCATAAAACAGAAGAGACAGGTTGTGTACTGATGCCTCTGCCTAAGCACACAGGAGACAAAAGTTGCACAGAATTTTTCTTAAGTCTAATGTTGAGCTGCATTACACTGTGAGTGCCATGAAGACCAACTCCCAAAGCTCTATAGCAGGAACATGAAACATGTTCCAACTCCTTTCAAAGACAAGATGGCCAATAGTTAGAGACGAAGGAAGTTCTCCATCTCTATCCTAGGGGCCCTTCCCTACAGACCTTATTCAAATAATCCCATTAACCTTGTTTAGAAGTTTCTCCTGTTCTACAAGCTGGTTTTAGGCACTTAGATCATTAGGCTGAAAGCATTTCTAAACTGGTTGATTTTGTCATCTTGTGCATATTCTTGGTTTTAACGTATCATGGAGCAAGAACTATTTTGATGGTGTTTTCAAATGTGGCCTTGACAATGCACAGAATCTTCTTCATCCTGTTCACATGACATATATGCCAACTACACCTTTATATTATCTTGTGCTATTGCTCCCAATTGGTCTTTTGAGGCAGCGGTTGCAGAGCTACATGCAGCTTGCTGGAAGTTGCCAGGCATTTATTTTAAAATATGGATATTATTTCTGAACAGAAATGAAGCTCAGAGATCATTTGCACCACAAACACAAGCAGATAATTTTGCTCAGATTTATACACAGATATCCATTGGGTAAGATCATCATTGTTACATAGCGATTATTCAGGCATATTGCTGGATTGGGAGAGAGGGTTGAGATTCCTCTACATTGACTAAGCGTAGACTATAAAAAGTGGATGTGAACTGCATGACAAAATCTGCATCGAAAAGAGATGAATTCCTACCCCCTAGACAAATCAACAAAGAAAAAGAAAGAAATGACGTGAATTTACTAAAATGCCAACTGTGCAGAAGGGCTGGTCTTGATTAACACTTGGAGAGATCTGTGTGCCTTTTTCTTCCCTTTTTGAAGTTAAGAAATGCAATTGGGTCTCCTGCAACTCTTGAAATATTTTTGAATTGTGGATTTGAATTCCTTTTCTCCTAGACAATTACATTATTTGCAAAGTGTGATGAATCTGCCAGAAAGGGTGGCACAGCTATACTGGGGTGTAGGGTAGCACAACAAATGGCAAGCCTTTACTACCCCATTTGAAAACTCAGAATCTGAGCTGGCCTTTGGAGAGGAATGCCAAATATGATCACATGGATGCATGGCTGTATTTTCATACCTGACTCTGCTCACCTACTTAGACACAGAGTCATTTTTCATCTACTGTACCAAATATGGACTGTGTGCAATAAATAATATGCACAGCAGCATAATAAATAGACAATATAAATTGCATGTATGTATTTATAGTGGCCCTTGTAGACTTCAAGCAGCACAGTCAAGGCCAAAGTGGCATTTTCATTTTAAAAAATCTGGTATTCTGAATATGGACATCAGATTACAGCATGGTTTCACAAGATATTGATATACAATCTGCTCACCATCAGATAAATTATGGACAAGGTCTTTAAGACTTATATTTGAATAGACAGGAAGAAGTAAGAAAGAGTGCTTTGTTCCATCTGCATGGTCTGTTGCCCCAGCCTCAGCCACAAAAGATGTCTTGGTCATGTTAAAAGCTGAAATGCCCATATCAGTAGCTAGCATCTAAGTCATTTGACTGTCACAGCTCTGACTGAGGCAGACCTAGTACAGTTTAAACATAGACCCAGGGCCAAAGAGCAGCCCTGACAAGAAACTTCCAAAAGACCCTCTGTGGCAGCAAGAGGACTTTGCAGTTGTGAAGAAAAGCCACAGACCGATATGCTGCAATATTGTTCATTCTGTCCTGCTGCCACTCAACACAGTAGGCAGAGGCTCTGACGTGCAGTAAATAAATAGATAGTTATTCAGGCAGGTAACTGTACACAGAGCTCAGGGATCACAGTTCAGGACTTCAGGAATAAGCCAAGAAGCTCAGGGCTGGATGGAAGCTATGAAGACGTCCCAACGAGTTCTCATACCCCACCGACCAAGCTTTTAAAGATGAGGCACGGCATACTGACTCACAACACTTGTTTGCCCTGTGGAAATGTTAGCATTGCAAATGCCCAGAATAGGGAGCAACTGGTTTGTTTGTTGTTTAAAAAATTCTTTGTACTTTTCATTTTACACCAAACACTAAACATAGATTTGAATTATTCCACACACCATATTTTGGGAGCGCCTGGTTTTAAGTGACAGGATTGTGTCTTGCTGTTCAGGCTTCCGTTCAGTCACTGATGCTTCCTGTACTGACTCCTCCCTCAGCTTCTCACAGCTAACTCCAACATCCAGTGAGGCTCTCTGCTCCACAGGAAGGTCAAGGGAAATAGCTGACACCCTTTCTTTCTCTTCCAAAGTGGTTAAAGTGGAGGCGGAAAGAGGAGACCCCTCCCCTCCAATCAAGGTGTCATCATTCAGGCCCCCTCACACCTGATTCTTCCTCCTCCTGTGTCAGGGCCTGCCAGTCCAGACCTCATCCTGACAGCACTGCGGGGCTCACAACACATTTCCCATCAACAATCTACCATTCCTGGGTGGCACAGCCAAGGTCTCCAGCATGCCAGATGCCCAGCTGTAAGCAAAGTATGACTAAGCCTTAGACGGGGTTCTGTCCTTCTTAGGAATGGGAGTTGTTGTAATTGGGTTAATGTATTATAAACATTGACAACTGGGAAACACTGGCCTGCGAGCGCTCCAGTTGGAGAACAGCCTTGACCAAAGGTGTCATGGGCTTTGAAGACACTCAAACTCAGGACGCAAGGGAGAAACGTGCCAAGAGGAAGGCACGCCTGGCAAATCCACACCGTGATCAACTCCCACCCGGAAACCAATGTCCCCACTGTGGAAGGACATGCGGATCCAGAATTGGCCTCCACAGTCATTTACAGACTCATTGTTAAAACAGTGTTTATGGAAGACAATCTTACTCGGCCACGAGTGATCGCTAAAGAAGAAGAAGAAGAAGAAGCACTAAATGAGGATTGGTTCATGGGCTAACTAGGGTGGTGTAAATTCAGAATAATCTTCCAAACCCATTTCATTATCACACCAACTGGGCCATGTGAACTGGCCTTCAAAGGAGTCTGAGTTAGATAGCGGATAACTGTAACACATTCTTCTCTGTACATACTCTGCTTATAATGCATGTGTGCAGCCATAACTGAGCTTTGTCAGAGCTTTTAAAATGCAAATATTATTCACTATTGGAAAAAGCCCTGCTTGTTTCAGCTCATTGAGATTCATGCCTCAGTACAGATCCCGCAAGCCTGTTTAAAATCATGTAAACATATGAGAGTGCATGCCTAAGGATGTCAAGCATCTTAGAATATGGGAGGGATATTCTATGTATCCCCGTGGAGCATTATTTGCACTTCACTTCATTTACTCTGGAAAAGAATAGCACTTTGGAATGGTCATATCAGCTGAACCCATATGCTTTGACCAGGAGCGGGCAGAAGATCACTCTTGAATGGCTAACTTAGGGCTCATCCAGACTTGGCAGCAAAGTGCACATTTTAGTTGTCTGTTTTGACAGCTGCCTGTCTTGACATTCCTCACGCCCACCTTATTATGTCTCCACTAATCTGTTCCTTTTCATGTCGCAGTGTGAAGCGGGCAGCATGCTGTGGCCCCATCCACACCATTACATTGAAAGCACTGACTATAACACCACTTTAAAACAGTCGTTAGTTTTTGGAAGAGTGGCAGATGCAGCTGATGGACTACATGCAACTGGCCGAGATGACTGGTAGAATCCGAGACCTGGGAGAGGAGAGGATTGAGGAGGACTGGAGGAAATCCAAGATTTATTTACAAAAATATTGTAATTTGGTTGAATGTTAAGAAGGATGCTAGATCATAAATAATGGCCTACCACTGAATTAGATCTGATTTTGACGATAAGTGAGATTAAGGAAAATACAAATTTATTGGAGAATTGTTAGATTTCATTTAAATGAGCGGAGATAAGATTGTAAACAAGTGGGTAATTTGCTTGGAAAAATTTTTCTTTCTGTAACGATGTAAGTGCGAGCGGGAGACGCGGGGGAGTCCAAAGAAGTGATGAAACTATGTTATAATATAAGTAATGTTGTTTATTTATGCATTTTTATTCAAAAACTTTAATAAATATGTATTAAAAAATAAAAAAATAAAACAGTCGTTAGTTTCCCCCCCCCCCCGAAAGAATTCTGGGAGCTGTAGTTTGTTAAGGGCACTGAGAGTCCCAAGACCACAGTTCCAGCCAGTGGCGTAGCGTGGGTTGTCAGCACCCGGGGCAAGGCAAGTAATTTGCGCCCCCTAACCCGTGGATTTGCGCCCCCTAACCCGTGGATTTGCGCCCCCTAACCCTAACCCCCAGATGTTGCGCCCGGTGCGGCCGCCCCCCCCTGCACCCCCACGCTACGCCACTGGTTCCAGCATTCCCTCTTAAGAGGGTTTGATTGTTCAACCACTCAGGAAATTGGAGCTCTGTGAGGGGGAATAGGGGGTCTCCTAACAATGCTCAGCACACTTAAAAAGGTAAAGGGACCCCTGACCATTAGGTCCAGCCGTGAGCGACTCTAGGGTTACGGCGCTCATCTCACTTTATTGGCCGAGGGAGCCAGCGAACAGCTTCTGGGTCATGTGGCCAGCATGACTAAGCCGCTTCTGGTGAACCAGAGCAGCGCATGGAAACGCCGTTTACCTTCCTGCCAGAGCGGTGGCTATTTATCTACTTGCACTTTGACGTGCTTTCGAACTGCTAGGTTGGCAGGAGCAGGGAAGGTCGGCGGTTTGAATCCCCGTGACGGGGTGAGCTCCCATTGCTCAGTCCCTGCTCCTGCCAACCTAGCAGTTCGAAAGCACGTCAAAGTGCAAGTAGATAAATAGCCACCGCTCTGGCGGGAAGGTAAACAGCATTTCCGTGCGCTGCTCTGGTTCGCCAGAAGCGGCTTAGTCCTGCTGGCCACATGACTCAGAAGCTGTACGCCGGCTCCCTCAGCCAATAAAGCAAGATGAACGCTGCAACCCCAGAGTCAGTCATGACTGGACCTAATGGTCAGGGGTCCCTTTGCCTTTAAGTTCTATACTTGTGATAATATTTATTATCTTGCTAATTTTGCTGTTTTAAATGTGCATTTTATATTGGACTTCCTTCAGTTATGTTTTCTTTTGAAATGTCGAAGGTAGCTTTTCTTGTTAACTATGCTGTGTTAAATGTGCATTCTGTAGTTGACCTCCTTTGCAATGTTTTATTTTCAAATATTTAAGACAACATTTTCACTTCCTGTTAATGCCTTGAGTGTATATTTGACTTTCTTCAGTGATGTTTTATTCTGGATTGGTTTAGTTGATGCTTTAATGTGTTGTAAACCACTTTGAGGTTTTTTTTCTTTAAAATATAAAGCAGGATAGAAATAATAATAATAATAATAATAATAATAATAATAATAATAATAATACATTTCCTCCAGTAGTTCTCTGGGCAGACAAGTGTACAAGTAATGTAGTCTGAGGCATACTCTTAACCCCTTCTCTCCCCTACCCCAGCTCTAGTAAGTAATACAGTTCTACCTTACAGGTTTGTTGTAAAATTTAGCATGGCAACTGGCGGCGGGGAGGGAGCATTAGGATTCGGGGGTTTTTTGTTCTGGAAGATTGCCAGTCTGTAATATATTAGCCCCCCCCCCCCCGTTACTGGAAGGCAGTAGACATGCCCTTCAGTTAAGTAAGCTGTGCAGAGAGTGTCAAATGTGTCATGCAGTGTCCCGAGGGATTTCTTTGAGGCTGGTTTAACCAAGAAAATGCACATCTTTTATTACCTTTGGTTGAACACATTAGCCTTTCTTTTTAAACAATGCTGTATGGTTGAGGAGACTTGGAACATTCCAGACAAGCGTCTGCAAAAACATCTCTGGATCAGTGACTGTGATCACGAGCTAGGTAATTTGTTTGATTAGAGCATCCGTCTAAGACAAAGAAAGTGTAGTCGAGTGAGGCAGGCTCTGGTCTCATTTACAGGTCTGGAGATGCATGTAGAAGCTATTACAAGTGGCCTTTGACCCCGGCCACCCTCAGGTGAAACTGCTTTTGCCCAGTCACCTCCTGTTAGCCTCAGTCAAATTACATGCTTTGGGGAGCTGTAGCTGCAATGGTGACTTGAAGACTGTTAATCATACAGACAATATCAGAACCACAGGCTCAGCCTGGAGCTATGCAGATGCAAAAGCAGATGAATCTGAACAATAATGGATTTTCAAACTTATTACGATGATAGTGTTACTTACAACAAATCTGTCTGCAGATCTGGGGCTATGGAGACAAAAGCCCCCAGGCTGGAAATGTCAGAGGCTTGAGTTTATTTATGTATAAGGTAACCATAAATAATGACAGCACACAACTAATTGTAGGGCATATTTATTCTGCACAAGTTGCTTCCCACATTAGCAAAGTTGTTAAAATGCAGGGTTTTGCTTTAGGAACATTCTACTTTTATTTGCTGTAATTATGAATGTGGATGCTACCAAATTTCCATGTGCTGGAGGAGAACTGGGAGGATAAAGAAAAGGGAGGTATCTTTTTCTTTTTATGATTAACAGAAATTGCATTGGTTTAGGCATGGAAGCAAATATGGATGTATGAAGAATACAGCTACAAAAAGCCTATCCCTCTCATTTGTTGTTTAGTCGTTTAGTCGTGTCCGACTCTTCGTGACCTCATGGACCAGAGAATGCCAGGCACTCCTGTCCTCCACTGCCCCCCGCAGCTTGGTCAGACTCATGCTGGTAACCTCGAAAACACTATCCAACCATCTCGTCCTCTGTCGCCCCCTTCTCCTTGTGCCCTCCATCTTTCCCAACATCAGGGTCTTCTCCCTCTCATACACGGTTTTAAATGTATATACTGATGGAGTTTTGTTCTCGTTTCAAATTAACTAGTGGGAACCTACTGGCAGCCGTACATTAGTGTAGCATTTATCTGCTATGGGATATCTTTAAGAGACTATGACTTTATCAAATTAATTAAAAGTTAAAACTAAGGGGAAACTTCCATCAGCAACAAGTAACCATGCTCTGGTACACTATGGTTATAGTTCCTAGGAAGGTCACCTGTTTCGGCAAGAACAACAAAGAAGTCTTGTGGCAGCGAAACCTAAGAGATTTATTATAGACATAAGCTTTTATGGACTAGCCCACTTAATGAAATGCATTAAGTGTTATCCCCAGCTGACAGGTATAGAGAAAAAATTGTCAACAGTGGAGGGTCCAAATGGCAACAGAAGGCAATAAGGAGAATCTGTACCAATATGTAAAGTTTAAGTGTACACAAGGTAAGCACGTTATTCACCATGGTAGCAAAATGTGCATCATCACCTTAGAGCTGTGCTTTTTCCCTTAAAAAAATGTTTAGGGGTACTCTCATTTTGACAATTTTTTACAGTCATAACCCTTGTTACATTTGCTTCAGGTTAAATATTTTCAGGTTGCATCCTGCGGTTACCCAGAAGTAATGGAACGGGTTACTTCCGGGTTTCGCTGCTTGCTCATGTGCAGACGCTCAGAATGACATTACATGCATGCGCAGAAGCGGTGAATCGCGACCTGCGCACGCACAGAGGTGAGTTGCATTCTGCTCATGATGCGAATGGGGCTCCGGAATGGATTCCGTTCGCATCCAGAGGTCCCACTGCAGTTCAAATTGGGAAAAACAAATACAGTAAATGGACAAAAGTACAAATGTTCACAAAATGTTTAGGGGTATGCTTACCCCTGCGTCCCCCCCCCAAAAGCACTGCCTTAGATAGTCATAAAATTGTCATGCACAGTACTTTTTCAATTTCATGGCCATTTGACCCTTCTTTTCTTTCTTCTTCTTTGGCGATCACTCGTAGCCGAGTAAGATTGTCTTCCATAAACACGTTTTTAACAATGAGTCCGTAAGTGACTGTGGAGGCCAATTCTGGATCCACATGTCCATCCACAGTGGGGAAATTGGCTCCCAGGTGGGAGTTGATCACGGTGTGGATTTGCCAAGCATGTCTTCCTCGTAGCATGTTTCTCCCTTGGGTCCTGAGTTTGAGTGTCTTCAAAGCCCATGACACCTTTGGTCAAGGCTGTTCTCCAACTGGAGCGCTCACAGGCCAGTGATTCCCAGTTGTCAGTGTTTATACTACATTTTTTAAGATTTTCCTTGAGACAGTCTTTAAACCTCTTTTGTTGACCACAGCATTACTTTTTCCATTTTTAAGTTCTGAATAGAGTAGTTGCTTTGGAAGACGATCATCAGGCATCCGCACAACATGACCAGTCCAACAAAGTTGATGTTGAAGAAACATTGCTTCAACACTGGTGATCTTTGCTTCTTCCAGTCCTGTTTATAGCTCCCCCCATCTTTATCTATCATTTGTTCAACACACCCCCTCCTGCCAACTGACACCCTTGCATCTGACAAGGTGGGCACTAGTCCACAGAAGCCTATTCTACTGTTCCCGTTCCAATGGCGGTTTAAGTAAATGAGAACAGGAGAGATTTGCCGACCAAGGAAACTTTTGCATCAAGGAATATTTATTGAAAGGCAAGTCTTGAGCAATAAATGTAACTGCAGCAGGCAATTATGGAAATTACTTTATTGCACGGCCCCATCCCTTTGATGGAGGGAAAGGGAAGGTTAATTCTCAGGACATATCACACACTGCAGGCTACAGAAAGACCATTCTCATTTCCTAAAGCTCAAAAGGCCCAGTTTACCACAATGGCTAAAAGAGATAACGTTAAGAAAATATTTGTTGACTGACTTAATTGGTATAACAGCTACAAATCCAGGAGTTGGATTCCAGGCCGGCATTCACAGGAGAGAGAGAGAGAGAGAGAGAGGTTAGCATTATTTTGGAGGTGACACACAGCCTTGGGGAAGGTGCTGTCGCTGTGACATTCTTAGCTTTGGGGAGGGTTCATGCATTGACTCGCTCACAATTACCCCTTAGAGGACCGTTTAAGGCATATATGGTTGCAAAGCCAATGGAAGTTAACTATTTGTCTGTTGTGCACTGGTGTGTTCTTAAGCTATATCTCCTCCATATTGTGCCAGCTCTCGGGCTGCGTCTGAACTGTAATCTAACTCAGTCTATACAAATACATTAAAATTACTCGCAGGAGTTCTGGGTCTCATTAAAAGAACCTGTTTCATGGAATAAAAAGGCCAAAACTGAAACAAACCAAATATAGACAAATGTGTGCTTTTATGGTATAGTAAGATATTATAAAATTGGTCTAAAGAGGCTCAGGACTAATTTGGAGAGGTGCCTTTTGATAAAAACAGATTCTTCATAATTGGGCTCAAGAAGTAGCTTTTGATTTGTCAGCTGCGATTCCTCCATATTTAACAAAGGGCATCATTGACTTTGATGCAACACTGCTATCCCCAGAAAGTTGAAGGAACAGTCTGGTTTCACGACCTTTGAGTCGCTTTCTTGTCATCTATTTTAGATTTCTGTACCATAAGCTGGAAATGAAGGAGACCGCACATTATAAGATTGTGAGGTAGATAGGTGGCTTAAAAGAAAAGCATATCTAATACAGAAGCTTGCATGTAGGAAAACATCAGATAATGAATTATTCCACTTAACAAAATTATTTAGTTCTGCAATTGATTCTTACCATTGAAAACTAAGGGACTGGGAATCTGTGGCCCTCCACAGGGTGTAAGCCTGAGCAGTGTGTATGAGGGTCCTGGGCCGCCCAGATGACAAGACCCCCTCTCAATCTCACTGACATGATCCAAAGGAAAGAGAGCAATATGTTTGGCACCAGCTTGGCCGCAAAAGTTGCCAGAAGGAAGCATACAAGGTACCACCCAACTGTCTTAGGGATCTCCACTCTGGATTTCCTCCTTAGGGTTTTCTGTAGGGTTTACTCCTTAGTCTTTTCTTCTCCCAAAGATATGCAGTGGAGGTTTAGATAAGAGTTTTCCTTCTACTAGATGGGCTACCTTCCCAGGTTGATGAGCCCCATCTGCCCCTCACTCTCCTCACTCCCTTCTACAGCATGTGCAGAAACTGCCTTCTTGACCGTTGGACCCAGTATTGGTCTCAGCCACTGAATCCGCCAAAGCCTGTCTCCGTATGCTGGTGAAGTCCATCACTCACTGAGGGTTTGAGACCCTTTGGCCCTCCTCACCTGATTTAATTCACCAGTCGAGGCCATTTCCTGGGGGATGACTGCTGTTGCATGCTGACAACTTCTAGGAGCTACAGATGAGATCTGAGTGCAGGGTGGGCACCAAAGGTGGACAAACTACCCCCCAAATGTGTATTATCTCTCTCCTAACACCCCGAACATTAAACATTAAACATGGCTCCTTCTACGACACCCGAGCAACAGGACAGTTTGTTTCCATCAGAGAAACTTAACTTTACTGGTGATGGGACAGGGTCCTCCGCCACAGTAGAGGGCAACTTAGGGGGCACACGCAGCTCTCTCTCACCACACCTCCCCCTCATTTCTGCTCCTCAACACCTACTACCTGTAGTGTCTCAGCCTAAAGATATGGTCTTGTTGTGAACCATCTTGAGACCTCTGGGTATAGGCCAGTGTATAAGTTGAATTAACAATAAGAATAATTTATAGTAGAACAATTAAGATTAAATTGGACTGAGTTGTACATCTCTGTTGGCCAGTGGCTTGGGGTTGATTCTTCCTTTTATCGTGTAGGAGAGTGGACCAGAGAATATTTGCCAGCTACAACATTCAGAGAAGCGGACACGGAGCAATGGTTCCAAACTACAAGAAAGAAGATTCCACCTAAACATTAGGAAGAACTTCCTGACAGTAAGAGCTGTTCGACAGTGGAATTTGCTGCCAAGGAGTGTGGTGGAGTCTCCTTCTTTGGAGGTCTTTAAGCAGAGGCTTGACAACCATATGTCAGGAGTGCTCTGATGGTGTTTCCTGCTTGGCAGGGGGTTGGACTCGATGGCCCTTGTGGTCTCTTCCAACTCTATGATTCTATGATTCTCCAGTTCAAGAGCGCAGACAAGATGCTCTTATTCTTGATTTTTATTGTCATGTCACCTGATGCTAAATTCCTCTATAGATACAATACCATAATTGCTAGTATTTCCCTAGCTGTGGCAAGAGAGCAGCAACATGAGAGCCAGGTGACAGGACTTAACACTCCAGTTGTTTCATGCATCAGAACTCCCGCCTCTCAAATATAGTGTGATGATGAATAACACTTCTGGGTGCTGAGAATGCATTCTATTAACAGGTTTGCTTTTCCATCACTTTAAGCAGCCTCAGATTAAAATAGCATATGTCCTGCTATTACTGGAGTGGTAATATAACCTGAATTGCAATCCACTCCAAAACATCAGCCTGAAAGGCTTTTTTGGTTTTCTGTTTATTGCAACTCTAAAGATATGTTAATTTCTATTTTAGCATATAAAGCCAAACTGTTTTAAGGCTTATTTTTACAACCCAGTCCTACTTGTGGTGCCATATCTGCTTGTGTTGCTGGTCTTCACTGCAGTGCCATCATAGAGTCTTGCTCTATGCTTAACATTGATTACTATTTTTGGCTTAACGTTTTCAGCCCTTGCGTAGAGAACTGGAATGGTCCATCTTAAAACACTTTTCCGGGTGGCACAGCAAATCTTAGGCTGAAACTGTTCAAGCATTTTATGGCTATTTAAGGCTGCTGCAGGCTGCTTACCTGGCAACTGTTGAGTGTAGGACACTGAGCTGCCCATCTTAGAATGAAGACATACACTCAGTAGAATCTCCTCAAAGAACTGTCGTTGGTCTGCTCCACCTCAGGTAATAATAATAATAATAATAATAATAATAATAATAATAATAATTTATTATTTATACCTCGCCCATCTGGCTGGGTTTCCCCAGCCACTCTGGGCAGCTTCCAACAGAATATGAAAATACAATAGTCTATTAAACATTAAAAGCTTCCCTAAACAGGGCTGCCTTCAGATGTCTTCTCAAAGTCTGGTAGTTGTTCTTCTCTTTGACATCTGGTGGGAGGGCGTTCCACAGGGCGGGAGCCACTACCGAAAAGTCCCTCTGCCTGGTTCCCTGTAACTTGGCTTTTCGCAGCGAGGGAACCGCCAGAAGGCCCTCGGCACTGGACCTCAGTGTCCGGGCAGAACGATGGGGAGGAGTATACAGGTATACAGGACCGAGGCTGTTTAGGGCTTTAAAGGTCAGCACCAACACTTTGAATTGTGCTCGGAAACGTACTGGGAGCCAGTGTGGGTCTTTCAAGACTGGTGTTATGTGGTCTCGCTGGCCGCTCCCAGTCACCAGTCTAGCTGCTGCCTTCTGGATTAGTTGTAGTTTCCGGGTTGTGTTCTTAACTCCATCTGTGGAGAAGGCGCCCCTGCTCTCTCTACCTCAACCTTCCTCACTCTCACAGAAGACGTCCACCTTCTAGCTACTGGGATGCTGTGGAAACCCTGAATGGATTATAGCAAATAAGGTACATCCAGAAAATAAAAATAATAATAATGGAAGAGCAGTGGGTTGGGAAGTCTGCTGATCTGAATGGAGGCCTACAACTTGGTTTGGAAAGGATTGCACTCCTGCTGAACGGCTATGTTTGTAATCTGGAGTTCCCCTGGACTCTGTGAGATCTCCAGAGACACAAGTGGAGTCAGTGGCTCAGAATGCGTTACCACTGGTTGAATAGCAGCTGGTTAAGGAACAACACTGGGCAGACGCCATGATTTGATTTTATCTGGGCTGTGTGTCGATATGGCAGCTACCTGCAGTGGAAGGCTCCTGGACTGATTCGGCAGAAACACCAGTTTGCAAAGAGAGGATGTGAATTTACAGAGGGGAATCTTGGACTACAGATTTGGATTATAAAGAAGAAGAGTAAAGACATAAAATCCACACAGAAACATTTTATTTGGACTTCAACTCACTTGCAGAATGAACGCAGAGGCTGTTGAAAATCATGAAGGATTAACATCAGAATGTATTAAGGGAATTATTGTAATATTTTGAAATGCAGTAGAACTATGAGATGATTAGGATTCCCTTCGATCTTGAAGCATGGGAAGTCAGCTAAAAAACAATAATAATTTATAATTAGGCATAACATTGGGATTTGTTTGATTACTGGATAATTTGTATAATTTGGAATATATCATTTGGTGTGATTAGAAAATTTTAATAAATATTATTATTATTATTATTTAAAATAATGTATTGCTACTGTGATGCACCGTATGTGGGATTGCTGTTCAAGATGGGTAGAAAACATCCAGACTGACCACTGAGGCCACCTTTGCAGGATCCCACCATCATACTGACAGGGGCTTTTCAGTAGCTGCTACATTTCCTTGGAACTCTCTCTCCAGAACTGGGACATAATTGCTCTTCTTCATTACTTAAAATGCATTCGTTTCAAAGCGGGTGGCATTACAACTGATTTAGTTATTGTAACTGGATTTTAAAAATTGTTTTGCGGGTTTCATGTAAGCCCCCACGAGAGGGCTTAACTCCCAAAGGCAATGTGCAAATATTTAAATAAAACTCCTTCTTTTGTGACAATTAAACTGATAGGAATCTTGTCTTCTTTTGCATTTATTCTCCCTAAACAGTATCTAGGCTTTGCCACCCATTTGATCCCCACTAACTCAAAATTTACGATACAGTGTCTCTGCTGGATTCAAGCATTAAGCCCTTTTGGAAACTTAGCAGGAAGCATATTCAAAAGCTTCACATCTTTTCACTTACTAATTATAGCCTGAATAGGAGCAGCTAACCTTCCTCTTCACCCCCACAATAATTCTCACTGGGTCCTTTTAACCCCCCCCCCCCATTTTTTACAGACAGCAAACATAATTACACTACACATAAGAACAGCTTACATTACCCCCCCCTTTTATTTTTTTTTAAAGCTTGCCATTACCTCAGAGGCATATTAGCATTTCTTATGGGTTTAAGGGGTGAGGGACTAATTAGAGATTCTAAAAATGTGCCTAATTACATATTTACAGGAGAAATAAATAATTCACATTTCGTAAGTTTCCATGAAAAGATGGTATTCTTTTGAAGATGCAGAAATCCGGACTTGAAGAATGTTAAAGTTCAAATAATAAAAAGGCCCCTAATCCTTTATTGATCATCATTTTGCTCAGCTCAGAAATACAGGAGAACTTGCTCTTTTGCCCTAATGACTGGGAGGCCCAGTGGAATTTCACAGCCTGGCAATTTATCAAACAAAATGAGCAAACATTAAAAAGGTACTTTGTTAATTTATTTTGACATTTGAGGGAGATATTCAAAGGCGTCGGACACCTATGTTTTAATAAAAGTCCCTTGGTGTTAGGCAATCCACTTTTATTCCTGTCTTTGAAATCATATCCCCTTGATAATAATTACTCTGAAGGGTACTGTAAAAATATGGAAATTTGATGTGAGGCTCCATTTATTATTATTATTATTATTATTATTCAGCAAGTATTTGTTCAAAATCCTACAGGCAGATTACCGTATTTTTGCACCATAACACTCACTTTTTTCCTCCTAGAAAGTAAGGGGAAATGTCTGTGCGTGTTATGGAGGGAATGCCTACGGGTGGCAGGGGGGAATTGCTGCAGTCGTGAGCAGAGGATCCATGGTTCCCCTTCCTCCGTGGCTCGCTTTGAAACAGCAAAGCGGGAAAGGAGCCACTTACACAGGTGTAAGTGGCTCCTGTCTGGTTGGCTGCTTTAAACTGTGCTCTCTGTCCCTCTCTCCTCCCCACTCAGCTCGCTAAATAGCAGCAAAGCTTTTCAGCTCTCTAAGCCGGGGAGGAGGGAGAGAAGCAGAGCCTGCTTGTTTTAAAGGAGCAAAGCGGGAGAGGAGAGGAGCCTTCTCCCCTTATACCCCTCTTCTTCATTATTAGCAGCATCCTTCTCCACCCACCCCATGCGTGCTCCTTCTCCCCTTAAACCCCTCTCCTGCATTATTAGCAGCATCCTTCTCCACCCACCCCACGCGTGCTCCTTCTCCCCTTATACCCCTCTTCTGCATTATTAGCAGCATCCTTCTCCACACACCCCACACGTGCTCCTTCTCCCCTTAAACCCCTCTTCTGCATTATTAGCAGCATCCTTCTCCACACACCCCACACGTGCTCCTTCTCCCCTTATACCCCTCTTCTGCATTATCAGCAGCATCCTTCTCCACACACCCCACACGTGCTCCTTCTCCCCTTAAACCCCTCTTCTGCATTATTAGCAGCATCCTTCTCCACACACCCCACACGTGCTCCTTCTCCCCTTAAACCCCTCTTCTGCATTATTAGCAGCATCCTTCTCCACAAACCCCACGCGTGCTCCTTGTCCCTTGAGTGCTTTTCCTTCCCTCCCCACTTAAAACGTGGTTACAAAGCACGGATCCACATGGATCCTCAGGATTTTTGCATTGGGCTACTCCAAACTCACCATCAGATCACATGTCTGTGGCCACAGCATGAACCACAAAAATCATACATCCACTGTTTCGTTTAGAATATTTTTTTCCTTGTTTTCCTCCTCTAAAAACTATGTGTGTGTGTTATAGAATGAAAAATACGATACCTTTTTGTGTAGAGGAGTAAAATGCTAATGCTAGAAGGACAGTTTATACACCAGGTCATGGCACCACATGAGAAGAAGTCCTGGGCTCATACGCTCCTTCCTGTCATCTGTTAAATGTAACCAGGCAAGTATTTGAATACATTTCTCCATGTCTATGCTTCACTCTAGAACTCTATCTCCTCATGAAAGGGACATAATTTTTCTATATGCGCAGATGCATGCCAAGGACTGAAGTGAACCTGAGATGGGTTTCCATGCTCTACATGCGATAACCAGCATTGGCCATGCTCACCACAGAAATGCACAAGCAACATCCAAAATATGAAAATATATTATAGTGTACTCAAGAAATTGATACCAAAAATGGAACAACAAAAACAATGGTGCGCAGAGAGCAATGGGCACACACAATGGAATGCCAGTTATTAGTCCATTTTGACAATTTGAGTCTTCTCCAAACAAGATCCAGTAATTTCGAATCCTTGGGAAGAAATATTTTCAACAAATTTCTTAGGGGGAATGTACTCAATTTTTTATATGCACCAAAGGCCGATAAGAGACCCTTTGTTTATGCAGCTTGCTTCCTTCTTAGTAGGTTGTTTAAAGGTAAAGGTAAAGGTAAAGGTCCATTAGGTCCAGTCGTGTCCGACTCTGGGGTTGCGGCACTCATCTCGCTCTATAGGCCGAGGGAGCCGGCGTACAGCTTCCGGGTCATGTGGCCAGCATGAGTAAGCCGCTTCTGGCGAACCAGAGCAGCGCATGGAAACACCACCTGTGTCCCAGTAGGTTGTTTACTATGATTCAAATAGGATTTATTTTACCCAAATTACACTATCCCACTTTCCCCAGAGTAGATCAGTATGCAAGTATGACTTATTTGGATTTCATCTGTGTTAATCCAGAAGAAGGAGGCTGAATCTTACTGACATACCCCAAAGGTGAAAAACATCTGCGAATACCACTTATATATATAATTATTTCAGTATAAAACTGGAACGATCAGTTTTTGATAATGTACAAGGAACTGATACACTTGGCTATTAATTTTACAAAAGGGGGGTAGAAACCCATGTGTTATAAAGTCCCTAAATGAATATCCTTGGTTAATTTGACAATAAATAGGGAAGATTACAAAATACAAAAGGGACGTGGGTGGCGCTGTGGTCTAAACCACTGAGCCTCTTAGGCTTGCCGATCAGAAGGCCAGCGGTTCAAATCCCTGTGATGGGGAGAGCTCCCGTTGCTCTGACCCAGCTCCTGCCAACCTAGCAGTTCGAAAGCACATCAAAGTGCAAGTAGATAAAGAGGTAGCGCTCCGGTGGGAAGGTAAACGGTGTTTCTGTGTGGTGCTCTGGTCTTGCCAGAAGCGGCTTAGTCATGCTGGCCACACGACCCGGAAAAACTGTCTGAGGACAAACGCCAATCCCCTTGGCCAGTAAAGCGAGATGCGCGCCACAACCCCAGAGTCGTCTGTGACTGGACTTAACTGTGAGGGGTCCTTTACCTTTTTTTACAAAATACAATGAATGCTCTACTCAGTGAACGTCTGATCACTGGACCTGTTTCCACAAAATCTTCATCAGTAAATAAATTAATGTGAATTTCAGCGGTTTATTTGTTATTAGAGTTACAGAATGTATATAAGTGTGAGCCAACCCTTAGGGCAATCTCTTTTAAACATTGAAGCACACCGACTGAGCAATTCACTCTTCCCAAGCAATGGAATCTTCTCTTTATTCCGATTTCTTCTGGGATCCTACCTTAGTCAGTTCTCCAGGTTGGAGTACGATGAGTGGCATTAGAGAAAAGTGAGATGGCTGGATGTACATATGCTGTACATATGCATCTCGGACTCTAGGCATGTTGCCATGCACTCATGTCTGGCCAAGGACTGGCAGGGAAGAGGGAGTGAAATGAAAGAAAGGGCTCCATTGAGATCTGTTAGGATCCACTCCCACAAATGTGGCTGAGCTCCAGAGAGGATAGATCCAGGCTGTCGACATCAAATCTGGAAACTTTATAATGTGAGATTCATCATTACGGCAGAAAATCAGGCCACCTTTACCACAACAGCAAGAACTAAGGATTAAACAGGAGTAGCAGAAGTGGAAATAAGACTGCTGTAGTTTGGATGTGCAAATGTCTTTCTTTACTTGATAGGCAGCTGGCTTGTATTAATGCACTTTAAAGACAAATACTCATTTTGAGCTGGAGAAAGGGCTGGAGCTTCAGTGTAGTCAGCTTGTGAGTTGTCTCAATGACTTCTGCAGATCCCACAAAACCAGCTCAGGTATGCAAGCTTCCATGTTGCTCCTTATGAGGATGTGAGGTGCAGGCAGTCTGGCTGCTTCCAGGAGAAGGAAGCTCCCACCCTGCCACCCCTTTTCTGGCCATGGGAGTGGAGCTGACTAAGTTTGGGGCTGAGATTTCCCCCTCCCGCCCCTGCAACCAGTGGAGCTTAGCTTAGTAGACTACAGTGTAGTCATAAGAGCCCTGAGAGAGGCCTCCGGGACACGGCTGCTGCTGCTGCTGCTTGCGTGAGTGTTGGGAGGACCGCTCCCTCTCCTGCCAACTCCATCCGGCTTAGGGGGCGGGGCCTGCACTCACACCCACAGCATAAGAGGCCTGAGTAGCTACCGGCAGCAATGGACAAAATGGTTTTAAATGTTTTAATCGCTTTTAATTTGCAGCACTTTAAATGGTGGTTGTTGTTTTTTATAATATTATATTATTTCATTATTTTATTTTTGCTTGGGGTGGGATAAGCACTGAGTCAGCACTATTGTTCCTTGCTTTGTTTTGTTTTGTTTTGTTTTGTTCTGTTTTGTTTTATTATTATTATTATTCTGTTAAATTATTATATAGTTTGTACTTTGCCTTTTAAGGGGAAGGGTCATGGCTGCCTGGGAGTGGGCCTCAGCCAATAGATTGTGTGGGGACTGGTTCCACAGGGGGAGATGTATTGGGACACCCGATCTCAGTGATCACGGGCAGGAGGAGGAGTTATGCTAAGACCAGACCATGTCATTACCGAGGAGGCAGGTTTAGTCGTTGTTTGAGGACTATCCCTGCCTCCAGGTCTGGTCCTGACCGGAAGGATACAGTAATCAGCAAGGGAAACCCACATGACCTGAAAGTGTTGCTGTGCAATGCCAGGTCAATGATGAATAAAACCACTGCCATCCACGACCTGATTGTGGATGGAGGATTTGACCTGGCATGTGTGACAGAGACCTGGTTGGATGAGGCAGATGGGCCTGTCCTTGCCGCTGCCTGCCCACCAGGTTTCTCTTATGCACAGCAACCCAGGTCATGTGGGCGGGGAGGGGGGGTTGCAGTGATTTTTAGGAAGTCATTAGTCTGCACCAGGCGTCCTATTGGGAAGACCCAGTTTTCTGAGTGCATGTTCTGGAAGTTGGGCAATAGGGGCAGTACAGGATTCCTATTGGTGTACCGACCTCCCCGCTGCACCAAGGATTCCCTGCCCGAGCTGCTTCAGGTCGTGGCGGATATGCTCCTGGAGACACCTAGCTTGGTTGTCCTGGGGGATTTTAACATCCATGCCGACACGACCTTACAAGGGGCCGCTCGGGACTTCGTGGAAAGCATGGCCTCCATGGGGCTGTCCCTGAATAAGTCTGGCCCAACTCATAGCCACGGACATGCCTTAGACTTGGTGTTTACCTCTACGGATGTTGGTGATCTGACATTAACTAAAAGCGAAACAAAAGAAGTGCCATGGTCAGATCACTTCCTGGTGCAACTGGACTTCTCCGCAACCCTTCCCCTCCGCAGGGAGGTGGGACCGATTCGGATGGTCCGCCCCCGCCACTTAATGGATCCAATTGGCTTCCAGAGAGTGGTAGGGGATGCTTTATCCCAAGTTGATGGCCTTTCAGCTGATTCCCTGGTGGCACGCTGGAATGCGGAGTTAACCAGGGCTATTGACTGTCTGGCTCCGAAGCGCCCTCTCCGATTGCATGGAGCCCGGACAGCCCCGTGGTTTTCCCCGGAGCTGAGGGTGATGAAACAATCGTTGAGACGGCTAGAGCGCCGGTGGCGGAAAACTCATTCTGAATCAGACCGGACACGGGTTAGAGCTCAACGTCGAGCCTACCAAGTGGCAATGGCGACGGCGAAGAGGGCCTTCTTCGCCGCCTCCATTGCATCTGCAGAAAACAGCAGCAGGAGACTTTTTCAGGTGGTTCGCAGTTTATCGGAACCACCTGTACCACCGGGGCCTGGTAGGGACCCCAAGATCTCCTGCAATGCTTTTGCAAAGTTTTTTGCAGATAAAATCGCTCAGATTCAGAAGGAGGTAGACTCCACAGTGGGAGCAGGGCCAGGGCGGGAGAGTGCTAGAGTTCTGTCTGGTCCTGTTATATGGGATCAATTCCAATCTGTTACCTCCGAGGATGTGGACAGGCTGCTTGGACGAGTGAAACCGACCACCTGTCTCCTTGATCCTTGCCCATCCTGGCTGATAAAAGCGAACCGGGAAGGGCTGGGCGATGGGCTTTGCGGGGTGGTGAATGCTTCCCTCTGTGAGGGAGCCTTCCCAGACCCGCTGAAAGAGGCGGTCATTAAACCGCTTCTTAAAAAAACATCTTTAGACCCGGCCAATTTGGCCAACTATCGCCCAGTCTCAAATCTGCCATTCTTGGGCAAGGTGATTGAGCGGGTGGTTGCTGAACAACTCCAAGCACGCCTGGAGGAAACGGACCATTTGGATCCCTTCCAATCGGGATTCAGGCCTCACCATGGGACTGAAACTGCCTTGGTCGCGCTGGTTGATGATCTCCGGCGGGCTAGGGACAAAGGTGAGAGCTGTTTCCTAGTTCTGCTGGATCTCTCAGCGGCCTTTGACACCATCGACCATAACATCCTTCTGGACCGTCTAGAGGGGCTGGGAGCTGGGGGCACTGTTATACAGTGGTTTCGCTCCTTCCTCCTGGGCCGTGTTCAGAAAGTGGTGGTGGGGGATGAGTGTTCAGACCCTTGGGCCCTCACTTGTGGAGTACCTCAGGGTTCCGTCCTCTCCCCCATGCTTTTTAACATCTATATGAAGCCGCTGGGAGAGATCATCAGGGGGTTTGGACTGGGTGTTCATCAGTATGCAGATGACACCCAGCTCTACCTCTCCTTTAAATCAGAACCAGTGAAGGCGGTGAAGGTCCTGTGTGAGTGCCTGGAGGCGGTTGGAGGTTGGATGGCGGCTAACAGATTGAGGTTGAATCCTGACAAGACAGAAGTACTGTTTTTGGGGGACAGGAGGCGGGCAGGTGTGGAGGATTCCCTGGTCCTGAATGGGGTAACTGTGCCCCTGAAGGACCAGGTGCGCAGCCTGGGAGTCATTTTGGACTCACAGCTGTCCATGGAGGCGCAGGTTAACTCTGTGTCCAGGGCAGCTGTCTACCAGCTCCACCTGGTACGCAGGCTAAGACCCTACCTCCCCGCGGACTGTCTCGCCAGAGTGGTGCATGCTCTGGTTATCTCACGCTTGGACTACTGCAACGCGCTCTACGTGGGGCTACCTTTGAAGGTGACCCGGAAACTGCAATTAATCCAGAATGCGGCAGCTAGACTGGTGACTGGGAGTGGCCGCTGGGACCACATAACACCGGTTCTGAGAGATCTGCACTGGCTCCCAGTACGTTTCCGAGCACGATTCAAAGTGTTGGTGCTGACCTTTAAAGCCCTAAACGGCCTCGGTCCTGTATACCTGAAGGAGCATCTCCACCCCCATCGTTCAGCCCGGACACTGAGATCCAGCGCCGAGGGCCTTCTGGTGGTTCCCTCATTGCGAGAAGTGAGGCTACAGGGAACCAGACAGAGGGCCTTCTTGGTAGTGGCACCCACCCTGTGGAACGCCCTCCCATCAGATGTCAAAGAGATAAAGAATTACCTGACATTCAGAAGACATCTTAAGGCAGCCCTGTTCAGGGAAGTTTTTAATATGTAATGCTGTACTGTTTTTAACACTGATTGGGAGCCGCCCAGAGTGGCTGGGGAAACTCAGCCAGATGGGCGGGGTATAAATAATAAATTATTATTATTATTATTATGTTTCGCTTGACTCAAAGTTTCTGAAACTCTATGGAAATTCCAGCCTTAGTCTACCTTTTAAAACACACACACACACACACACACACACACACACACACACACACACTATTATGCTCAGCTTTAGAACAGTGAATCAAATATTCAATGGTGTTAAAAGACTATATTTGCCATTAATCTTAGCCAATTTGCTTGTAAAAGTAAAGGGACCCCTGAATAATAATAGGTCCAGTCACCATGTGCAGCACAAGTTGCCCATAACCTGCATGGCATAGTCGCCCTATAACATGGTAGAAGGCAAGCACCCCGGCAGAAGGTATTATGGGATGCCATCTACAGGAAAAGGTACTGCTAAAGGCTGGTCCACACATGTGTGCTTCTCACCTGATTTAGGGATGGCTTGGATGCATAGTGGACCATCAACACAGAGCTTCAACTATCAACCAGTATCCCAATGCTTGCCAGTGGAATCGGTTCACATGTTCAACAGTTACACATAAAGGGAACCGTAATCAAATACAGAGGAAACCTGAGGTGTGAGCCAAATATGCTTGCATTCTCAAGTTAGGGTCCATATTCCTGATATTAAGTGCTTCCAGGCAGCAACTCATAGGATTGGCCCATAGGACCCAGATATAATGGTTGGCAATTGTAGGGCAGATTTATTAATGAGCTGAAAGCCATTAATAATACTCTTCCCTCCCTCCCTCCCCCACACAATATTAATTACATACACAGGACTGTTCCCATTCATTTTCCATCTATCTCATTAAGAGATGGGAGAGTTCTAGGCAAATAGGCTGATACAATGTAAAGAGGCAGGAGATACTTGGAATTGTGGTTTAAAAACATTTCTAAGTTATGCTCCTGACAGATTCATTCACCGAGTCATATAAATAAATTTCAGACTGGTGAGTCTCCACCCCACAGCTCCCATGTAGTGACTCTAATCATTCATCTATAATACAGACAAGCTATCATTTAAAGTGTGGAACTGTGCCTTACGGGTACACAGTTTGCATTATGTACAGATAAATATTAAGACGAACATTCTTTATTACCAGTTCAGTGCTTTGAGGTCTAACTGAAAATGCCACAGTCGTATTGAGGAAAACGTAGAGTAACGCTCAGCACCAGTCAGGCTGTCCAGGTTGACTTGACGGCAGAGAAAGACGGCGGTTACATGGGAAAGAGGATCTGTTCACAAGCAATAAGCGAAACAACAATGGTAAGCTGCCTTGATCCTATTGAACAGGGTGGGGAACCCTGTGGCTCTCCAGATGTTGCTGGACTCCAACTCCCATAATCCCCAGCCATCATGGCCAGTGGTCGTCGATGGTTGAAGTTGTAGTCCGCCAACATCTGGAGGTTCCCCACCCCTGTGGGAGCAAAAAGGAAGAGATAGATGGGACTACAGAAGGAGCAGGCAGTATGTCCAATGAAGTGGAGGCAGGGGGCGGGGCTAAGAAAGCAAGGTAGCCAATGTGGTACTCTTCAGATGTTGCTGGATTCCAATTCCCACCACCCCTTTCCACTGACTGTGCTGCCTGGGGCTGGTGGGAATTGTAGTCCTGAAGGAATGGGTTTCTGTGCAGTAAGTTAAAACTGACTCAACCCCCCCCCCCTTTGTTCTTTCAAAAGAGAGCACTCTAAAATGCGTAAAACTTGAGCTTGGGTTCCTAGGGGAGGAGGGAGAGGGTGCCTGGAGGATATATATACTGCATGAAACTTCTCATTTCTTTGGACTTGCTGTGGACTCACCACGCAAGTGCCTTCTGCTATCCGGAGAGCAGAATAAACTCTTTCTTTGAACCAACTTTGGTGTCATTTGACTTCCTTCCTCCTGTCCCGGAGCAACGCAGACCCAATCGGTGAACTCCAATAAGGCTACAGTCCAACTTCTTGAGGGCAACCCTAGAAAATGAGGACGAGCCCAGTGACAGAAGGCCTAGAGGGGAAAGCAAACCTGAGAGAGGGAATGGGCAGGGAGGACAGATGAACCTGGCTAGGAGTTGCAGAGGTGAGGAAGTCATTGCTTTGCAATAACTTGCTAACTCTCTGGACAACCAAAAGAGGAGCTCCAAAAGGAGACTGAGAGATGAGAGCCATCTCCAAATATCTAAAGGGCTGTCATATGGAAGATGGGGCAAGCTCTGGAGGGTAAGACCCTAACCAATGGCTTCAATACGCAAGGAAGGAGATTCCAGCTAGACCTCAGGAAGAACTTTCTGATGGTAAGAGCTGTTCAACAGTGGGACAGACTTCCTGAGAAAGTGATGCACTCTCCTTCACTGGAGGCTTTTAAGTAGAGGATGGCCATCTGTCACGATTCCTGCATTGGACTTGGAGGTCACCTCCAACTCTACAGTTCTATGATTCTCTGTGGGCCCCTGTTTCAGTTACGTTATGGAAGTTCCACTCCTTCCCTGAACTCCAGAGTGACCTAAGGCAAAGCTTATAAAGAGGCTTATAAGGTCAACACCTGTTCCTTATCTGCACATTTTAAACAGTCTTGATACCTGTTCACTGTCCCTGGGGCAATAAGGAATGAGCAGCAAGTCACTTAGGGGTTGAGGCAGAATATTTTGCCTGTTAACCAGACAATATTTTGCACTGCTTATCCTGGACTGCATCTGACATAATGATTAATTGTCAGCGGTAGAGGTTCTGCCTTGTATGCAGAAGGTCCCCAGTTCACTTTCTGGCATCTCCCAGTTTGGAATGCACCTTGCCTGAAACCTTGTGGTCTTGCTGTACCAGTCAGTTTAGACAATACTGGGTTAGAGGGACAAACTCTCTATCTCTGTATAGGGCAGGTTCTTGTGCTCCAGTGACTCAGGAAGACCTCCATCAACACCTGGGATGGTGTAGTCAGAGGAGGCAGAAGCTGTCAGAGCACTGCTTCTGGACTCAGGGCAAGGTCAGCAGATGGACTCCTCCAAGACAACAGAGGAAGGACCCAAGGCAGCTCCAGCTTTAGGCTAACAAAGTTGCAGCCCTAAGTAATCCTTGACCTTTAAAGCCCTTTGTGGCTTAGGGCCCTCGTATTTACTGGACCGCCTCTCCTGGTATGCCCCGCAGAGGACCTTAAGGTCCATGAATAACCATAGTTTAGAGGTGCCGGGCCCTAAGGAAGTCAGACTATCCTCCACGAGAGCCAGGACTTTTTCAGTGATGGCTCCAACCTGGTGGAATGCTCTGTCCCATGAGACTAGGGCCCTTCAGGTTTTAACCTTCTGTCAGGCCTGTAAGACAGAGCTATTCTGCCTGGCCTTTAATTTGAATTCAGCCTGATCTTTTATTTCCCTTCTCTTCCCCCCTCCCCTTTTATGAAGATTACCCGTTCTGAGACCCCACAGCTAATTCTTCCCTGGCTTCCTCGCTGGTCCAAGTAGGACCAATTCAGCCAGCTAGCCCTGGGGATTATCTAAAGCTTATTTCCCCTAAATTGATTTTTGAATTTTATTGTTATTCATGTTTTTATACTGTATTTTATGCTGCTTTTACAATTAAGTGTTTTAAATTTGTTGTTAGCCGCCCTGAGCCCGGTTTTTGAACCGGGAAGGGCTGCGTATAAATAAAAAATTATTATTATTATTATTATTATTATTATTATTCCTGTGACAAGTGCCTCTACCTTCTATTCCAGGTGTGGGCACTGGGGTCAAGTCACTCATTGAAATGTTTCATTATTTTGATCCATAGCTTCACCCTTCTGGAAAACTAAGTATAATTCATAAATTCAAGGTATTTTCCTGTTTTGTTTATGACGAAGAGAGAGAGAGAGGCAAAACATCCATAAAGACTTACCGGTAAAGGCTGCAGTCCTAAGCCTACTTACCAGGAAGTAAGTCCTGTTGAACTCAGTGCGATCAGCCACTGTGTTCAACACTTGCCGTATCAAGGTATGATCAAAGTCTAAAAGCGAGTCAACATTCAATATTATGAGATGTTGTATATTTTGCACCTAATTTTCAGTGCATAGCTATTCAAAAACTGCACTGTGCTCATAGATTGGAACCTAACGCACCAGCCAAACACACATGTGCACCATTTTTGTTTTGTTTTTTTAAAAAACTTCTAACTTTGGAACCTATAAGTTTCTGAACCATTGGAACCTTTCCCACATAAAATGTCAGCTTGTTCCTTGTTCATTAACCTTTAAAGCTTATTGTACAGGCAATTTCATTGCTGACTGGGGAACCTGGAGAATCAAATCATAGATATTCATTTTACTTAAAATTCTTGCTAAAACTTCAACTTCAGCCAATGAAAAAAGTAGAGGGGGTGGGGGAGGAAAAGCTATTAGATCAATCTTGCCTCTTCAGCGGTTTATATGTTTAATTTAGAGAGAGTGAAAACCCAACTTAGGAGTAATTCCCTCCTATAATTAAAAAAACGTAGTCAAGGTCATGATGACTGCGGTTGAAAATAAAAGGCAGACCTTTAATTATAGCAAGGCCATCTTAAACCATGGGTTAAGGGTCTCTTAATTCTCTGTCAGCATTTCCACTATAACCCCTCAGTTTCAGGGGTTTATAGCTCAAACATAAATATTTGCTGCAGGACAAAACTGGCCCTTCAAGGGGTCAGGCAAGGGAAGTAAATTTTGTTTACATTTTTCAAAAATTGCCTTTGCTATTGAAAGACTGCACTTCCCTTTCCAAATTCAACAGGAGGGAAATACTTGACTTTGGGGAGAGAAGGTACAGCAGGAGCCCCTAAAATACAGAGAGTATGAAGCTGTGATATTCATTGACAAAATGCATATGGGAGAATGCCATGTCTACAGTAAGCTTGTGTATGCAATCTGTGACTCCATCTTCTGGATTCCTCACAAAGGCCTGGTCCTTGCTGTAGGCTGGGAATCATATACTGCAGGTGAAAGTTCACATGATTGAATGTGTCTCTTCTTCCATACAAAATAAAACTAGACATCAGGGAGAAGGGCTTTGGCCTAGCTTTCCCAGCAGCTTAAGTTCTATGTAGAGGCTCTCCTTGCATGCAGAGAACCATTTAGATGCAGTCCAAAGGGGGAAACCAATGCCTGGGTCATATTACCTGAACTATGCTACACCAATGTGCAAATTTGGAATGGCAAAGGTCTTCAGCAGTCCCAGTCCGGAAGCTGCATTAGCTCAGGTGCCTTAAACTGTTTAGCTGTTGAAGGCAAGGCATGGCAAGGCAGCTCCACAGTGGAACTACCTAGCTTTTGCAAGGGCATAAAGAGCCTTATTATTTGCTTGTTTGTTAAAATTTAATCCTGACTCCTCACCAGGTAGTGCTCAAGGCAGCTAACAAGAATAAAAATAGAGAGACTGAAATACATGCCTAACACTCTCATTGAAACCAATGAGGTTTAAAAACGGCTTAACTTGGGTTGGGACATTTGTGTAGTGGTGCTCCCAAATTCAGCTTTGTTCTGATCTCCCACCTTCTGAGTGTCCCTTCTGTTCCCAGATGTCATCACAAAACATTTTTGACAATGAGAGTATGGATACAATCCTTTGACCATTCTTTCTATCACCTTATTCTGGGGCAGTATTTGTTCGTTTACTAGGTGTTTTAGTCTTTTCACTCTATCTGAGTATGAAAGACAAAAAATCTGCGCAAACTGGATACGTTGTCACAATAATGCAATAAAAACTAAACCACAGAGGAGCAAAACAATAAAACCAGGTGACTAAAAAACCAGCAGACAGAAAGCAAGCTGAAAGAAGTCTCTTTTTGTCAGGGAAAGCTGTAAGAGAAGGTGCAAGTGAATCTCCTGTGACAGGGAGTTCCACAGGATAGATGCTGGCACAGGAAAGGCTCATCCCCTTGTTCCCAACTGGACCTCAGCTAGTGCTTGGACATATATGCAGAAAGTTCTCTCCACCTGACAGCAGAGGATGGGCAAGACCAGGCACAGGCAAACTCTGGCCCTCCATATGGAGCAAATGATTCAGCAGAGGAAACACAGCCCAGAATAACTAAGGAGATAGTACAAGAATACTTGGCTAGTTTAGATGTATTCAAGTCTCCAGGGCCAGATGAACTGCATCCAAGAGTATTAAAAGAACTGGCAGATGTGATCTCAGAACCACTGGCAGTCATCTTTGAGAATTCCTGGAGAACAGGCGAAGTCCCGGCAGACTGGAGGAGGGCAAATGTTGTCCCTATTTTCAAAAAGGGGAAAAGAGAGGACCCAAATAATTACCGCCCAGTCAGTCTGACATCAATACCAGGGAAGATTCTGGAGCAGATCATTAAGCAAACAGTCTGTGAGCACCTAGAAAGGAATACAGTGATCACCAATAGTCAGCATGGATTTCTGAAAAATAAGTCATGTCAGACTAACCTGATCTCGTTTTTTGACAGAATTACAAGCCTGGTAGATGAAGGGAACGCAGTGGATGTAGCCTACCTTGATTTCAGCAAGGCATTTGACAAGGTGCCCCATGATATTCTTGTAAAGAAGCTGGTAAAATGCGGTCTTGACTATGCTACCACTCAGTGGATTTGTAACTGGCTGACTGACCGAACCCAAAGGGTGCTCATCAATGGTTCCTCTTCATCCTGGAGAAGAGTGACTAGTGGGGTGCCACAGGGTTCTGTCTTGGGCCCGGTCTTATTCAACATCTTTATCAACTACTTGGATGATGGACTCAAGGGCATCCTGATCAAATTTGCAGATGACACCAAACTGGGAGGGGTGGCTAACACCCCAGAGGACAGGATCACACTTCAAAACGACCTTGACAGATTAGAGAACTGGGCCAAAACAAACAAGATGAATTTTAACAGGGAGAAATGTAAAGTATTGCACTTGGGCAAAAAAAATGAGAGGCACAAATACAAGATGGGTGACACCTGGCTTGAGAGCAGTACATGTGAAAAGGATCTAGGAGTCTTGGTTGACCGCAAACTTGACATGAGCCAACAGTGTGACGCGGCAGCTAAAAAAGCCAATGCAATTCTGGGCTGCATCAATAGGAGTATAGCATCTAGATCAAGGGAAGTAATAGTGCCACTGTATTCTGCTCTGGTCAGACCTCACCTGGAGTACTGTGTCCAGTTCTGGGCACCACAGTTCAAGAAGGACACTGACAAACTGGAACGTGTCCAGAGGAGGGCAACCAAAATGGTCAAAGGCCTGGAAACAATGCCTTATGAGGAACGGCTAAGGGAGCTGGGCATGTTTAGCCTGGAGAAGAGGAGGTTAAGGGGTGATATGATAGCCATGTTCAAATATATAAAAGGATGTCACATAGAGGAGGGAGAAAGGTTGTTTTCTGCTGCTCCAGAGAAGCGGACACGGAGCAATGGATCCAAACTACAAGAAAGAAGATTCCACCTAAACATTAGGAAGAACCTCCTGACAGTAAGAGCTGTTTGACAGTGGAATTTGCTGCCAAGGAGTGTGGTGGAGTCTCCTTCTTTGGAGGTCTTTAAGCAGAGGCTTGACAACCATATGTCAGGAGTGCTCTGATGGTGTTTCCTGCTTGGCAGGGGGTTGGACTCGATGGCCCTTGCGGTCTCTTCCAACTCTATGATTCTATATGTTTTGAGACTACAATTCCCATCATCCCTGACCACTGGTCCTGTTAGCTAGGGATGATGGGAATTGTAGTTCCAAAACATCTGGAGGGCCAGAGTTTGCCTACGCCTGGGCAAGACACTACAGAGGTAAACGGTCCTGAAGACAGGCTTGTTTAACCTGCAGCATTCCAGATGTTTTGGACAACAATTTCCATTAACTCCATCCAGCTGAAGTCCAAACATCTGGAGGGTGCTAGGTTGGGGAAGACTGCCGCAAGGTATTATCTCATGCTCTAGGTAGATATGCATGAATATATTCTGAATTGTACTTCCTCTCTGTGTGATCCTAGTAGATCTTGCGTTTTTTTAGGTCATGAGGATGACTGTTACCTGGTGAGAGGAGCTGGCTGCCCCCTGAGTGACTTTTGCCCCCCTGTGACTGTAAAACTCATCACCATCACACTGTCTTGAAACATTCTTTCCTGATATACAGAAATATATTTTAAGATTCCTAGGAAATATTTATGTGCAAGTCCTCAAGGATAAAAAGCATGGAACTGTTGTCCTGGGTTTTGTTTTGAGGGTTATTTACATAGGACTAAGCATCTCATTTTTCTTGTGTACAAAAAGTAATTATGCAGTCAAAAGAATTATAGCCCCCATACTTCAAAAACATATGAAAAATGTAAAACTTTATTGCACACATTAATTTCTAACAAAGGACGGCCACAGCATCAGCTTAACTGGTGCAAGCCGGATAACTGATGTATGGTAGATAAACTGATGTTCCTCCCAAATGGGCTTTATAAAGGCAAACAAACAAATAAACAATTTCTCCCGTTATGTCTTCCCCCTTATAAATTTCCTCTGCCTGCAGTTGGAGGCTGTGGGATGAGAGGGTTTCCCCCGCCCCTCTTCATTCTTTGTTAGCACTGAAATATTTTGTATCGATGGTCCAGAGAAGGCACATTGGATCTGAGCTTATATTTTTTGCTTGGGAAGTTGCTGGTACCTGGCCTCAGTTTGCTACCCAGAAAATGCAGATATTAATAACCTGCCTTGCAACATTGTTGTGAATATAAATTAGAGTCGTTAAAATACTTGCTCGTGCTGAATATTTCTATAAATCCATGAAAAATGTTGCTCGCAGGTTTTTTATTTCTAACTTATTTCAACATGATTTGAGTAACTGCTCCCCTTGTACACCGTCCCTGCGACAAATGCAGAACCGAAAGGTAAGCTCATAAATGCATCTTGCTCACTGATCCTTTTTTGCCTCTTCACCATAAAGGTAAGAATGCGACGTGAGGGGTTTGTTTGTGAATTTTAGCCTACATGTTTTTAGCCACACGTGCAAAGCTTCTGGAACTCAAATTTCTTTCTGTATGTGATATCTGCTTCACCACACAGTGGTGATTGACAGCCCAGTTAAGTGTAGCTTCACTACTGAACTACTGCACCTGCGGCTACTTGCCTTGTGACTAGTCCAGTAGCTGCAGGTGATGAGGGTGCAGTGGGCAGGTTGTAGAGTGGAGAACCTGGACATTCACACCTGAGGGATTTGTAGTAGCTGATGATTAGCTCCTGGGACAGGCCCAAGTGAACTAGAAAGCTCTGAATGCATCAGGCCCATCAGGCCTGTGGCCAGCTTCCAAGAGACTGCGATCTACTCGCAGAATTGAAAAATTGGCAGTGATCTACCCCTGTTTTATTGGGGTTCAGGTCAAAGTTGTTGAGCTTTTTTGGGGGAGGGGAAAAGTCCTTTTTTTAGGAGCGCAACGTTTTTGCATTATTTGGGGGTCAAAGAGAAACAGCAACTCACTGATGGATCACTGGGGGAAAAACACCCTTGGTTTGTAAACTCCGCCTTCCATTCTCCAACAATGGAGGGTGGGGCCAGAAGGGGCCAGAAGGGGGCCAGCGATCAACCACAATACACCAAAACCTCGCAGGGATCAACTAGTAGGTCACGATCGACCTGCTGGAAATCCCTGACTTAGATCATCAGGGAATTTTTTACTGCATCCCACAGAATATTGCATGGTGGTGACCAAAACATACATTTTCTGCAGTTGTCCCTTCAGTCTGGTTTGCCATTCCCTCTGCTGTATATGTAACATTATTTATTTATATATGTATTTATTTATTTATTTATTTATTATGCCTTCAACTGCATTTATTATTGATGTTACTTTTTGCTTTACATATATGGCATTGTGTTCTGAGCCTCTTGGGCTTGTTGATCAGAAGGTTGGCAGTTTAAATCTGCAGAACGAGGTGAGCTCCTGTTGCTCTGTCCCAGCTCCTGCCAACCTAGCAGTTTGAAAGCATGCCAGTGCAAGTAGATAAATAGGTACCACTGTGGCGGGAAGGTAAACAGTGTTTCCGTGTGTTCTGGTTTCTGTCATGGTGTTCCGTTGTGCCAGAAACAGTTTAGTCATGCTGGACACATGACCCGGAAAGCTGTCTGTGGACAAACGCCGGCTCCCTTGGCCTGAAAGCGAGATGAGCGCCACAACCCCATAGTTGCTTTGACTGGACTTAACCGTCCAGAGGTCCTTTACCTACCTTATTGATATAATTGTATTGATGGAACTACTATTTGCTTTTTAAAAATTATTGTGAGCCACTTTGAGCTCAATGTGGTTGTTGAGAAAGCACCATACAAACATTAAATCAAGTCATCTTGTTTTACTGGCCGAGGGAGCTGATGTTTGTCCGCAGACAGTTTTTCTGGGTCATGTGGCCAGCATGACTAAGCCGCTTCTGGCGAACCAGAGCAGTGCACGGAAACGCCGTTTACCTTTCCGCTGGAGCGGTACCTATTTATCTACTTGCACTTTGACGTGCTTTCGAATTGCTAGGTTGGCAAGAGCTGGGACCGAGCAACCGGGAGCTCACCCCATTGCGGGGATTCAAACCGCTGACCTTCCGATCGGCAAGGTCTAGGCTCTGTGGTTTAGTCCAGAGCGCCCCCCCCATCCCCTAGTTTATAGCTGATGTTAATTAAAAGAATTCTGGCATGAGGGGGCAAGGTAAGCAAAAGCCACAAGATAGCATTGTTGATCTGGGTAGTCTGAAAAACAGTTAAAAGAGGTAGAATAATGAGAAACCTGTCTTAAAGGTAGTGTTATTTGTATGGAGTTGTGGAGAGAATCCAATTTGCTGGACAGCTCTACCATAGCAGCTGCTTTAGAAAGAACTGCAAAAGGAAGAGAACAGCAGAGAATTCTGCACTTTCCTTGGGTAGCTTCTTCCAATGGTTAATTACACTTGCAGTTCAAAGTGATGTGCTTAATTTCTAACCCTCAGCTTCAGCCTCACAATGATGCTGTGTGGAAGCCTTTTAGCCCATTATATAGTTTCCTCCCCTGTAGGTAGTTACATCCCACAATCAAGTTGCCTATTAACTTTTTAATAAGCTAAACGGATTTGAATTGCCCTGAGGGGAAGTTTCCCCATTTTACTGGTTGCCACCAAAAGCACACAGCAATGTGTCAATCTGCTACTTATATAGGTATTCAACATTAGGGCTAATGAAGATAAATGCTCACTGCATGTCAGTCTGTATATCGATTCACCAGGAAACATCCAGATTTGATCTCCTTTTCCCAATGCATACACATTCCTGGCTTGGAAGAAAGACAGCATGCAGTGCAAGTATTCTCATTTTGGCAAATGAGAATTAAAGTAGTATAAAAAGTATCTGTATAAAATATAGGGGCATATGAACTTATGTCAATGCTTTGTGGTTGTTTGGGAGGGTCCTTAGGTTTTGTGAGTGGCTGTTCAGGGGCAGGGGGCAAGCCACAAACTAGATAATTTGGTTTCTTTTGCTTTTCTACCTGTAATATTAAGCACATTTTCAGCTGTTAGTTGTCTATCATAAACAACTATAATTATCAATTTAACAATGGGAACTTGTTATGGAATTAAAATGGCACCTCATCCTTGCTCCGAAAGTTACATTGCTGCTGTGTGTCACTGCCACCCAGGGTTAAGTTGGTGAGACTCCCTCAAACCTGGACCCAGCCCTGTCTCTGCCCATTTCCCCACACATTATTTTTCCTCGCTGATTTTCAGAAATAAATGGACCTGCCCCATCCCATATTCCAGTGTACAAGTTGTCAAACCAAGATGGGGCCTGAAGACTCGCCCCTCTCCATCTGCAAGTAGGGATAAATAATTTTAACAGATCTGATTCTTGAAAACAGACCCTTAAAAGAAATAACAGACCACCGTATTGCTTTTGCATTAAATTCACTTCTCTCATGTAATGTTTTCTAAGCGAAAGGTTCATACCTTCCCCCTCATGATTACACAATTATGATTGCACAATTAGCTCTACCTTTAGGGAGAAAGGAAGTTATTGGGGACAGTTAAAAATTCTTGTTTCCTTTAGCAATTAGAAGCAGCAGTTTAAGTTTTTTATCTCCTTTGTAGCCTATGGCTAGAGAGCTTTCCTCTGAAACTAAGGTATGCTGCTGCCGTTCTGAGCATCAATAAAGGGCTGTATTTCATGTGGTAAAGGGAGATATTTCTAGATAAGAAGCTCAGTCCTCAAGCAACGCTGGAGCGTTTGAAGCTGCTTTGAAACTGGAGCTCACAAAATGGCTGCCAGCTGACATAACCTGCTAACTAGCGAAATAATTCTTCTAGAGATTTTAACATGGCTGTGGCTGTGTACAGATTATCAGCTTAAAACATAGCTAGGCCATTCTTTTTATTAATTTGGGTTGAAGCTGGTTTGGGGACACACACACATCAAAATGCAGTATTTAAAAAGAACAAAAGATAGACACAGATTGCAGCTATGTTGTTTCCCAAACCAGTGGTGGGAGCAAACCGAAGTGTGGGTGCCGCCCATATTACCATTGAAGGAAGAGAAAATACTAATGTTAAAGCACATTTACTTGGCAGTAAGTCCAGCTGAACTCAATGAGACTTACTTCTAAGTAAACATGCTTAAGACTGTGCTGTTAGCTTTGCATTAGAGGCATTAGATGAGCTTTGCAATGGATGCTCAACCGCCGACAGGAAGTTGCTTTCATTTCCAGAAGTTTTATAACACAGAACACCTTCTATATGTATTTAGATGAAAGATTTTCTTCTTCAGTTGTCTATGTTGAAGCCTCAAGTTGCATATATGTCCTTTCTGATAAGCCTTGCCGGCTGACAGGCTTCCTGAGAAAACAAGAGGGGCGGGGGAGAAAAAAGTTTCTTCTTCCTAAGCTTTAACCTGTTGCCGGACATAAGCCCCCAAACACGTGGCAATATGAACAAACTGAAAGGCAATGCAAGCACAGCCATAAAAAAGACAGTGAGCCCATATGAGCCTAGCACTCCCTTCTTCAGGTGTTTACAGTAGAGACATCACCTTGCCAACAAAGGTTCGTATAGTTAAAGCTATGGTTTTCCCAGTAGTGATGTATGGAAGTGAGAGCTGGACCATAAAGAAGGCTGATCGCCAAAGAATTGATGCTTTTGAATTATGGTGCTGGAGGAGACTCTTGAGAGTCCCATGGACTGCAAGAAGATCAAACCGATCCATTCTGAAGGAAATCAGCCCTGAGTGCTCACTGGAAGGACAGATTGTGAAGCTGAGGCTCCAGTACTTTGGCTACCTCATGAGAAGAGAAGACTCCCTGGAAAAGACCCTGATGTTGGGAAAGATGGAGGGCACAAGGAGAAGGGGACGACAGAGGACGAGATGGTTGGATAGCGCCTTCGAAGCTACAAACATGAGTCTGACCAAACTGCGGGAGGCAGTGGAAGACAGAAGTGCCTGGCATGCTCTGGTCCATGGGGTCACGAAGAGTCGGACACGACTAAATGACTAAACAACAACAGCCATAACAAAGGGTCAGCAAAACTCCTACTGCTTATATTTTGCTTTCTAGGGTGCAAAGTGCTTTTAAATTTTTCTTCACACCATATTGTGAGGTAGATTAGGCTGAAAAGAAGTCAGCAAACCAAGGAAGCTGTGTCTGGGATAATTATTCCACATACCCAAACCCAACACTCTACCCACTGTTCCACACTACCTTCACATCTGATAAGCATTCAAACTGATCTCCCTTTGCTTCTTCTATCTCAGGTAGAGATCTAAGAGTCTATAGAAGTCTATGATGGGATGGTCTGCGGTTGTTGTTTTTAATGCAAATGACAACTGTGGAAGGATGGTAACGTTGCTCAGAACGACAGTGCTGAAGAAGGGTTTAGTTATACAAGAATAATTATATAATTATTTTCCTTGCCATTTCCCCAGTAACAATGCCCCCTGCTCCAGCCTGCTATGGCTTGCGTGTCAAGCCCCCAAAACCCGCCCCCAAGGAAATTAAGACACGATGGAGACAGAATTGAGTTTAAATGTTAATGGGCAAATTTAGTTATTGAATGGGTGAAAGAGGAGAGCGCAAAATATGGTCTGAAGCTCAACATCAAAAAAACGAAGATCATGGCCACTGGTCCCATCACCTCCTGGCAAATAGAAGGGGAAGAAATGGAGGCAGTGAGAGATTTTACTTTCTTGGGCTCCATGATCACTGCAGATGGTGACAGCAGTCACGAAATTAAAAGACGCCTGCTCCTTGGGAGAAAGGCGATGGCAAACCTAGACAGCGTCTTAAAAAGCAGAGACATCACCTTGCCAACAAAGGTCCGTATAGTTAAAGCCATGATTTTCCCAGTAGTGATGTATGGAAGTGAGAGCTGGACCATCAAGAAGGCTGATCGCCGAAGAATTGATGCTTTTGAATTATGGTGCTGGAGGAGACTCTTGAGAGTCCCATGGACCGCAAGAAGATCAAACGTATCCATTCTGAAGGAAATCAGCCCTGAGTGCTCACTGGAAGGACAGATCGTGAAGCTGAAGCTCCAATACTTTGGCCACCTCATGAGAAGAGAAGACTCCCTGGAAAAGACCCTGATGTTGGGAAAGATGGAGGGCACAAGGAGAAGGGGACGACAGAGGACAAGATGGTTGGACAGTGTTCTCGAAGCTACAAACATGAGTCTGACCAAACTGCGGGAGGCAGTGGAAGACAGGAGTGCCTGGCGTTCTCTGGTCCATGGGGTCACGAAGAGTCGGACACGACTAAACGACTAAACAACAACAACAACAACAAAGTTATTGAATACACAAGTGTGACTGGTATTGGCTTAGGCATTGGTATCAATGACTATAACTGGCTCCTGCCCCACCCTGCAGGGGGAGCTCCATCAATGGCTATTGACTGGTGCTCACCCCTGGGGTTCCCAGAGGTTCTGGCATGGCCCTAGCCCATCCCCATGCTTCAGACAAGATCCAGACCCCCGGATTCCTTTAACGGAATACCCTATCAATTGGAGGGGCAGGTGATGGCTGCACCTCCCCTCTCCACTTTTCCCTAAACCAATGCCTAACCGCCAAACCTTACAAAGTTGTGACGATTGCTACGAGGTAGGCGAAAACCAAGAGTCCAGTGCCAATTTGCCAGATTGGAAAAATTCCTACCCGGCCCCCGTTCCAAAACAGGTGACCAACCAAAGTCCAAAGCAAGGCCAGACACTGACCTAAAAAACGGGAGGGTGGGCAGGTGTTTGGCAGTGCGAAGCAAGAGGAAGTCCCCACGTCGCACTGCCGCTTAAATATGCTAGCCCCAATCATGCCATGATGGCAATTGGCTAAAGCAAGCAGCATGATTATGGCTCCACCAGCTGGGGGGGGGGGAGTCCCAGGGACCATGCACAACATGGACCCTCTGTAGAAGAAGAAGAAGAAGAGTTTGGATTTGATATCCCGCCTTTCACTCCCTTTAAGGAGTCTCAAAGCGGCTAACATTCTCCTTTCCCTTCCTCCTCCACAACACTCTGTGAGGTGAGTGGGGCTGAGAGACTTCAGAGAAGTGTGACTGGCCCAAGGTCGCCCAGCAGCTGCATGTGGAGGAGCGGAGACTCGAACCCGGTTCCCCAGATTAGGAGACTACCACTCTTAACCACTACACCACACTGGAGGACCCAACTTTTCATTTCCAAATGGCAAAGAGATAGAAGATCCAGTTATGGATTTCCATTGCCAGTTGCTGACTTGGGTCTTTCAAATTTCAGCGGTGCCATGTGCAACGCTAGGATTCAGTGTCCCTCGACTTTCATGCTTCATTCTACAGCATTGTTGTGGCACCCCTAGCAGCACAGCGTCCAGTGAAGCTGCAATAGCCATGCTACCCTAAAACCGCCACTGCCACTGCCTTCTGTCGTTTAGCCCTTAGAGCTTCAAGGCTGGGAACAGTACACATAGACAATCTCTCACCAGAGCATTTGACCTGCCAAAATAGCACCTGCATAATTTCTCCCTTTCACACAGATGTTAAAGACCCAAAGCCACATTGAGGATAGAATATGAAAACTTTGGTTTGGGTATGAATTAGTACAATACAATTTCATTTTTGGAACAACAAAGTCTATTGTGGCCCAAGGCTCATGATTGCACCTTTTTAAGTGGAGGATAGACCTGTTCATGCGGAATTAATATTGTTATAATGTACTACCACCAAAGGAAAGGTATCAATTCATTAGCACTGGGGTTTCAAAGCTCAAAAGAGTAGAAAATGAGTTTGTGATGTTGTAAGGACTGTGGAAATGTGTTATTGTACACATAGAAGGGGGCCCACTTGCCTGAATGAATTACTGGAGCTAATGCATCTTCAGACACATAATTTGACTAATTATGTAACACATTAGGGTGTTACACCCTACACGAACAAGAACAGTGGATTCTAATAGCACTACTAAAGTTCTGCTGGCATTCTAGATGGTTGCTGGAGCTTGTTAAATTTAACTCGCACAGAAGAAAACTAAACTGGTAGACCCTATGAGCTGGATAAAATGCCAGATAAAAGTCTGACATATGATCTTGATGACATCCTACCAAACTCCCTTTCAGTAGTCAGCAGGGTTAGCCAACCTGATGCCCTTCAGATTACAACTCCCACCACCTTGGCTTGGCACAGAGGGAAGCCGAAATATAACAATATCAGGAGGGCACCAAGTTGGTTATCCCTGAGGTATGGCAAATGAATTGCTTTTAGAGGGGAAGGGAAGATTCTCATTAAGATTTGGAGGCTTACTCTTGAGTACGCTCAAGATTAAATGGTTCCCTTAGCTGATGCCTCATAATTATCATTGTCACTCACCGTTTAGAGAGGATTTATGGCTTGGACTTTATACCTAGTACATAGGTCGGCTTGATTTTTTTTTTAATTATTATTTAAAAAAATAGCCACCAAAGTGTAGAGGTAGCAAACTGGCCAAATATTGAGGTGCTCAGTGTCCCAAGGAATATAGCCATGTGATCAGAAAGTTTGAAGGGTTGCTTATGTGCTCTCTAACTGTGCTCCCGACTGCATCCTGCAAAACCAGCCTTGTAGCCCAATTCTATGCCTGCATACTTGGAAGAGAAGTCTGGAGTTCAATGGGATGTACTTTCTTGTAAGAAGCCCTAGGACTGCAGCTCCAAAGAAAGAGAATACCATTTTTATTTTTATTTTTTGCTAAGAAGCTAAATCCTTCCTCTAAACCTCAGTGAAAGGTGAAGACAAAGGCACTCTCTATCTCTACCATCTCTCTCTCTATATATGATGGCATGATGCAAACATAAAATAATTGTACACGGAGAGGCTTATGCAAAGAGGGCTTTGTTTGCAAGGGCTGGAAAGCAAGTCACCCTGAAACAATGGGGGCAAATTAGCATGCATCCAGCCCAAGGGTGTATGTGGCAGGCACACAAACTCCTAGTGACGGATGCGGAGCTCTTGCTGGGAGGTCGCCATGAAGTGTCTTTCTTGAGGAGGCAGCATGTCAGATTTCAGACACTTTCTCTACAAATGGGCTTCTGCCGCTCAAAGGAAAGCCTTCCTCCCCTTATCCACACAATAAAGGCCATTTACATGAAAAGATGCCGCCTTCAATGACATGATTAATTTCGGAAATACCTGGCATCTGAATGAAGCGAAGCCTCCAAGAGATGACAGATGATGAGGAAAGATAATTAGGCAAATGTCAGGAGTCAGTGTTGTGATTGGTGACTGAGGGGCTGGTCTGACTCGGTTATCATATCCTCACCTCAGATGGAAATAAATGGTCTTTGCAGGGTTTAGGACGATCAGCTTATGCTTACATGTAAACTCCACCTGTACTTGCAGTTCCCCATTTTCTCTTACGCAGCGATGGGATGTGAGAACATCACAAAACACCTTCTACCTTTGCTTTGCTGTGTTTTAAGCATGGTAATCTAGCTTCACTTTTCAAAATGTGTAGTCACAGCTCTGCTGAACTCAGTGGACTATTATGGCCAAACCAGTGACTCCTACTCTCTGTAATAAAACTGTATTTTAAACACAGGCATTTATTTCTCCCCACCCAATTTTAGAAGATGAATGCCTGCTGAAATGGCTGTTATGTTTGATGAGTAACTGAATTCCTAAGGATTTCAGTATCTCCCCCAGAACTTGCTTTGGACCACTGTATAATAATTTTAAAAATAAACTTTTGAAAAATCTTGACTAGTCCTTTCCTTTAACTATAGTTCAGGGATCAGCAAACTTTTTCAGCAGGGGGCCGGTCCACTGTCTCTCAGACTTTCTGGGGGGCCGGACTATATTTTGGGGAAAAAAGGAATGAATTATTATGCCCCACAAATAACCCAGCGATGCATTTTAAATAAAAGCACACATTCTACTCATGTAAAAACACGCTGATTCCCGGACTGTCTGTGGGCCGGATTGAGAAGGCGATTAGGCCGGATCCGGCCCCGGGCCTTAGTTTGCCTACCCAAGCTATAGTTGAACAAAAGTCATGATTGCTCCTTCTTTAAAGGAAAACCCCTCTTCTTTCCTCCAGGATCCACAGCATGTCCTTTGGTGATGAGATAGGGCTGAATCCTGGTGCCCTCCTCCGGATGCCTCTGAAGACGCCTAAGGAAACAAGTTCTGACAGAACCCCTCCTTCTGCATTGATGGATAGTCTGCTCTTGGTGAAAGAAGAATTAACCATTGGGTGTTCTTAATTCATCATGACCTTTTGGGCCAGGACTGACATTGTATTCACGTCATTATGCTCATTGGGGTTTTTTTTTTTAGTCGGGGAAGGGGCTACTGCTGCTGCTGTGGTGTCGCCTAGATTTTTAAAGTCTATGGGCATTTCTAAGTCTTTAATGGTAGATTTCATGAGCCCATCCCCCAGCCAAACCATGGTGAAGATGGAAATCCAGCCTGCTTTTTTCATCCTGGTGCACCGACTGCTGGCAAAGGACCCTTTCCAAGAACAGACAGACCATCAGGCAGACACGTCATGCCTAATTTGACTAACTATCCAACGGCTGCAGCTGCCATTAGTTAATCTTCATATAATTTGTTAGAGTGAGGCTTTGTGAAGAACTGGAAATAATTGTCTCCCCCCCCCTCCTGCTGAATTCTGTAGCTGTGGGCAGTTATTGGTATAATAACATTCTGCATCATGCAGCCAGGAATGGTGATGTTTTTATGGCTCTGCAGTAGCCAGAGGTGTATAATGTATCTCTGAAGGGCTTGATTGACTGGAAACATATTTTCAGCCTGCTTAAAACTGCTTAGAGTGTGTCACAGAGGTCCTCAAAAATAAAGCATTCAGTGTATTTAGTGAAACTCTACACTCTAAGTACATGCAAGGGCGCTGTAAGAGACTAATTAGGTTGTAACATAAAACACCGTAAAAACCAATGGCAAGACTCCTAAGGTCTCACTAGCTTTTTAATGTTATGTTATGCGAGTGCTTATAAACAATACATGAAGGCTTTGAGCTGATCTAATTCTAATTGTGCCTAAAAGCTGGGAGGAACTGAAAGCAAAGTGAGGTATTACCCAACCTACAAGTAACTTCGGATTCATTTCACAATGTAAAGGAAAACAGAAACGCTGTCATAAAACTTTCTTTCCCTCTTAGCAGCTGTAGTGCAGGGAGAACTGAACCTACAAAGAGGGAGAAAAAATATTCAGGCTTTAAAAAAGGCTATTCAGTTTCATATGCCTGATTTAAATAAAGTAAACCATGCACTAATGGACATGAGTTATTCCAATTTGAGCCGTTTTAAAGTGCATTCCTAGTCATGTCTACTCAGGTGTAAGTCCGGCTTACTTTTATGGGGCTTACACCTGGGAAAGTGTGATTAAGATTCAACCTTAAAGTACCATTGATTTCACTGGGAAATAAGTGCACAGTTTAAAGCTATCAGATTCATTCTGCAACAAAACAGACAGATATAACTAGGTTATTGCCCCACTTAATATGAGCTTAATATTATACCCAGCTGTTCAGAACTTCCAACTCATACCCTTCAACATTTCTCCGATGAAAATAAGGATGTCCCATTCCATAAAGATAATTTTACTATTTATACCCCACACATCTTACTGGGTTGCCCCAGCCAATCTGGGCAGCTTCCAACATATATAAAAACATAATATCTCTTATTTTTTAATTTATAATTTTAGATTATAACACAAAAGAAAACATTTAACAAGTCATTCAACAAAAATTCTAACTTCAACTTCCCTTCCCTCTTTCTGCATTTCCTTGAAGTTATTTTCATCTTTCCCTGCATATCCAAAATTATTTTGTCTCATTCTTTTTATTCCTCTGTTATTTTATATATACTGCAAGTTTTTACAGTAGTCATGCTAATGTCTTGATTTGTTTGCAATTTGTAAATATTCAATAAACCATTTCCATTCCTTGATAAAGAGTTTGTTGTCTTGATTTCTAATTCTACCGGTAAGTTTTGCCATTTCTGCATATTCCATTAATTTCTGTAACCATTATTTCATTGGAACATCATCTTCTTTCCATTTTGGGGCAAAGAACATCCTTGCAGCTGTAGTTAGATATATAAATAAATTTATATATTGCTTAGGTATCTCTAATCCCATTATCCCCAAAAGAAAAGCTTCTGGATGTTGCTGGCTTTTTTTTTTACAAATGTTATCTTAAACATCTTTTTCAATTCATTATATATCATTTCCCAGTAAGCTTTAACGTAATTGCAGGACCACCACATATGGAAAAAGGTACCTTCTTTCTCTTTACATTTCCAGCACTTATTCAATTTTATTTTGTACATTTTTGCCAGACTACTAGGTGTTTGCCAGTCTACTAGTTGTTTTCTCTTATAGCATAACATGCTGTAATTTTTATATCCATATTCCACAATTGTTCCCAAGCCTCCATATCTATATTATTACCAATATCTATTGCCCAATGTTTCACTGAAGATTTCACTTGTTTGTTGTTCGTCTCCCATAATAAAACAGTAAACATTAAAAAACAACCCTTCCCTATACAGGTTTGCCTTCACACGGCTCAGGAGTCAGATAACTCCATACCCTCCAACATTTATTCAATGAAAATAGGGATATCCTAAGGAAAGGTGGTCTAAACCACAGAGCCTAGGGCTTGCTGATAAGAAGTTCGGCGGTTCGAATCCCCGCGATGGGGTGAGCGCCCATTGCTCAGTCCCTGCTCCTGCCAATCTAGCAGTTCGAAAGCATGTCAAAGTGCATGTAGATAAATAGGTGCCGGTGGGAAGATAAAGGGCATTTCCGTGCGCTGCTCTGGTTTGCCAGAAGCAGCTTAGTCATGCTGGCCACATGACCTGGAAGCTGTCTGTGGACAAATGCCAGCTCCCTCAGCCAGTAAAGCGAGATGAGCGCCACAACCCCAGAGTTGTTCGCGACTGGACTTAATGGTCAGGGGTCCCCTTACCTTTACCTTTAAGAAAAGGTGGGGGACATGGGTGGCATTGTGGTCTAAACCACTGAGCCTCTTGGGTTTGCCAATCAGAAGGTTTGCGGTTCAAATCCCCACGACAGGGTGAGCTCCCATTGCTCGGTCCCAATTCCTGCCAACCTAGCAGTTCGAAAGAACATCAAAGTGCAAGTAGATAAATAGGTACCGCTCCAGTGGGAAGGTAAATGGTGTTTCCGTGCGCTGCTCTGGTACACCAGAAGCGGTTTAGTCATGCCGGCAACATGACCTGGAAAAAGGCCGGCTCCCTCGGCCTGTAAAGCGAGATGAGTGCCACAACCCCAGAGTCATTCACGACTGGACTTAACTGTCAGGGGTCCTTTACCTTTACTTTTTTAATGAAAGGTGGGACATTCTGGGATCAAATCAGAAACTGGGATGACTTTTCTAAGTCAGGAACACGGCTGGAAAATAGGGACACTTGGAGGGTCTGCCAACTAAGTCCCACCAACTCCATTTACTTGAGAGGAAGCTCCATTTCATTCAATAGCACTTACTTCTAGTCTGACGTGCCATGGAAATCACAGTGTCCAACCCAGGGAAAAAGGAGGTGCGTAAGTCCCATTTATTAGCCACAACTTCCTTTGCTGGATGGCATCTGCTAACCACAACTTTTGTGCAGTTGATTTTCATGGGGTTTACATCAGCGATGCTTGTATGGCTGGAATGTGGTTATGATGTGATATTGCAGCCACAAAATTAAAAGACGCCTGCTTCTTGGGAGAAAAGCAATGACAAACCTAGACAGCAACTTTAAAAGCAGAGACATCACCTTGCCAACAAAGGTCCGTATAGTAAAAGCTATGGTTTTCCCAGTAGTGATGTATTGAAGTGAAAGCTGGACCATAAAGAAGGCTGATCGCCGAAGAATTGATGCTTTTGAATTATGGTGCTGGAGGAGACTCTTGAGAGGCCCATGGACTGCAAGAAGATCAAACCTCTCCATTCTGAAGGAAATCAGCCCTGAGTGCTCATTGGAAAGACCGATCGTGAAGCTGAGGCTCCAAGACTTTGGCCACCTCATGAGAAGAGAAGACTCCCTGGAAAAGACCCTGATGTTGGGAAAGATGGAGGGCACAAGGAGAAGGGGACGACAGAGGATGAGATGGATGGACAGTGTTCTCGAAGCTACCAGCATGAGTTTGACCAAACTGCGGGAGGCAGTGGAAGAGAGGAGTGCCTGGCGTGCTCTGGTCCATGGGGTAACGAAGAGTCAGACATGACTAAATGACTAAACAACAACAACAACAACAAAATTTTGAGGTGCTTAATGTTTTGGCTAGAGTCCACAGATCTGCTTCTCCATGGAGCAACAGGCTTCTCATATATGGTAGATCTTTTCTCTTTGTGCAAGTCCCTGGTGTGAGACATTCCCAAGGATAGTGCCCTGAATATGTATGTCTGCATGTGGAGCTCTGTGATCTGCAGGAACAAGTCCTTCATGTGCACGGTGAGAAAGAACCAGTGGCGTAGCGTGGGTTGTCAGCACCCGGGGCAAGGCAAGTAATTTGCGCCCCCTAACCCGTGGAGCCAGGTAGGGGCAGAGAGCTGCGAGTGCGAGCGACCCCCCCCCCGATGTTGCACCCGGTGCGGCTGGCCCCCCCTGCACCCCCCATGCTACGCCACTGGAAAGAACTCCTTTCTTCCACTTACACACACCATCTTGCCTCTCACATCTTCTATAATTCACTAAAGAAAATGAATTTTGTTTACTTAATAGGAATTGGTTCTGTTTCTATGACACTCACAGATATGCATGGAACATATTAGCCAAAATATAGGAAAAGTGCTTGTTGTTGTTTGGTCGTTTAGTCGTGTCCGACTCTTCGTTACCCCATGGACCTGAGCACGCCAGGCACTCCTGTCTTCCACTGCCTCCCGCAGTTTGGTCAAACTCATGCTGGTAGCTTCGAGAACACTGTCCAACCATCTCGTCCTCTGTTGTCCCCTTCTCCTTGTGCCCTCCATCTTTCCCAGCATCAGGGTCTCTTCCAGGGAGTCTTCTCTTCTCATGAGGTGGCCAAAGTACTGGAGCCTCAGCTTCAGGATCTGTCCTTCCAGTGAGCACTCAGGGCTGATTTCCTTAAGGATGGACAGGTTTGATCTTCTTGCAGTCCATGGGACTCTCAAGAGTCTCCTCCAGCACCAGAATTCAAAAGCATCAATTCTTCGGCGATCAGCCAAAGTGAAAAGTGCTAGACAACTGCAAAAACACTGCCACAAATAAAATTAGTCTGATCAAGTTAGAAGAAAATGATGGCCCTGCCGTTTTTAATGTTAAAAACACCCAGGTTGTTTTTTAAAGAACAACAGCAACAACAACAAACATTTCTAGAGTTTTGTAAACTAAATGCATTTGGAGCATAAATGACTGAGGAAGAAAGTACAGAGGCATTTTTTTTTTTTTACCATAATCTTTTCTAAGGATATTTTGAAGGCCTTGAAATTGTTAAGACATGATTGAAAGGAATAAAGTGTTAATTTAATAAATGTGTTGCTGGTCCTGGTGAAACTAAACACAATTAACATGTGTCCATTGGTGTATGCATATAATGTTGCAGAACCCTTAAACCTTGAGTATAAAATGCGCCTTCACTGAGAAATGAGTTTACGCTTCGTGGGGATTTTATTGTTTACCTTTCATGTGGACTGTCGCTTTCCTTCCTTTGTTTTGAAAAGTATAGTTTATAGTTCTTTCCAGATTGATTATTTTCCTGGAAGGTTTTGTGATTAACAATATAATATTTTTATTGAGTTACTTCACAGACACACACCGACTAAGCCCATAGGGTATTCTTGGTTTACAAGATTTTACTAATAAATGTGCTCCCCTTTGTATTCAGGCTGCTAATTAGTGCTTTTAAACAGCTCAACATTTAATTCTTGGAAGGCACCCTATGAAGGGCTAATATAAAAACTGTTTATGTAGGAGGATATATAAAATAAGGTGTTAAACCCAGAATAAATTGAGTGACTAGGGGTTCCCTTCAGTGCTAATTTTATGTTTGTTTTCATCTCATTTAAAGTTAAGATGTCTGCATTATAACGTGAGATGTGTTCCATGCGCTCTATACAGAATATGTGAAAGGCGTCGGTTTATGAGCTTCAGTTTTCAGGAGACACATTCAACTAGTAATTTCATCACACACACACACACACACACACACCTGTCTGGGAATGTAATCTCCAGAAGCTCTAAATATATTTCTTTAAATTATCATTTTAATAAGTAAAATATCTGTGGATAATTATGGGAGTATAGATTTGTACCGTGATTGCTATGGATAAAATTGTCTATGTAGAAAGTTTGTTCCACTGAATGTGATGCCTACAAGATATATTTAACAGAGGATACAGTGCTGTTGCTACTTCTGCAAGGGCTACTACTACTTTTTATTGCCTCTTTTAACTGCCATCACCCCGTGGAAGACAGGAGTGCCTGGCGTGCTCTGGTTCATGGGGTCACGAAGAGTCGGACATGACTAAACGACTAAACAACAAAATTGCCATCACCATCAATATCCACAGCGAAGCTGGAAATGCAACTTGCTTGGACCAGTGTGATGCAACTCTGAATGTTGCATCTTGCATGGAATTTGCACAGATATAAGATGCACACTTATCAGAACTGTATGTCATGTAAGGGCATATAACGTTTTGTCCAGCCTTTCCCTGACCCATAAGATTTGCCCGTTATACATTTCTGTTTTTACCTTTGTTTATTTTTTCAACGATGCTATCCCACAGTTTTTGTCTGTATTTTTGTGGACTGCTTAGAGATTTTAAATATTAAGTGGTGTAGAAATGTTTTGGAATAAATAAAGTCATTCCAAAGCGGCTCGTAGAACAGAATAAGAGGTTTCTTCTCTCTCTCTCTCTCTCACCACAGCTTATAGGGCACAGCCAGTTTACAGAATCCATGATGCAATAGGCTTAGATTTAGGACTGTAGGTTTTCTTAATTTCATATCTAACTGTATTATCATAGCAGCAAAATTGGATGTGGGTGGGTTTTATTAGGTTAGTGCTCATCTAGTTCTTTTAGCTTTTTGGTTAATTCAATGAGCTGCTCCTGGTTTTGTATACGTCAGTTATGGGAAGAAGTAAATAATCCTATATGATGTATCCAAGCACGGAATATTAGAGCTGATCTTTTGAAATTTGCTTTGCAATTTATACAAGGACTCAACCAATACAGCAGCTTTGCTATTATATACCTTGCAGCTGAATTATCAGACATTTTAATGGGATGAAGGCTACTATATATTAAAGCTTCAAAGGTAGCATCCCTCAGGTCTGACGAGTCTACCAGATGACCCCTTCCAGAATTTTTTGTCTCCCTCACTCTTTTACTCTCAGCTGAGGCTGTTCGACATTTTGAACTGGGCAGCATAGAAATATGTGGCCTAGAGCTTGAATCAGGTGTCATTTTAATAGAGATGCACAGGGTGAATAAACTGAGCCATGCTCAGATAGCAAAGGGACTAAAAGACTGTGCCACCAAATTAGAAAATCCCAAGTTGAAACCTTATCTTTGAAATCTATAAAATGCAGAATGGGACAATTAGGCAGTTCATTTACATAAAGGGATATTGGTGATTATGGAACTGTCAACTTTAGGTAATCTCTGTATACCCCAGAAAGCAACTACGTACATCAGCCTAGCCCATGTCCTCCCATTATAGCTACACACACATATAGTTGCCCAGTACTTTTTTCTGGGGGTACGCAGGGGTACGCATACCCCTAAACATTTTGTGAATCTAAGTTTGGCCTCAATGAGGGGCAGTATGAGTAGGAAAATGACAGTACCCCTAAACATGTTTTTAAAACAAAAAAACAACACCACTCTACTTGCCTAATGTGGAAGGGAATCACAGCTCAGTCCAATAGCAAGTAAATTAACAATTTGGCCACAAATTCTGTGGTTTAACCTGTTGCAGTTTAGCTTGCTGGGTATTTATGATGATGATGATGATGATGATGCAAGAAGATATATTAAAATGAATTTTAAAAACATTTAATTTGATGTTTTAAAAATGTAAATACTGAATTTCTCCTAAATAATAGCTAGGTTAATATTAAATAATTTGTATATAAGCACGTTAGCTTTGCAGTTCATCTCTAAGAGGAATCTATGAAATGCACTGCTTTCCTGCAGCACCAAATTGATCCTTTCTCAAATATGAAGTTTTACAGTGTACTTACCAAACGCAGGCTTTTTGTTTTCACCCGATAAAAATAAACTGCTCTAGTTTTCCCAGAAACAACTGAACCTTAATGTTTACCTGCAAGTCACAGGCATTTCATTTGTTGTTTGCTCTTTTGTTTTTGTGAGAGTCTCGCTCGATCAAGACAAAGTGAAGCAGAAAGGATCAGCACTGGAAGAAAGAAGAGAAGAACAACAACATAAAGCCCAGTGTGCAGGTTCCTAAATTCCCAAGAGCCTCATAAACTGTCATAGCAGTTGGTCATTAAAAGGACGATATGGCAAAGCCTGTGGTTCTTCAGATGTTGTTGAACTGCAACTCCCACCATTCCTGTCCATTGCCCATACTGGCGGGGCTGATGGGATTTGGAGATCAATTTGAAATGCTGGAGGTACAGCTATGTGGAAATGTTTCAAACTGGGGTTCCCAAACTCGCCAGCAGAAAACTTGAAAATGACTGAAGGTTTTTGCAGGTGTCTTAAATATTTTTCTGCCTGTTGCTTTGAAGTTGTGTAGCGTGTTGAGGTCCCCAAACCACCCCTTAAATAACTCACAACACACACATATTTTTTGATTAAGGTTTTTGGCATAATTTTGGCCACAACTTTATTGAAATACATAAATGCGAGTGGTTGCTTAGACATTGGTTAAGACTATCTGTCCCCCCCCCCCACCTGGGGACAGAACTCACTTCCGGACACCAGCGAAAGTCAGTAAGGGAAAACAATACTGGGGAGAAATGGAGCTGAGGCACAGACCCTCACCTCTCCCTGCATGCTCCCCGGAGCTTGCTGGCCCTGGCCCCATTCCAAGGATTTGGAGGACAAGATGGCAAGCCCCTGGATTCCTTTAATGGAACTCCCTTTCCGCAGCAACCTTGGAGGGGCAGGCCCAGCCAATCTTAACCCCTCCTCCAACCAATTGATAACCAATGCCTAACCACAACCTTACAAGTTGTGATGATTTGCTACGCAGTAGGAAAAACCAAATGGCCCAGCCAATTGGCCAGATGGACAAAATTCCTACTAGGCCCTGCCCTAATGGCAGACGACCCCGTGATAAGGCATAGCAAGGTCAACACAAAACCCTTAAAATTAGGGCGGGTGATCCGGTGCACGCAATAAAAGAGAAAGCTCAAAGCTGCGTGCACACGATTTAAAACACCCGATCCCTCCCACCAAATTGCAACATAGAATTTACCCCAGCAACCCAGCCATGCAATTGTTGCCACAGGCTTCCATAGGAATCTTGCCTGGCAACAGAGGGGTGGCCTGGCAAACCCCACCGCAACACGTGCTCTCCATGAGGGACAACACGCTTTGTGCTGGATGCGAAAGTATGTTTTAAAATTATATGGAATTGAAATCTTAATACAATAAGTCAGTAAGAAATAAAAGAATCAACAAAAAGAATTTTGAGAAATGAATGATAACCAGAAAAGAGAATTGTCGCCACTGCAGACTAGTTGAAAAAAGCTCAGAAGTTATTGGTGGTCTGTAGACCACACTTTGGGAGCTCCTGTTTTAAAATCATTCCTTCTGAAAGTAAAAAAGTAAGTATGCAATGAAACTTACTTGGAAACTTGGTTAAAATCTGTGATTGAAATTGGTCCCCCCCCCCCCGCTGATTTAAATAATAGATTTAGATCAATCTACCCTTTTGGTATAGGGACGCAGGTGGCGCTGTGGGTTAAACCACAGAGCCTAGGACTTGCCGATCAGAAGGCCGGCGGTTCGAATCCCTGTGATGGGGTGAGCTCCCGTTGCTCGGTCCCTGCTCCTGCCAACCTAGCAGTTCGAAAGCACATCAAAGTGCAAGTAGATAAATAGGTACCACTCCAGCGGGAAGGTAAACGGCATTTTGGTGCGCTGCTCTGGTTCGCCAGAAGCGGCTTAGTCATGCTGGTCACATGTACGCCGGCTCCCTCAGCCAATAAAGCAAGATGAGTGCCGCAACCCCAGAGTCGGTCACGACTGGACCTGATGGTCAGGGGTCCCTTTACCTTTTTATCCTTTTGGTGGTAGTCCTGTACGTAGCAAGTCACTCAAGTGGCAAAGCAAATGTTAAAAATACTGAAATCAAATGTTTAAAAAGTGGAGAGAAGAAAAAGAGAGACAATATTTACTAGCTCGCTTTGGGGTCTATAAATTAATCAGAGCTCTTTAGGAATATTCCCATAGAGTGTCAGACTAGATCTGAGCTTGCATTAGTTGTATTTCTTTTACGATACTTCAATGGGGACAATAGTTTGCTGAGCGAAATGCTGTAACACCATTAGTCCCATAGTCATTCCTTAGCCATGTGGAATAACAGTGTGCATCAAAGGCCTGGAGCATGAGAAGGGTGTGCATGAAGTCTGATGAACAAATGCGTCTGCTTCCCAAATTGTTCCCCATGCAAACATGCCTGAAACTAAAGTTTGAATCTCACTCCCCGCCCCACTGATTCAGCTTTCATCTGCAAGAGGCCTTTGCAGTTTGTGACAATGACCTGATGATCTCCAGTGCAGCAGCAAGAACCGAGTTTTCTAAAGTCCTGGTCAACACCAAACATGGCTGCTGTGCTGTGTCGCTTGGTGGGTCAGAGTTTGGGCAAGCCTGTTCTATGAGAACGTTGGAACTCAGAAAGGCTTAAGACCCACGTGGGCACAGTGCTCTTTATCTAACTAATATTTCATTGACCACGTCAGTTACAAAGTAACATTTACCTTTTTACAAAGTATCACGTGAAAATCTGTGTTTGTTTGTTTGACAATATGGGTGCCTTCGTCCAGGTTTTATTCTTTTCTATCAGAGAGGAAGTAAATTTGGGCTCTCTGATTAAAAGAAAAGGCTGTGTCTCTTGTTTCCCATCTACAGTGGTACCTCGGGTTAAGAACTTAATTCGTTCTGGAGATCCATTCTTAACCTGAAACTTCTTAACCTGAAGCACCACTTTAGCTAATGGGGCCTCCTGCTGCAGCCGTGCCGCCAGAGCACGATTTCCGTTCTCATCCTGAAGCAAAGTTCTTAACCCGAGGTACTATTTCTAGGTTAGCGGAGAAGTGTCTGTAACCTGAAGAATCTGTAACCTGAGGTACCGCTGTATTTCAGTTGTACATGCTTTTTAATATCTATATGAAGCCTCTGGGAGAGATCATCAGGGAGTTTGGGCTGGGTGTTCATCAGTATGCAGATGATACCCACCTCTACCTCTCTTTTAAATCAGAACCAGTGAAGGCGGTGAAGGTCCTGTGTGAGTGTCTGGAGGCGGTTGGAGGATGGATGGCGGCTAACAGATTGAGGTTGATTCCTGACAAGACAGAAGTACTGTTTTTGGAGGGACAGGGTGTGGGCGGGTGTGGGCAGGTGTGGGGGACTCCCTGGTCTTGAATGGGGTAATTGTGCCCCTGAAGGACCAGGTGTGCAGCCTGGGAGTCATTTTGGACTCACAGCTGTCCATGGAGGCGCAGGTTAATTCTGTGTCCAGGGCAGCTGTCTACCAGCTCCACCTGGTACGCAGGCTAAGACTCTACCTGCCTGCAGACTGTCTTGCCAGAGTGGTGCATGCTCTAGTTATCTCCCGCTTAGACTACTGCAATGCGCTCTATGTGGGGCTACCTTTGAAGGTGACCTGAAAACTGCAATTAATCCAGAATGCGGCAGCTAGACTGGTGACTGAGAGTGGCCGCTGGAACCATATAACACTGGTCCTGAGAGATCTGCATTGGCTCCCAGTACATTTCCAAGCACAATTCAAAGTGTTGGTCTGACCTTTAAAGCCCTAAACAGTCTCGGTCCAGTATACGTGAAGGAGTGTCTCCATCCCCATCGTTCAGCCCAGACACTGAGATCCAGCGCTGAGGGCCTTCTGGCGGTTCCCTCATTGCGAGAAGTGAGGTTACAGGGAACCAGACAGAGGGCCTTCTTGGTAGTGGCGCCCACCTTGTGGAACGTCCTCCCTTCAGATGTGAAGGAAATAAGCAGCTATCTTCTTTTTAAAAGGCATCTGAAGGCAGCCCTGTTTAGGGAAGTTTTTAATATTTAATGCTGTATTGTTTTTAACACTTGATTGGAAGCCACCCAGAGTGGCTGGGAAAGCTCAGCCAGATGGGCAGGGTATAAATAAATTATTATTATTATTATTATTGTTGCATGTTATTTAAGGATGGGATTTCGGAAAATGTAATCATTTTCAAAGTATTCTTTCTTTTAGGAAAAGAAAACAAGCAACCCCCCCCCCCCAACTGGCCACCTTCTACGCAACCTTTTCACTTGCACTTCCACCAAGGAGTTAAAACACCCAAGGACTTTTAAGCATCTCGTTTTACTTACACACACAGCCCATTATAACCTGCATAAACAAGGATGACAAGTTGAGATTAATGAGAGCCCCAAAGTGACAGAACAATTTAATTGTCAAAAATCATAGGAGGTGAACTTTGCCAGGGTATTTATGTAAAAACTGCCAAGGTCTTAGAAACTTCCCTAATTGATTAAGACCAATAAGTAATAATGCTGAACACAGTTTTCTGGTAAACCAATAGTAAGTGACCCATAATAGTTAACTGAGGAATTAAGATGCAAAAGGGAAGAATCTTAGTATGAGAAGATAAATGACCCATAATGTTGTGCAAATCACTGTGCCGCTGACACTTTACTGCTAGTTAATATTTATTAGGAACCAACTGTGTGCGAAGTTCAAATCTGAAACCAGAAGTGACCTGGTGGTCTCTACTTAGATGATTCATAGTCACATCATACTTAAAAGGCACATTCTTCTGCTTTATTTAAGTGAATGGAACTTGATTCTGTATAAATATGTTTAGGATCTAGGTGTGAATAATAGTCAGTACACACAAACACATTTGTTTAGAATATTTCTACATTCATCTTCATAATATCAGATTTCAGGGCAGTCAGTGTGCAACATAAAGTGTTCATCGCTTGGATGACGTCAACTTCAAACTTCAAATTTGCATGTGTGAATAAGACAACACAGATATTGACTGAATGATTTAGAAAGTGAAAAAAATGGCTAGATGGTGTACTAAGATGTTGCTTGTGATAACTTTAGGTTTGCATCACTGAAGTGCTCTGTCACCCTAGCACAACCAATCTACTAAAAAAAGAGAGAACTTTTGCAATTAGGAAAATGAAGGGGGAAATGCACTGAAAAGTGTGGGATTAATGAATGATTTTGAGGAAGAGGTGTCAACAAGCAAATCAGAACGAATGCTCAATAAAGACTAGACCTATCATGTAAGCTTTGTTTAAGCAAATCACCATGAATGGATAGCGAATAGCAGACCATCTGGAGGAGTCCTCAGTCTGTATCCTTCACAACAGGTTAGAATACAAGAATCCTAGAGCTGTAGAATTGGAAGGGACCTCAAAGTTCACCCTGCAATCCAGGAATCTTAACATAGAAATCATAGAATAATTTGCAAATGCAGTTTAGAGTAGGAATGGAAGTGCATATATAACTGAAAACTACCACTTATAGTCAACATAATGGACTGTATAAAACAATTACTTTCATGTTTAGCAGATACTAGCATTTTAATACTGTACACCCTACTTCCCTCAAAAATAGGGCAATTCAATGATTTAAAAACCTGCCAGTTTAAGATCACAGCTAAGGCTACCTCAAGTTAGCTCAGGTTCCGCAAAGCTGATAGATAAGGCTAACGCCTTAAAGCCACTCCCGACATAAGGAGGGGGTTGCGGGCTCACGCCCACCAACATCCGTGCGGGGCTGGCTGTGGCCCCAGCGACCTGGGGAATCCTCGGGCCGCATCAGCCCCAGGGCCAGCCAATTGGCTGGATGCAGGGGCAGGGCTTGGGCCACTTAAGGTTGGGGCGTCCCGGGATTGCCCCTTTTTCTTCCTCCCCCCCAGCTGTGGTTTCCCATCCACCCTCCCTCTAGGTTTTCCCTCGGATTTTGCTATGGACCTTGGTTGGTCACCGCAAGGGGCCTGGTAGGAATTTTTCCACTTGGCTAATTGGCATTGATTTAAAGCCATTTGGTTTTTTCTCCTACCTTGTAGCAAATCGTCACAACGCCTTTGGTTTGGCGGATAGGCATTGGTAGGGGTATTGTTATGCAGATGAGTCGGGGGAGGAGTGCCATCACCTCCCCCAAATATTTAAGGGTAGTCCGATAAAGGATTCCGGGGGGCATTGCCTCGTCCGAAACCTATGGAGGCTAGGGCCTAAAGCGCCCCCCCCCCGAGCGGTGACCCCTCAGGGAGTGCCTAGGGATGTGCATCTCAGGGGCTCCCCCTGCTGGAGTTAACCCTTTCCGGTTCTCATACCGGATAGTCTGATAGGACCAATGCCTAAACCAATACTGCTCTTACCTGTAACCAATAAAGTTGTGGCCATTTTTCGCCCAATAACCTAAAATCTTGGTGTCCTGTGTCTTTATTTATTCCAACTTGGGGTGGGGTGGGGAATCGCCACGCAACAGATGTGCCTACAGTGATCAGCATTCAGCAACAATGTTGTGCGGTGTCACAAATTGTGTTTGCTCACAACTTACTCTTCATGCAGCCACACTTTTCCTTGGTCTTTTGGACCTAAATTCAGATAGAGACTGACAAAGGTCTGGGACAAGCAAAGGCATCCCTCATTGTCCTGATTCTATACTGCTTTCTGAATAAATACTGGGCCCATCCATTAGAAATAAACCTCAAAATACTTTTTTCAAGTACTCCTTTCCTCCCACGGAGCCCAAAGCAGAATCCATGGTTCCTCCTCCCCATTGTATCTTTACAACAACATTGTGAGGCAGGCTAAGCTGAGAGATAGTGACTATCTGCTAAAAGCTATATTCTGTCTTTGGATTTTGTCAGTACAATTCTTGTTTATATGAGTCATTGCAAGCTATCCCCAAGTGCACTTGTGTGTACAAATGTGAGTGAGGGCTTTGCTTTCACTATTGCCATAGCAATTTTAATAATCCTTGAGAGTCAAACAGTAGCCCCCTCTCCTGGAAACTGCAGCTAGCTAATAATCACCATTGTTCAATGCCCTCATCTCATCAGTATGTGTAAACTTAGCAGTAGGGCTATGCAAGACATGAGCAAGAAGCATTTCTGTTTGAACTAGGCCAGATTCTTTAAAAATGCAACCTTTTTAGATTTTTCAAATTATACGTATTTATCCAATTATTGCTTAAATATATTTAACACTGCTGAACTCTATCACCTCAAAGAGAAGACCCTTCCACCTGTTCCCCATCAAAAAATACCGCCAAGCATTCTTCTAACAAATGTCTTCTTTTATCTTAAACTTACATCCTTTGACCCCAAACAGCTCAAACTAATTTAGTAAATTACCCTCTGCTAGTTAAAATACATTGGACGTTCTTTAAAACATTTTATTTAAAGTTTCACAAAGACGTGTTTGAACAGGGGTGAATAAGTGAAAGGGACCGACGTTCCAAGCAGACCTCCAAGGTTTCTGCAAGGTTGTTGCAGATGTTCAGCTTTCATTCAAACAAACTAAAGTTCCTAGGCCTCATGGCATAACAAGACAGGAGTTTCATGATGCCTTTTGAAATCAGAACTGTATTCTGGAATTTAACAGACCTCAAAGACATGTTCTGAAATACCAAGGCATAGTCTCCAATTTCCACGAAAACCCCAGGACCGTCATAAAAACTCTTAAGCCATCACGACTTCTCACTTTGTCATGCAGAGTCCTGAATTCTCAAATTCAAGTCTTTCCTCCCGTCTGCCTCAACCCCCCCCCCCAAATCTTTCTCCACTTTTTCATTCATTGCTCCTTCCATCTCCTGGCCAGGGAAAGAGGGAAGCAGCACCCGACTTCAGGTTCTCATTTGCACGCTCCAATTATTATTATTATTATTATTATTATTATTATTATTATTATTTATTTATACCCCACCCATCTGGCTGAGTTTCCCCAGCAACTCTAGGCAGCTACAAGAAGAGAAGAAGTAGAGTTCGGATTTGATATCCTGCTTTATCACTACCCGAAGGAGTCACAAAGCTGCTAACATTCTCCTTTCCCTTCCTCCCCCACAACAAACAGGTGAGTGAGGCTGAGAGACTTCAGAGAAGTGTGACTAGCCCAAGGTCACCCAACAGCTGCATGTGGAGGAGCGGAGATGCAAACCCGGTTCACCAGATTAAGAGTCCACCGCTCTTAACCACTATACCACACTGGTTCTATAAGAGGGTCAGAAACATTGTGCACAAAGAGGAGGGTCTGCTTTGTGTCCAAACCTCTTAGGTCCCTGTGACGTTAACATATGAGAGTGCTGGAGGTGAAATAGTTAAACACCTGTTTAACTATTGGTTACCCAATCAGAACCCAGGGGGGTGGAGTCAGAGGGACTATAAAACCAGCTCTGGGAGGGGCAAAGGGGGGAGTTCGTTGAGGAGTTCAGTAGGAGTTTGGTGGTTGGTTGGAGTGGGAGTGAATTGGGATAGAGTCTGTGGGTAGGTTGAGTTAGTGTCGCGAAATAAGCTGAATCAGGAACGGTTAGGGGCTAGGAAGACAAGTAAATATCTGAGAGGTGGTTTAGTGAGTGAGAGCAGGTAGCGGAAGTTATAGGTCTGGATAGGCACCCCATGATTGTAATTGACCGATACCGTTTATGAAACCACACGCTTGTTAAACTGCAATAATTAAACAGAAGTTTATGTTCCAATTTAACCCTGACTGGACTTAGTATTTTACCAGGTAGGGCCTGGGTGGTGGCAGCGAGAAATAAAGTGGTAGCACAGGGATCAATAGACGGTGAAACGTCCGGGGACCCTGTGTGATCGCCACAGAACCTGCTCAATTTCTTTGCATTGTTGCCTCACCTTTCATTGCCAGTTTCGTTTGGGAACCTGAAATGACACCTATCCATTACCACCTGCATGCATAGCGGGTGTTTCCTCTTTGGCGCCTGCTTTGAGAAAGATGCAGAGATCTGATTCTGCAACTTGGCTCTCTGTATAGCTTAAAATGAACCGGGCTAGATTCCTAGAGAGGAAGGGTACTTGGGGAGATGGGGAAGGGTCCTCCAGAGCAAAAACACCTCCCCCAAAAGCCCCTTCCTGCCTGGCTTCTCATGTGGACAGGAAAAAGGCACTGATCTGTCCCATGAGGCGAAATGGTGGTGCCTTCTGAAATCTGATGAGTTTCCTCATTTTGTGCATTTGGGTGAAGAGGAGTCCCAGGGCAGCTGGGAGAGGCAGTGATCTATCTGTGAGTGTGCAGCTGATCTATCCAAGACTCATTACAGCACCAGGGTGATGAAGTTGCTCACACATTCCTAACTTGCTCAGAAGTTTGAGACACTAGAAAAAAGAAGTTTATGTATCCCTGAAGTCAAATGTTTATACACCCTGGACCCCAAAATAAACATTGGGATGCCCCATGCCATACTGCACAATCGTTTCCCCAAATGCAATACATAAATTCAAAGATTCCTGTGCTTAAAAGACCGAGTTTTGTTTGTTTCCTCTAATACCTTTTGTACTAGACCAGGAGGAAATGCTCAGGCAGTGATACTGATGTAGAATGTAATGTCCCTATTTTCCTGAGGAATGTTGAAGGGTATGCCCAAGGTACAAGGAGAAGGGGACGACAGAGGACGAGATGGCTGGACAGTGTTCTCAAAGCTACCAGCATGAGTTTGACCAAACTGCAGGAGGCAGTGGAAGACAGGAGTGCCTGGCGTGCTCTGGTCCAGGGGGTCACGAAGAGTCGGACACGACTAAACGACTAAACAACAACAATAATGCCAGGGTACAGTGGTTACAAACACCTCAGGTTACAAGCACAGATTCCACTAACCCGGAAGTAGTACCTTGGGTTAAAAACTTTACCTCAGGATGAGGACAGAAATTATGCGGTGGCAGCAGGAGGCCCCATTAGCTAATGTGGTACCTCAGGTTAAGAATGGTTTCAGGTTAAGAACGGACCTCCGGAATGAATTGAGTTCATAACCAGAGGTACCACTGTACAGTGGTACTTCGGGTTGAGTACCGCTGCACGATTTCTGTTCTCACCCTGGAGCAAAGTTCTTAACCCGAGGTACTATTTCTGGGTTAGCGGAGTCTGTAACCTGAAGCGTATGTAACCCGAGGTACCATTGTATTTAACTTTCACTTGAACAAGCCAAAAAATATATATCAAAGTTTCTGGACCTTATGGTGTTGCACCAATGCCTTCTGTAAGGAGAAGAACATTCTAGAACCCACAGGACCCTCTCAGGAGCCTTGTCTCTGTCAGTGGTTTTTATGGCCTATTGTGTCCTTTCTTCTTTTGTTCCTGTGCACTTTTTAGCGCCATCTCAGCTCCAGCCCTTCATCCTGGCTACATCCTCTTTGCAGGGCTTCCCCCTTTTCCATTCCTTGCTGCTAAAGCCCAGCTCCCCTACCCACAATCCCATGGGCCATGCACACGACATGCTCCTTTTCCTGCTCTGTTTTCCTCCCGGTCCCCCATTCACCACAGCTATGCAGCACAATCCTGTGCATCTATGTAGAAGTAAGTCCTGAGTACTTACTTCTCCTAGGTAAGGGGACGCAGGTGGCGCTGTGGGTTAAAGCCTCAGCGCCTAGGACTTGCCGATTGAAAGGTCGGCGGTTCGAATCCCTGCGGCGGGGTGCGCTCCCACTGCTCGGTCCCAGCGCCTGCCAACCTAGCAGTTCGAAAGCACCTCCGGGTGCAAGTAAATAAATAGGGACCGCTTACCAGTGGGAAGGTAAACGGCGTTTCTGTGTGCAGCTCTGGCTCGCCAGATGCAGCTTTGTCACGCTGGCCACGTGACCCGGAAGTGTCTCCGGACAGCGCTGGCCCCTGGCCTCTTAAGTGAGATGGGCGCACAACCCCAGAGTCTGTCAAGACTGGCCCGTACGGGCAGGGGTACCTTTACCTTTTACTTACTTCTCCTAGGTAAGCAATCCTAAACAGAGTGACTTTAGGCTGCAGCCACCATTGCAGCAGTCGAAAACGTCTGCATGCAGGAAACAATACTGCTGAAAATCTTGAGGCCACACAATAACCTGTGGAAATAATGAGCCCTGTTACAATTAATAATAAAAAGAACCAGCGCAGTTATTGAAAATGTGCAAAGTGTTACATAAGCTTCACAGTAACCTGGTGACGTGTAGGTCATTATAATCTAACACGCTGCCAGTTTCGGGACAGCTAGTAGTAGCTTTGGGAAGCTAATATACCGCAGTGTACCATTTTTGTTCTCACACTTTTTACTTGATAAGTCCAAAGTGGTCAAGTTTGACAGGTCCTTTGTACGCAAGCTTGAAAAATAACCTATTTAAAATTCCCAAAGCCTGTTACATGACCTCACTGGGAAACTATGCAAAAGATACTTTGGAGGCAAATATGCACTAGAAATTACGGCTCTGTCCGAATGACCCTCTCTCTACCTTGGAATGTCTAGAACTGTGAGAATTATAAGGTCAGGCAAAATGTACAGGCCCACGGCTTGGAAAAGCTACTATGCCTTATTTGGAGTCCATACAGACGTGGAAACTGAAGTTGTATAAACTAAAAGGAAGATTTTTTTCCCTGTCGCTTACATGCCTAGTCCTTGACCTATCCCATTTATAGCTTCCTTTAAGATACTGTGCCTTGCCAGTTCATTTGTTTCCTAAAAGACTTCCAGCAAAGATTTTCAGGCCTAGACAGGACTTTATACAGAGCAAGGCTGTGATGGTGGGAGTTTTAAATTACATATCCCAGTAAAGGAAAACAGAATAAATATATTGTGGCATTGTATTTTTAAAGAATTGTTTAACAGACAGCTGTGACCCTCACCATCTGTCCAGGTATGTGTATGTACAGTATATATGTATGTATGCATCTCTCTGGCCTTTCCTTGCAGTTGAAATTTGTTGAAATACAGGCACACATGAATATTCACTCTACTTTAACAGAAGGGAAAATATTGTCTCATACAAATAGCTGCTTCTTAATAGATCAGCTTATCTGGCCAGAAGAATATTCTACAGATCTTTGCAGGATCAACATCGCTGCCAGATGGCCTGTTTATTGAGCGTTCATCATGGGTTGTTTTCAAAAAGGTTGGGTCATACTGGCTAGTTTTTAAGCATTCATTCTGCTCTGTTTGTGAGGAGGCTAGACAACGCTGCCTCAAAGCAAGTATCACCCCCCCCCCACTTCCCAGTGTGTTTCCATGTCCCTTTCCTTATTGCAAAAAGTCCAGTATTTTGGAGAAGTGGAGTTGTTGCACAAGAAGCGCAAATCAGCTTCAATTGTGCAGCTTGCCATGATTGTGGAAACGTGAATTTGTTGGAATGTGTGCAAATCCCATCCAAAATTAGAAACAGTCTAGAAGTGCTGTTGTTGTTGTTTAGTCGTTTAGTTGTGTCCAACTCTTTGTGACCCCCTGGGCCAGAGCACGCCAGGCACTCCTGTCGTCCACTGCCTCCCGCAGTTTGGTCAAACTCATGTTTGTAGCTTTGAGAACAACTGTCCAACCATCTCATCCTCTGTTGTCCCCTTCTCCTTGTGCCCTCCATCTTTCCCAACATCAGGGTCTTTTCCAGGGAGTCTTCTCTTCTCATGAGGTGGCCAAAGTATTGGAGCCTCAGCTTCAGGATCTGTCCTTCCAGTGAGCACTCAGGGCTGATTTCCTTCAGAATGGAGAGGTTTGATCTTCTTGCAGTCCATGGGACTCTCAAGAGTCTCCTCCAGCACTAGATGTGCTACACATTGCTACTGACCCTGCAAGGCTGCCAGTGGCCAACTGGATGCCTATGGAAAGCAGGCAAGCAGGACCTGAGTGCAATAGTATGCTCCCCTCCTGCATTTTCCAGCAACTAGCATATACAGTGGTACTTTGGTAGATACCTTGGTGGGTACCTTGGTTCTCAAATGTCTTGGTACTCAAACAGCTTGGAACCGAAACACTGCAAACTCAGAAGTAAGTGTTCCGGTCTACGAACTTTTTTCAGAAGCCGAATGTGCTCTGTTTTGAGTGCCACACTTCTGTTTTGAGTGTTACGCTGAGGTCTGTTTTTGCTATTTATTTTGCGTTTTTGCGGCTCTTTTTGTTTGTTTGTTTTTGTGACTGTGTGGAATCCTGTTCAGCTACTGATTGATTGTGTGACTGCAGTACATTGTTTATTGCTTTCATTTTATGGATCAATGGTCTCATTAAATTGCTGTTTTAGAGGTTGTTTTTAAAAGTCTGGAACAGATTAATCCGTTTTGCATTACTTTCTATGGGAAAGCACGCCTTAGTTTTGGAACGCTTTGGTTTTGGAATGGATTTCCGGAACGGATTAAGTTTGAGAACCAAGGTACCACTGTAGAAGCACATTGCCTCTAAGCACGCAGGGGGAGCAGAGCCATCATTGATTAGATTTGTCTAATCCTCTTGAAGCCACCCAACTTAGCTACTATCACCAGAGCCAGCCTGCCCACCTCAGGCAGTGGCAGTGCAAGAGGCAGTGCTCTTCTTGTCCCACGGCTTCTGCTGTGGGGAGGGAGGTGATCTGGCAAGTGGCTTTGCAGCCTGTCTTCCCTGCCCCCAGGCAGAGGAGCTGAGCAACAACACTTGGAGGAGCACCCCGGAAACGATGCCTTATGAGGAACGGCTAAGGGAGCTGGGCATGTTTAGCCTGGAAAAGAGGAGGTTAAGGGGTGATATGATAGCCATGTTCAAATATATAAAAGGATGTCACATAGAGGAGGGAGAAAGGTTGTTTTCAGCTGCTCCAGAGAAGCGGACACGGAGCAATGGCTCCAAACTACAAGAAAGAAGATTCCACCTAAACATTAGGAAGAACTTCCTGACAGTAAGAGCTGTTCGATAGTGGAATTTGCTGCCAAGGAGTGTGGTGGAGTCTCCTTTGGAGGTCTTTAAGCAGAGGCTTGACAACCATATGTCAGGAGTGCTCTGATGGTGTTTCCTGCTTGGCAGGGGGTTGGACTCGATGGCCCTTGTGGTCTCTTCCAACTCTATGATTCTATGGTTCCCGCTGAGTTCGGCAATAGTCGGGATGCAGCAGTGATGGAGGCTGTGATGGGTGTGGCAGTGGTGGGGGCAGGAGGCAGTTGCTCCCTCCTTGCCTCAGCTGGTGAAACGGGATAGGCTGCCCCTGGCCACTGTCTCTTTGGGAATAAATTTCATGGTTGGGAACCATGTGCTGCATGAAGACCTGCCTTATTTTATCTGCCTTGAATCAGCTTATTGGGACATCCATGACTTCTCGTGCTATGAGAGGGAGAACTTCTTCTTCTCCTCAGTCCCCTTTTTCCATGTCATGCAGAATTTTACTGCCCATTCACTCAGTTTAGGGAGGTCCCAACCCCTTTTTGTTTCAATGACCTTGGACAGTTTAGTTGCATATGCAAACCTGGCCACACACAGAGACACACTATTATGATAGCTACCTCCTATCTAGAAAGGGAGCTGGTTGTGGCCTAACAGAAACTAGGGATAGAAGGATCCATCAGTCTCAGTTCTCTGTTTCTCAGTTTTCTAGCCTTAAGTTCTGGTCTCCATATTTATGCATCAATTTATGATTTTTTTTTTTTTTTTTGCAATAAGTCATCACAAATATTATGCAGCATTTCAGTGTGAATTTCTCCCAATAAGCACACATGCAATTTTGACTATTGTATACATTTGCAGCCCCTTCATGGATCACTGCCTTGCCGTGGCGAAGGGGCTTGAATAACTCAGAGAAGCTATGAACTATGCCGAGCAGGGCATCCAAGATGAACAGGTCATAGTGGAGAGTTTTGACCAAACGTGATCCACCTGGAGGAGGAACCGGCAAGCCACTCCAGTATCCCTGCCAAGAAAACTCCATGGACAAAGACAACAGGCATATAAAAGTTATGACACTGGAAGATGAGCCCCTCAGGTCGGAAGGTGTCCAACATGCTACTGGGGAAGAGCGGAGGACAAGTACAAGTAGATCCAGAGCTGATGAAGCGGCTGGGCCAAAGCCGAAAGGACGCTCAGTTGCGGATATGCCTGGAAGCGAAAGGAAAGTCCAATGCTGTAAAGAAAAATATTGCATAGGAACCTGGAATGTAAGAACCATGAACATGGGTAAGTTGGAGGTGGTCAAAAATGAGATGGCAAGAATAAATATTGACATCCTGGGCATCAGTGAACTAAAATGGACGGGAATGGGCGAATTCAGTTCGGATGACCATCATATCTACTACTGTGGGCAAGAAACCCGTAAAAGAAATGGAGTGGCCCTCATAGTCAACAAAAGAGTGGCGAAAGCTGTACTGGGATGCAATCCCAAAAATGATAGAATGATCTCGATACGAATCCAAGGCAGACCTTTTAACATCACAGTAATCCAAGTTTATGCACCAACTACTGCTGCTGAAGAAACTGAAATTGACAAATTCTATGAAGACTTACAAGACCTTATAGAAGTGACACCAAAGAAGGATGTTCTTCTCATTATAGGGGATTGGAATGCTAAAGTAGGGAATCAAGAGATAAAAGGAACAACTGGTAAGTTTGGCCTTGGAGATCAAAACGAAGCAGGGCAAAGGCTAATAGAGTTCTGTCAAGAGAACAAACTGGTCATCACAAACACGCTTTTCCAACAACACAAGAGACGACTCTACACGTGGACATCACCAGATGGGCAGCATCGTAATCAGATTGATTATATTCTCTGCAGCCAAAGATGGAGAAGCTCTATACAGTCAGCAAAAACAAGACCTGGAGCTGACTGTGGCTCAGATCATCAGCTTCTTATAGCAAAATTCAAGCTTAAACTGAAGAAAGTAGGAAAAACCACTGGGCCGGTAAGATACAATCTGAATCAAATCCCTTATGAATACACAGTGGAAGTGAGGAACAGGTTTAAGGATTTAGATTTGTTGGACAGAGTGCCTGAAGAACTATGGGTGGAGGCTCGCAACATTATACAGGAGGCAGCAACAAAAACCATCCCAATGAAAAGGAAATGCAAGAAAGCAAAGTGGCTGTCCAACGAGGCCTTACAAACAGCAGGGGAGAGAAGGCAAGCAAAATGCGAGGGAGATAGTGAAAGATACAGGAAATTGAATGCAGATTTCCAAAAAATAGCAAGGAGAGACAAGAAGGCCTTCTTAAACGAGCAATGCAAAGAAATAGAGGAAAACAACAGAATGGGAAGAACCAGAGATCTGTTCAAGAAAATTGGAGATATGAAAGGAACATTTCGTACAAAGATTACCATAATAAAGGACAAAAGTGGTAAGGACCTAACAGAAGCAGAAGACATCAAGAAGAGGTGGCAAGAATACACAGAGGAATTATACCAGAAAGATATGGATGGCTCGTACACCCCAGGTAGTGTGGTTGCTGACCTTGAGCCAGACATCCTGGAGAGTGAAGTCAAATGGGCCTTAGAAAGCACTGCAAATAACAAGGCCAGTGGAAGTGATGATATTCCAGCTGAACTATTTAAAATTTTAAAAGATGATGCTGTTAAGGTGCTACACTCAATATGCCAGCAAATTTGGAAAACTCAGCAGTGGCCAGAAGATTGGAGAAGTTCAGTCTACATCCCAATCCAAAGAAGGGCAGTGCCAAAGAATGCTCCAACTACCGCACAATTGCACTCATTTCACACGCTAGCAAGGTTATGCTTAAAATTCTACAAGGCAGGCTTAAGCAGTATGTGGACCGAGAACTCCCAGAAGTGCAAGCTGGATTTCGAAGGGGCAGAGGAACCAGAGACCAAATTGCAAACATGCGCTGGATTATGGAGAAAGCTAGAGAGTTCCAGAAACACATCTACTTCTGCTTCATTGACTATGCAAAAGCCTTTGACTGTGTCGACCACAGCAAACTATGGCAAGTTCTTAAAGAAATGGGAGTGCCTGATCACCTCATCTGTCTCCTGAGAAATCTCTATGTGGGACAAGAAGCTACAGTTAGAACTGGATATGGAACAACTGGTTGGTTCAAAATTGGGAAAGGAGTACGACAAGGCTGCATATTGTCTCCCTGCTTATTTAACTTATATGCAGAATTCATCATGCGAAAGGCAGGGCTGGATGAATCCCAAGCCGGAATTAAGATTGCCGGAAGAAATATCAACAACCTCAGATATGCAGATGACACAACCTTGATGGCAGAAAGTGAGGAGGAATTAAAGAACCTTTTAATGAGGGTGAAAGAGGAGAGCGCAAAATATGGTCTGAAGCTCAACATCAAAAAAACGAAGATCATGGCCACTGGTCCCATCACCTCCTGGCAAATAGAAGGGGAAGAAATGGAGGCAGTGAGAGATTTTACTTTCTTGGGCTCCATGATCACTGCAGATGGTGACAGCAGTCACGAAATTAAAAGACGCCTGCTCCTTGGGAGAAAAGCGATGGCAAACCTAGACAGCGTCTTAAAAAGCAGAGACATCACCTTGCCAACAAAGGTCCGTATAGTTAAAGCCATGGTTTTCCCAGTAGTGATGTATGGAAGTGAGAGCTGGACCATCAAGAAGGCTGATCGCCGAAGAATTGATGCTTTTGAATTATGGTGCGGGAGGAGACTCTTGAGAGTCCCATGGACCGCAAGAAGATCAAATGTGTCCATTCTTAAGGAAATCAGCCCTGAGTGCTCACTGGAAGGACAGATCGTGAAGCTGAGGCTTCAATACTTTGGCCACCTCATGAGAAGAGAAGACTCCCTGGAAAAGACCCTGATGTTGGGAAAGATGGAGGGCACAAGGAGAAGGGGACGACAGAGGACAAGATGGTTGGACAGTGTTCTCGAAGCTACAAACATGAGTCTGACCAAACTGCGGGAGGCAGTGGAAGACAGGAGTGCCTGGCGTGCTCTGGTCCATGGGGTCACGAAGAGTCGGACACGACTAAACGACTAAACAACAACAACATACATTTGCAGGTGATTTCTCCTAATATAATGCATTTTTGTATGTCATTTTCTCCAATATATATACCTTTTTATGCACACTTTGACCTCATATATGCATTTCTCTGGTTGGATAACTGTTCTGCAAAATTCTAATAAGTACAAATTCTGAAGGTTGGCTATGTTTCATTGCTCATAGTGTTCCGGAAAGTGAAAACTTGAAAGATACACCTTTAAATGAAAGCTGAATTGACTTTACCTCCATCCCTCGCCAAAACACATCTTTAGAAAGGCAAAAAGGAAGCAGATAGGAAGCCCCTTGTCAGACAACTGAGGGAAAAGACTCAAATAAGCGTTGCTCAACAAAGGTAATTCAAGCCTCTTTGCTTGTTTTTTTAAAAAATGTTTTTATTAACTATTTCAACATAAAAAATTATCAAAACATATCATATTCATTATTTCCCCCCCTTTGAACCCTCCCTTCCCCATCCCAGAGACTTCCCTCAGCTTCTCTCTCTGATTTCTCAGCACATATTATTTTCTGCATGTTATAAAATTATACATATCCTTACATTGTCTATTGGGACGCGGGTGGCGCTGTGGGTTAAACCACAGAGCCTAGGACTTGCCGATTGGAAGGTCGGCGGTTTGAATCCCCACGATGGAGTGAGCTCCCATTGCTTGGTCCCTGCTCCTGCCAACCTAGCAGTTCGAAAGCACATCAAAGTGCAAGTAGATAAATAGGTACCACTCCAGCGGGAAGGTAAACGCCGTTTCTGTGTGCTGCTCTGGTTTGCCAGAAGCGGCTTAGTCATGCTGGCCACATGACCCGGAAGCTGTACGCCGGCTCCCTCGGCCAATAAAGCGAGATGAGCACCGCAACCCCAGAGTCGGTCACGACTGGACCTAATGGTCAGGAGTCCCTTTACCTTTACCTTACTACATTACCTTACCTTACTACATTGTCTATCTACCAATAAATTTGTGTATGTTTATTCAAAACCTGCCAAGGAGTCTAATTCCTTTTGTTGTCTTCCTAGATACAGTGGTGCCCCGCAAGACGAACACCTCGCAAGACGGAAAAACCGCTAGACGAAAGGGTTTTCCGTTTTGGAGGCGCTTCGCAAAACGAATTTCCCTATAGGCTTGCTTCGCAAGACGAAATGTCTTGCGAGTTCCTGCGGGTTTCCCCCCCTTTCCCTAAGCTGCTAAGCCGCTTATCAGCTGATCCGCTTATAAGCCGCTTAACAGCTGATCACTAAAAGCCGCTAAACCGCTAATAGCGCTAATCCGCTAAACTGTCAATGGGCTTGCTTCACAAGACGAAAAAACCGCTATACGAAGAGCCTCACGGAACAGATTAATTTCGTCTTGCGAGGCACCACTGTAATTTGTAAAAAGCATCCTCTTTGCTTGTTGAGTGTTTTTATATGGGTGGCCTAAACTGTATTCAGGCTGCAGCCCTATACCCACCTGCCTGGGACTGAGCTCAGCTGAGCAAAAATGAGATTTACTTTTGAGAAGGAACACATAGGATTGGGCTGTAAATCTGCCTTGTGTCTGGTCATTGTTAAAAATGGAACACAAACAGGAAGAGAGGTGTTTCTATTAAAAAATTGAGTTTTCTTGCCAATATACGTTTTACAAAGTAAGTTGGGGAAAAAACTGCCTGAGAAAGGCGGGTAACACTGGGCTATACTTCAGGTTTTGGCCCACTAAATCATTCCCAGCCCTGCAGTATGAGAGTAATACAGTGAATCTAGATCGCAGGATCATTGTAGACTTCTCTCTCTCAGCCTCACATCCAGTATTAACACTGCACTATATTTTTATTTTATTTTTCAGCATTATATTTATAACCTAACTTTCTTCCATTTTAGAACTCTTACATGGTATACGAGAGTTTTCCAATCTGGGCACTGACCAGACCCAGACCCAGACCGCTTTCAGCAGCTGGTAGCTTCATTTTGCTTCAGATCGTAAGAAATCATAGAAATCATACATTTCCTCCACATATTACATAGCCAGTAACTGTTGTGGTTGCTTGTTGTGCAATATAATGACTCAGCCACATCTGCCCATTGAGAAATACACGAATAATATACTTAGACTGTTATTCATAGAGCAATTCTTAAATGTTCATTGTTTATTTTTTACAAAAGAAATCTGCAATATCTGCTTGAAATAAATCATGAGTTAGAAAAACCTTTTTGGGGTTTTTTTTGGGCGGGGGAGAAAAGGTGATGATGGTGATAACAACAACAACAACAACAACAACAACAACAACAACAACAATTTTTATTTATATCCTGCCCTCCCCAGCCAAGACCGGGCTCAGGGCGGCAAACAACCAATAATAAAAACAAGTTGATTGAAATACAACTTAAAAAACAAGATTAATGATACACTATTACCTAATTATAAGTGAGCTAAAAGCCTTGGGTGCCCCCCCCCCAATGGACAGACTTCACTTTTGCCCTGGGGAAAATGGGGGAAAAGGATAAGAAGAAGGAACCAGAAAGCCTGGTTCCAGAAAAATGAACTATCAATTTAAGGGGTTTATTATTATATAAATATGTGGGGTTAGCATTTGGATATGGGAAATACAGGATGTCAGGTTTTTTGGTTGCCAAAGTGACAGACAGGAATAATAAAGAAAACATTTCCTGGAAAGCCCTAGTCAGGGATAAAGGTGTGACAGACTCTGGGTTGAGTCTGACAGACGCAGAAAACTAACAAAGCATCTTAGCTTGGCTGACTTTTTACAACGGAATTTGGGGGCTTTCAAAAATGTAAGCCAGAATTTCAAGCTGTCAAAGCCATAGCTATGATTTCCAACAGAAATCTGGTTCGTTAGAAGAGTGACTTACACTAATGACACAAGCCCAAATTAGTTCCCTTGTGAAACATGAAAATCAAACCCTAAACTATTGTTACTAATTGTTATTTTCAGCTAAAGAACATTGCGCACATATAATGTATGGCCAAATATATTCAAGAGATCAAACTATTCTTTCCAGCTTTTGTTTAGAACTCTAGCAATGGGTTCAGCAGTCGTTAATGGTTTGTTTGCAGAGCAATGAAACACACAAGGCATGTAACAACTGACACAGGCAGTGGAAACTGGAGTGGATTTTGTAGGCCTGTGTGGACAAGCATATTAAAATATGCAAAAAAAAATGTAGCTTTTGTGAATTTCTTTTGCTCTGAGAACACTATTAAATGTAATCTTGCATCACCCTTCATTTTCATGCTTTTACTTAAAATTTTGAGATATCAACAAGGGTGCTTAACTACATTGTTATAAACTTAAACCTGAATGTTATTTTCCATTCCTGTTGATCTTCAGGCTGAGAATTTAGCGAGGCTTGGCTATGATTGCAGGCTCCATCAAGGTTATGAAAGGACTGCAATTGCCTTGCATTAAACTATCTTTGTTGAAGGAACCACACAGCTAATTGACTACTGGAAGTTTGCTTATAGCTTTTGTAATGGTCCAAGCTGTAGTTAAGATCATATCCCAGAGTAGTTTAGATAACATACTGGGGCAGTTAAGATATCATTGTTGACCACTGAAATTTTATTGCCACTTCTCATCTGCTGAGGAAGCTCAGGCAGTATGCAACTGCAGGCTTGGGGTAACATGAAGACAGCAGCTGCAAACAAACAAATGTTCTCAGCCTTGAATTACCATAAAGACAAAACTGTCCATACAATCCATTTTGCAACTATATCATTTTAAAAAGAATATATTGATGCCATTTCCAATTCTTTTGCAGAGCCTAGCTCACGAGTTTTGAACATCTAGAGATTGTGAGTGTGCTCTAACGTAGCAGGAGTAGATGTTAGCTTCTCTTTCCTTTCCTTCCTGAAGGTAAACGGCATTTCCGTGCCCTCTGGCACTCGCCATGATCCTCCATGCGCCAGAAGCGGTTTAGTCATGCTGGCCACATAACCCGGAAAGCTGTCTGCAGACAAGCACTAGTTCCCTAGGCCTGAAGCAAGATGAGCGCTGCATCCCATAGTTGCCTTTGAATGAACTTAACCATCTGGGGTCCTTTACCTTTTTACCTTACCCAGGTTGTTGCCATCTTAGCATTCATTGCATTGGGTGTGAGAGTGGTCCATGTGGAGGCTAGTAACAGGTTCCATTTAGCACAGCAAGGTAAAAGGTAAAGTCCAGTCAAACTTTGACTATGGGGTGCGGCGCTCATCTCGCTTTCAGGCTGAGGGAGCCGGTATTTGTCCACAGACAGCTTCCTGGTCATGTGGCCATCAGGACTAAACCGCTTCTGGCACAACAGGACACCGTGACGGAAACTAGAGCGCACGGAAATGCCATTTACCTTCCCGCCGCAGCAGTACCTATTTATCTACTTGCACTGGCATGCTTTCGAACTGCTAGGTTGGCAGGAGCTGGGACAGAGCAACAGGAGCTCACCCCATCACAGGGATTCAAACTGCCGACCTTCCGATCGGCAAGCCCAAGAGGCTCAGTGGTTTAGACCACAGTGCCACCCGCCCTAGTGGGATCAGCAGAATCAGAGTGAATATTTTAAGATATCTCCACTTGTAGCTCTTCACTTAGGGGATCCAAGAAGCATGTGACTCCTCCCTCTTTTGCCTTCATTATGAAACATCAAGAACTGGTATTAGAACGGGGTGGAGAATCAGGTCCCTTCCGCCTCTGCCAGCATGCCTAATGGGAAGGGATGAAAGGAGTTATAGTCCAACAGCCTTTGGGAGGGGGTTACATGTTCCCTGGCCCTGTATTAGGGGAACTGCTGGTCCAATCTTCCACTGACTGAGGTCCTTAATTGAGTCATGCTCTCTTCATTGGGCACTATCTATTATCCACACTAAAAGGACAGTGTCAAGGGTTGCACGGTGACTAAGTTGGCTGTTTTCTGTTTTAATCAAAGGTGCCAAGAGAATGCAGTGAAGTACAGGCAGCAAAAATCACCTATGTAATGCACCAAAGATCAAAGCAAAACATGAATCTCTGGTTGTCATGGTTTATGAAATAAAATATACATTTCAAGTCAATTTGTCAATTTTGGGCCGTTCTCTTCTTTGCTTTAGTGGTGGTACACAGCAGAATGTCATATTCATTCTTTGGGCTTGATGTGCAAATGTGACTGAAAGGTGAACTGTGTAGAAAGAACGCCTTAAGCTTTTCATAAGAATATAATATGCTTTTCACTCACATTTTGTACTTGTCTTACTTTAACAGCCCTTCTGGTTTGTTCCTGAACTTTGAAGTCAGTCATCCTCAGAACATCCCTAGAAGCACCAATAAGAAGCATGTTCGTTTGAGCCATGTTTTAATTTGACTCAGGATTCTCCCACATCTTGGGCAATTTTTTTCCATCATCCCACACCAAAAACTTAGCTATGCTGTAATATGAATGGGTTGTCCCCTCCTCTTTCTGAACATCCATTCTTAAGTTGAGATTTGACTCTTAAAAATTTGTGACACAATCCAATTTGTAGCAAGGCCTCCCTCCCCCCCCCCCTTTGCTTTTTGTGGCAGACCACTGGCATTAATAAATCAGATTGTTCAAGCCAAATGAATCTATTTAAAATACTTATAAAATATTAAAGATGCATTTGGGAAAAGCCTCTAAGGTTGCTTTGACACCTTGGCACCTCAGAGCAACTAATTTATTAAAGGGTTTGCAAACCTGAGAAGAAAGGAAAAAGAAAAATGGTTTCATAAACCAAGAGCGGGAGCCAATTTTTCAGCTCAGATGATGAAAGGAAGCATGCATTTCTAATCAAAAAGACAGATAAGCCCTTTCTCTCCCACCATTCCCTCACCAGCAAAGTGCCTTTTCATCATCAACAACACTCCATCCCTAATGTCTGCTGAGGCCTTTCTGCACCTTCTCCACACACTAGTAATGTACGCACAACATCCCTTTGAAACAAGAGCCCATTAGTTTTGACAGACTACCTTTTCACATGAAGTTCTTCTGTTGATAGTCATCAACTGAGTGTTAAATCATTCTAACTGGGCATGCTCAGAAACATGTTGGTGGGATAAACAGATATTTAGAGCCATCAAATGAAAATTGTTTTTCATCCTGTTACGAAGGACAAGCTGGTTTTTGTGTGTGGAGGGGGTAAGGAAGGAAGATCATAAACTACACAGGGAACAGCTTGCTTCTCTCTAGTCTCCCTCCCTCCCTCTACACACACACACACACACACACACACTTTGCTTGCATTCAGGTCACCTGTAATTGCAGACCTTCAAACAACATCCAGTTCCTTTTCAAGATTACCAACCAAACACTGTACCATAAATTAGTCTGACAATAAGAGACCAGTTTGAGCATGCCCAGAAATAGGGATTTATGTGATCGCTTTCCTTTTAGTGGGTATGGTGAAGGCCTACAAAAAACGGCTGCTAGCAGGGAGGAAGTGCGTTCCTTTGTAACAACAGCTCAGTGAATGATACAAAAGGGATTAAACCCCCAAATGAAGATTGCCATTTCTGAAGCTCATGAATTTTCTGCATGCCAGGAAAACCTATTTCCCAACAGGAGTTTTGATTCCTTGCAAAGTTTTAATTCATGCATTTCAACAAACATACAACGACACCTTTGAAAGTCCGGTTGAGTCAAAATCCATTTCCATTGTATTCTCTCTCATGAGCTGGAAGGTTAGCAAAAATTCTGAAATCTGTTCTGTAATCAGACACTTGGTTTAAAGCTAGCTCTGGCTATTTCTTAAACAAGCTAATTCTCATTTGGAACACCCATTTCCTCTCTCAGGACTGACTGCTGATCTGGCATGGAAATCTCATGCTGCATTTTCCAAACTGAAGTAGCAAAGCTGAGGTTAGTGAGACAGACGGCTTGTCTAGAAGATTAAATGGTCTGAGGACCATAGGCACGGTGACATGCAAAAACCTTGGCAATTGGAACGTTCAGCACCCAACACCACAAGCTCCCTTTGAAACCGATGGCTGGACTATTTTAAGAGAGCCAATATATCATGTTTATGATTTGGTTTGACAGTGCATTCCTATTTATGTTTACTCAGATCATGCCCACTATCTTCAATGGAGCTTTATACAGAAAGTCTTAGGCTGCAATCCTATACACACTTACCTAGAAGTAAGCTGCAAGGAACACAGTGAGATTTGCTCTCAAGCATGCACAGGATTCTGGGGTTAGACTAGATTGTGCTTTTAGACATGGGCTCAAATCAATGTTCATCTCAAAGCTTGTTGCATGAGCTTGAGCTAGCTGTTGTTTCTCAGCCTAACCTACCTCACAGGTTCTTAGTGAAAATAAAAGTGTGTTTTTGATTTGGGATGGAGGGGGTGTTTCTTAAATGTTTTCTGGAAAGCTTAAAACATGGCATGCAACGACTGCTCAGCAATTAAGTACTAAAAATGGAGCTTCTGGGACTCAAGCCTGCTTGGACACATCTTCTGCTCTGCAAATACTGTTCTCCAAGTCTTAGATTTATGGGAGGGTGTTGGAGTTACTCATTATGGAGGAAGGCACACCTTATTTTAGCTTTCATGGATCAGTGCCACTTATGTCACATGCTTAACAAATCCCATGACAGGACATGTTCAAATTAATCTCTGACACCAGTAATATTTTCAGAACCACTGGGGCTCAGAATCGTCAGGGTCCATCCTTGTCCACCTCTTTACCACACAAGTTTTGAAGCCCACTTATGCGAGTCTTCCTCCCCCCTTCCTTCCCTCCCTCATTCATTATGGGATTATTGTGTGGTCAGAATGGAAGCGAAGGCTGGTTCTTAGATCATGCTTCAGGAATACTGGCAGTCCAGCACAACCATTCACCCCTCTCAACTCAGATGAATATACTCCAACGAGCAGGAATCAAGATAATTGTGAATGTGTGAATGTACCAAATGAGAGACAAAAATACAGAGATTTTTGCTCAATCCACAGAAAGGAATAGAGTACAGAGATGCAATGTATACATTCGCTCATTTTTCTGAGGGAAAATGATAGCCTTGCAGTGTCCTGGGGAAACCTTATAACATGTATTTGGTTTGGGGGGGTGTGGAGGGTCTACAGTGGTAGCTCGGGTTACAGACACTTCAGGTTACAGACTCTGCTAACCCAGAAATAGTACCTCGGGTTAAGAACTTTGCTTCAGGATGAGAAAAGAAATTGCGCGGCGACGGCAGCAGGAGGCCCCATTAGCTAAAGTGGTACCTCAGGTTAAGAACAGTTTCAGGTTAAGAACAGACCTCCAGAACGAATTAAGTTCTTAACCCAAGGTACCACTGTACTTTATATGTGTAGAAACAGCTTCTCTGAACCACTACTGATTCACAAAGTGTGTGGAAGGGTTCCTATTTTATTCCCACCATTGTAATTCTATTTCAAAATATTCCAACTGCTGCCACAACATATTTATAATGTGTTGTATACCAAAGCCTTACATCTTAATCTATAACCCAGTAGCTATGGAACAAAACCAGCTAGACTCACTTGATAAGTGAATAAGAGTAATGCTTTTATATTTTTATGTTGTGAACCCTGCTCCTCCCCTTCTTCAGTTGAAGGGTGGTATACAAATTTAATAAATAAACAGTCAAATAAATAAATACATTTCACCCCTCTCCCCCACATGGCACCTTGACAATGATAACTGAAAGCAATAAAAATATAGCATGACATCCTGGGAAATTATATCTGGTTGTGCGTTGTGTAAGACATAGCGCCAAGCTGATGTATAGGGTTATTTCTTTATTACTCTTGCACAACATGCATGCACACACTCGCTAATGTACACAGCAAAAAAGGGTTAAGGCTCCAACCAAGTGAGGCAGAGGGGGGAAATGTTGAGAGACCAGGGAGGTTATTATTTCCTTTTGTGCAGGCTGGTTTTAATCACTTTCTTGTACCTCTCCCTGCATTCATTTATCAACCCTTCACATAAAAGTTGCAAAGTGAGGTTATTCATCGGGTACCTCCATTCATCTCTGATTATTGACCAGGGAGGTTTCCAGTGGAAGCAAACCTGTGGGGTGGGATTCTTCTTGTTCATTCCGTACAGCCTGCTTTTGTTTCAAACCAGAACTGCATATTTTCCTTCTGCATACCAATTTCAGGTTCCACAGAAAATACCAGTCATCTTCTGTCATGCAATATATGCTTCACACCGGCTTGTCTCTATATGGGCAGGAATTTAGAGAAGATTAATGTAAGAAGTGGGCCCCAAACCAAAGGTCGACTTCTGACCTCCTGCATCTCTCTGTAAAAATAATTCCTATCGTGGAAGCAACCTTTGATGAACAACATAGCAATGATAATAAAAACACTAATATACTGTTGTTTTTATTATTGTTGATGCTTTTTACACCATAGCGTTTCAAAGCAACTTGTATAATAAATGTTGAAATAGCAAAAAGCCTTAAAACCAAATATAAAAAACACTGATAAAATTTGACCTGAAATGCACCTCTCAAAAAACTATGCTTGAAAAGAAAAAGAACACACCTTACCCATTTCACTTAAAAGGAGGAAAACAAAAAGAGGCCACAGACATAATTAGCTACTCCCTCTGTGAAGAACCTGTCTTTATCTCTCAAGGCAGTTTTCTCCTGTTAAAATCTCAAGAATGTCAGCTTTAGTTGAAATAAAATTAAGCATCTAGTCCTCATGACTGGAGAGATAAATTTGAAATGAAATGGCAAAGGAGAAATAAATGCTCAAATTCCCATACCATTTGTTCTGTTTGTCAGGTGAAGCAGGGTTTCCACAAACTGTAGTTAGCGTTAACCAAGGAAAGAAATTCTGCACAAACTAAGTTAATTTTTATATATAGGCACTGTGGTCTAAACTACCGAGCCTAGGGCATGCTGATCAGAAGGTCGGTGGTTTGAATCCCCACGACGGGGTGAACTCCCGTTCTTCTGTCCCAGCTTCTGCCAACCTAGCAGTTCGAAAGCATGCCAAGTGCAAGTAGATAAATAGGCACCACTCCAGCGGAAAGGTAAACGGCGTTTCTGTGCGCTGCTCTGGTTCGCCAGAAGCGGCTTAGTCATGCTGGCCAGATGACCCAGAAAAACTGTCTGCGGCCAAACGCTGGCTCCCTCGGCCAGTAAAGCAAGATGAGCGCCACAACCCCAGAGTCATTCTCAACTGGAATTAACTGTTAGGGGTTCTTTACCTTTTAAAATATACTTTTATGTAGAGATCTGCCTGTGATTTTCACCATTTTTTTGTGTTGGTGCCATATTCATTTCTTTTGGCAACCCTTCATTTGACTCTGTGTCATTAAACCCATCAAGCAGGGCTTGATTTGAAGCCCTGCTAACCAGAGGAGAGCTCTAGGATCTATGTCCTATGTCCAGGCTCTGCCCTAGAACAAAAGAGAAAGTGCTTCTGAGCACAAGCAAAGTGCATTTCTCTTCAGCGGTTGCTGAACAGCTTGGTAGGTTTCTGGATGAAACATCGGCTCTGGATCCATTCCAGTCTGGCTTCCGCGCTGGTCATGGGACCGAGACGGCTCTGGTCGCCCTAACAGATGATCTCCGCAGGCAGCTGGATCGAGGCGGGTCGGGGCTGCTGATTCTTCTAGACCTGTCAGCAGCCTTCGACATGGTCGATCACGAACTCCTGGACCACCGCCTTGCCGACGTGGGGATCCAGGGCACAGTCCTTCAATGGCTGCGCTCGTTTCTCTCTGGTCGGGGACAGAGGGTGGCGCTTGGGGGGGAATTGTCATCCCGCCACTCCTTGGTGTGTGGAGTGCCGCAGGGTGCAATACTCTCCCCGATGCTTTTTAACATCTTTATGCGCCCCCTCGCCCAGCTTGTCCGGAGTTTTGGGCTGGGCTGCCATCAGTATGCTGATGACACCCAACTCTATCTGTTGATGGACGGCCACCCGGACTCGGCCCCAGACGCACTGATCAGATGCTTGGAGGCTGTGGCTGGATGGTTACGTGGGAGCCGGTTGAAGTTAAATCCTTCGAAGACAGAGGTCCTCTGGCTGGGACGGGACGACATGGGACTGAGGGGGCAACTCCCATCTCTTGCGGGGGTGCAATTAGTGCCAGCACCGTCCGTTAAGAGTTTGGGTGTAATCTTCGATTCCTCCCTCTCCATGGAGGCGCAGATTGCAGCTATAACAAAGGCTGCATTTTTTCATCTCCGCCAAGCTAAGCAGTTGGCTCCTTACCTCTCTCGCCCTGACCTAGCTACTGTGATCCACGCGACGGTCACCTCCAGACTGGATTATTGTAACTTGCTCTACGTGGGGCTGCCCTTGAGACTGACCCAGAGACTCCAGTGGGTGCAGAATGCCGCAGCGAGACTCCTTACGGGGTCTTCGCTTAGAGATCACATTCATCCGGTGCTATACCAGCTGCACTGGCTCCCGGTGGAGTACAGGATCAGGTTTAAGGTGCTGGTTTTAACCTTCAAAGCCCTATACTGCCTAGGGCCCTCGTACCTACGGGACCGCCTCTCCTGGTATGCCCCACAGAGGAACTTACGGTCTTCAAATAAAAACACCTTGAAGGTCCCAGGCCACAGAGAGGTTAGGCTGGCCTCAACTAGAGCTAGGGCTTTTTTGGCTGCGGCTCCAACCTGGTGGAACGCTCTGTCACAAGAGACAAGGGCCCTGCAGGACTTGACATCTTTCCGCAGGGCCTGCAAGACAGAGCTGTTCCACCAGGCCTTTGGTCAGGGTGCAGCCTGTCTCCCTCCTTTGGCAATCTTTACAAAACTTTAGTTTATGGTTGCCATCAATTTTGATTTTAATTAATTTTTATAATGTTTTTATAATGTTGTACTGTTTTAGTGTTGTTAGCCGCCCTGAGCCCGGCTTCGGCTGGGGAGGGCGGGATATAAATAAAATTTATTATTATTATTATTATTATTATTATTAATAATAATAATAATAATAATAACTAGCAACCTCCATTGACCATATAACCCGTGGCTGTGAAATCAGGCTTACTAGGGAGTAGATGTGAAATATAGGGAAGCTTTGGCTAATGCCGTATTTTTTGTGTTATTAAGCATTGCCTTCAAGAGTTCCTGGATGACGCAGCAGGGTTCATATGATGTTCTACAACTAGTTATGCTGTTGCATTTTAAAGAGAGAAACAACAGGCTCAATTTCCCTAATTGACACAACTTTCTCTGGGTTTCACCAAGCATTATTTTGTAACCTTCCCTCAGGATATAGACTGTGGACACTTCAGGCCCTCCCAGGCTCCATCTACAGGATACATTTGCAGTAGTATCATACTATTTCAAACAGGCATAGCTTTCCCCAAAGAATCCTGGGAACTGTAGTTTGTTAAGGGTGCTGCGGCGTTATTAGGCGACCCCATGGTGTTACTATTGTCAGAGTGGTTTTACAGTCAGTCTCTCTGCCCAGGGAACTCTGGGAAGTGTAGCTCTCTAAGGGAATATAGAATCTCAGATTTATTGAGGGAACCATGACTGCTTAAAGTGGGATGATACTGTTTAAAATATATAGTGCAGATGGTTTTCATTATTTTGGGGTGGGATTCAGTCACAAACTGGAAAATTCAGGTTGACTGGAAGGTCTTGTGCAATAAACCAGCTTCCCCAAAAGATTAATTTTTCGGGTGGGAATTAGGAGTCAAACAAGTGCCAGTGCATGAAAGGGTTAAGACTACAGCATTTTATCACCTAGACTCAGTTAGGTCATGCCCCCTTACCTCTGTTGAGGGAGGAATTGAAGCTGCTTCATTCCCCTTTACTCACTCTCTTTTTGCGCCATGTAATTGACCAGAAAGGACATGTCTGAGCTTGTTCCAAGTTCTGAAAGCATGCTTGAAACTATGGGTAGGCAAACTAAGGCCCGGAGGCTGGATCTGGCCCAATTGCCTTCTCAATCCAGCCCGCGGACGGTCTGGGAATCAGCATGTTTTTACATGAGTAGAATGTGTGCTTTTATTTAAAATGCATCTCTGGGTTATTTGTGGGGCATAGGAATTCGTTCATTTATTTCCCCCCCAAAATCTAGTCCGGCCCCCCACAAGGTCTGAGGGACAGTGGACTGGCCCCCTGCTGCAAAAGTTTGCTGACCCCTGCTTGAAACCATCTTTTTATATTTGGTAACCAAAAGTAGTCTAATTGTGTTCTCCTTACTGCTGCATGGAATAACACCTTTGGATTTTGTAAGTAAAGCTTTTAAATTTACTTGAGAGTGTGGTCTGTTCGTTGCCAGAGGGGTAGAGAGAGGGACAAATGCTGCAGGCAGATTAAAAGGGATATTGAAAGGGGGTCTAACAACCCATATTCCCACACTATACTGCTGCTTAACTGTGACTGTTTAAAACTTTGCTGGTTGCTTTCTCCGCTGGAGAGTGTGCAAAATCCTATGTTTTGAATCCAGGTATCTAATATAATTTTTATAATAATTTATTATTTATACCCCGCCCATCTGGCTGAGTTTCCCCAGCCACTCTGGGCGTCTCTAACCAGTTCTTTTGTTAATTAACCTACACACGGGACACAGATCTCATTATTTTTCTCCCACACTTTTTGCAATAAGGAAAGTGATGGGAAAATGCACCAGAGAAACCCCTTCTTTGTTGCAGTGTCATCTAACCTTCCTGCAAAACAAATCGGGATGCATGTTCAAAGGTCATTTGGAAGCACGCCACGACACATTAGAAATGTAAATAAATTTCATTTAAATAACTAGTATTTTTAAATATGTATAGATTTAGTTTTGGTTTCTGTTCCTGGAAGCTTGTTTCTCTGACAGCTTTTCTCAACATTCAGTTTCCAACAATGAATGGGCAATCTGGTCCTGATCATTTGCTGAGGCGCATTTAACACCAGCAATCTGCTTTGCTTGGCTTCCCTCTTTTTCCCACCCCAAATCCCCACCACTCTCAAATGGAACTCATAATAACTCTCTGTTCCTTGTCAACAACTGAACTGATATCTTTTCCCCATGCACTACAACCTACCAAAAGCAAAAAGAAAGAAAGAAAGAAAGAATAATCTGGCAGCTGCTGGCTTGTTGGAAAAGGCAAAAAACCAAACACCTGTTTGCCAGATATTGAGAGCTCTGCGTCTGACACCACTGATCCATCTGTAGAGCATAAACATAACTTTCATCAGCTGCTTCTCATAGCATGGGGTGGCACTGGAGTCCATTACAGAGTACATCAACATTGTACTCCAACAACAACAATAATAGGAGAGTCTTTTATGATGGCATGAACTGGCAGACTTCCATGAACAGCACTAAGCTGCAGATTGGGCTGTATCGTCTGACATTTTCTCCCCTCATTCTCTCTGCATCTCCCTCACCTCCACTGCTCATCTGTCCTGCTTTAGGCTCCCAACAACTATTCTAAAAGTTAGAAACACAGAGAATGTGATGACAGGAGTGACAATATTATGAATATCAGTTAGCACCAATCAAAACACCTGTGTGCCAATCCACCTTGGGGTCATATATGCATACAGAAGCAGGCTTACATGAACTATCTTTAGCTGGGTGGGGAATACCATGTTCAGATGGGCACTGTGGATGCTATTTTCCTGCCAGGTCCAGCAGCTGAAGCTATGTAAGCACAGCCTCAGTTAAATATTCCAAATACTGCTGATGTGTTGTTTAAGGGGGCAGCCGGAAGCTGGACTTCTCCTGTGTGAAGAGCTGCTTGGCAGTAAGGACGATTCTGAATTCCTCCTCATCCAGATTCTTCCCCTGATTGTAGTTCTTTCTAGATGGCCTGGTCTTGTTCCTAAAGTGGAATCCAATGCATTAGGAATACTTCATTGTTCCAGCTCTTATTTTCAAATTTTGTACAGAGTCCTCCATATCTGCCCCGCTTCCCAACACTTCTCAGAAACCCCCTCAAAAAACCCCGTCTGCCTTGGTGAGATTAAGCAGAAGTGGACATTCCTCCCCAAGCAAGACAGGGAGCTTAAAAGCCCTTTTTGTGCGAGGTCCACTTGGATTATCCGGCACAAAGAGAACTTTTGAGCTCTCCTACTTTCTAGCTAGGGACGCGGGTGGTGCTGTGGGTTAAACCACAGAGCCTAGGACTTGCCGATCAGAAGGTCGGTGGTTCAAATCCCCGCGATGGGGTGAGCTCCCGTTGCTCGGTCCCTGCTCCTGCCAACCTAGCAGTTCGAAAGCACGTCAAAGTGCAAGTAGATAAATAGGTACCGCTCCGGCGGGAAGGTCAACGGCGTTTCCGTGTGCTGCTCTGGTTCGCCAGAAGCTGCTTAGTCATGCTGGCCACATGACCCGGAAGCTGTACACCGGCTCCCTCAGCCAATAAAGCGAGATGAGCGCCGCAACCCCAGAGTCAACCACGACTGGACCTAATGGTCAGGCGTCCCTTTACCTTTACCTTTACCTTTACCTTTACCTTTACCTTTACCTTTACCTTTACCTTACTTTCTAGCTGGGCAAGGCTTGCTTGGTATGTGGGCATTTCCCTCCCCCGTCAAATGCTAACTGCTCTCCAAGGGTTATGCACAATCTTTGTGCAAATGTGGAATCCTTGGAACCAAACCCCCACCTAAAGTGCAATCATACTGTGATTCAATGCAGGTGCTTTTAATAGAAGACCGAACTCCTTAATACTCTTTCCTAGATTGGTTTCCAGAAAAACACTATACTTTTAAAGCATATTCAAAGCACTTTCTTCTGCTCAAAAGGAAGAATGCAGTTTCCCCCTCAGATTTATAATTCATTCATTATTTTATTTGCAGGCCAACTGTCTACACCACCTCCCCCCCACAAAAAACCCCCAAATCATGCTTGAAGCAAAGAAAACCATACGCTGCAAAAACAATTCCATAAAACCAGACCAAATATCACAACATAGGAAAACCAACGTTGTTATATTTGCTCTAGTTTTATGGAATTATTTTTGCACCATATGGTTTTCTTTGCTTTCAACATAGGAAAACCAACAGGGATGCAGATGGTGCTGTGGGTTAAACCACTGTGCTGCTTGGGCTTGCCGATTGAAAGGTCAGCGGTTCGAATCCCCATGTCGGGGTGAGCTCCCGTTGCTCAGTCCCTGCTCCTGCCAACCTAGCAGTTCGAAAGCACATCAAAGTGCAAGTAGATAAATAGGTACCGCTCCAGCGGGAAGGTAAATGGCATTTCTGTGCACTGCTCTGGTTCTGCCAGAAGCGGCTTAGTCATGCTAGGCACATGACCCGGAAAAACTGCGGAAGCGGACAAACGCAAGCTCCCTTGGCCTGTAAAGCGAGATGAGTGCCGCAACCCCAGAGTCATTTGCAACTGGACTTAATTGTCAGGGATCCCTTTACCTTTACCTTTAGGAAAATCAACATGTCACTTGTGATGGCCTGGGATTCCGATTCAGAGGCTGAACTGGAGGAATCCCAGCCTGCACAGGAGTCCCCGCCTCCAGGGCCGGCTGAACTGGGGCAGGGCCTTGATTCTGAAGCGCCTGCACCTGTGCCGGATCCTCAGGAGCAGGCACCAGGTGATCCCACTCTGGCTCCAGAGGTGGTTGAGGACTCAGTGCCTGCAGGTGAGTCTCCCCCTGGGCCCAGTAACCCTTCAGCCTCTCCTGAACTGCAGAGGCTCAGGGCAGAGAGGCGAAGGGAACTGGTTTCTCCCAGGAGGAGTGCTCGCCTTAAGGCCAAGAGAGGCGGGTCTCCTGGGGGCCGGGACCGCCCCTGGCCTCAGAACAGATAAAGGCCAGTCGGCCCGGTCCCAGGTTGCGGGAGCAACGTCGTTGTTGAGTACCTGTTCCTGCCCGGACCCAGACCTGACTCTCCAGTGCTCCTGTCCCTGCCCGGCTTCCTGCTTTGGACCTCGCCCCGCTCCTTGTGGACTGATTCCAGGCTAGTGACCCAGGACCGGACTTTGACTACGCCAACGGTAACCTTTCCCCCCGGGATCAGCACATCACTACTATAAATACACAGCCATTAGCGGCTTAGCGCATTAGCGGCTTAACGGCTATTAGCGGCTTAGCACTATTAGCGGCTATTAGCGGCTTAGCGGCTTAGAAAAAGGGGGGGAAAGGGAAAAAACTCGCAAGACTCGCAAGATGTTTTCGTCTTGCGAAGCAAGCCCATAGGGAAATTCGTCTTGCGAAGCGCCTCGAAAAACGGAAAACCCTTTCGTCTAGCGAGTTTTCGTCTTGCGAGGCATTCGTCTTGCGGGGCACCACTGTATAGCAAGATTACAATAATGACATGCAACAGGAAAAGTAACAAGGGAGCTTGACAATTTCACAACAGTCCTAGAAACACACTTCCCATGATGTTGCCCCCAAAATGACTGCTTGGATTTTTTGTGTGATACGTTTTGTGTAATAGCATTTCCAGGAAATAACTTGCAGGGGGTTCTTGATCTCAGATGAACCACCAGAGGAAACACACATCTTGGTTGTTAGGAAGAAACAAAGGACAAAGAAAGTATCTAGCATGTTTTCAAGCTACAGAAATCCCAAAGAGTAGAAAATGAAACAAAAACGAAAAATGCACTAAAGGAGAGGGAGAAACAGCAGCTCTTTAGGACTGCAGAGATCCAATAACCTGGTGTCCAAATAAATAACTTATCACTCATAGTTCTGTCTTCACTAATTGGTGGCTGGTGCATTATGGGAAGTAAGAGGATAGGACCTGAACCAATGAGTTCAAGTTATAAGAAGCGAGATTTTGACTAAACATCAGAAAGAACTTTCTGATGGTAAGTGCTGTTCAACAATGGATTGGATTCACTTGGAACATGGTAGGCTCTCATTCATTTGAGATTTTAAAGCAGAAGTTGGATGGTCATCTGTCATGGATGTGTTAGTTGAGATTTCAGAGTTGCATTGGGTCAGACTGGATGACCCTCAAGGTCCCTTCCAATTCTACAGTTCTATGATTGTAAACATCCTTTCATTTTTTTGCTATCTAACTGTGCAGGTGCCTTCCCTGACAGCTTTTTTGCTTGAGAACGTATAAAGTACATCAAGTACATGCTTGATTCTGTAGAAAGTACATCTGCTTGTCCAGGCCAAAGCCATTCCCCCCTCAAAGCAGTATTTTCAATGAGTTCTCAGACTAAAAATATACTTCAGTCAGCTCCAGTGTGACAAAGTTCATTTACAGAATTTCCATAGTACTCCAGACTTGAAATGTGTAAATTCCAGAAAATCCAGCATTTGCCAGTTGCACTATCAGCTGGAGGTGTAAAAATCAGTCGTGCCTCCATGTAGCAATCTTTTAACACACTGTATGGTGAATGAGACTTTCGAGGCCCACTCCAATTGCTAACTTTAACACTCACCCCTAATATATTCTGACTTAAAGTGTGCAACCTTGTTTAAAATGCACTGCTAAAATGCACATTTTCCTGTATTGCTATGTCTGAATGCATGATAACCAGGTTGAAAATCAAATTATCTGTTACAGTGACTATTACAGTGTGAACACTGCCTGCTGTGCTGTGAATGAAACTTGTAAACAAAATTAAGACTGTTTCTTTTCTGTTTTGTATGGGCATGAACACACAGGCACACACCACCCCTTGCAACAAAACAACAACAACAACAAAATTGTCACCTTCTGCTGTCCTATTGTCACAGCTGCTCTCCTTTATTATGGATGGCATCTCCAGTGAAAAGTCAGCATGAATCCTGTTTCTTGAAAGCAAAGATTCTATCGGAAAAACCTGCCAGTTGCAATGAATAATGAAAAAACATCATCAACTGATGTCACAGTTTAGTGGCATACCAAACTGCTTTGTATGACTAAAGGCTAGCTTTCTCTTACAACACCCAGCCTTTCTCAAACTTGGGTTGGCAGATGTTCTTGAACTACAACTCCAGTAATCCCTGACCACTGGTCATACAGGCTAGGAATGTGGGGAGTTGTAGTCCAACAACATTGGGGGACCCAAGGTTGAGAAAAACTGCTTCAAAACAAAGAGAAGAAGCCTGAGGCCCACCACTCCCATCTGCCCAAGGCAGCATGGCCAATGGGATGATGGGAGTTGTAGTCTAAGAACATCTGGAGGACCACCGTTTTCCCATCCCTGCTTTATCATGGACAGGTATTTTGATTGTTCTCATTACCCTTCTTACTTCCTAAAATATCCAAATGAGAATACACCAGGCTAGTATTACTTACAGAAAACGGTTCCTCTATACACAAACTGATTGCTCTGTGTGAGCTGCTTCCCTCCTGTCAAATACAGGAAGCTACCTTGTCCCACATCAGACTATTTGTCCGTCAAGCCCAGCACTGGGCAACATCCCCAGGGTCTTGATGAAGCATTGGAAGACACAAGACCTACCCACACTGGAAGAATGGCAGACGCAATTGATGGACTATATGGAACTGGCGGAGATGACTGGCAGAATCCGAGACCAGGGAGAAGAGTTGGTGGAAGAAGATTGGAGGAAATTTAAAATTTATTTACAGAAACATTGTAAAATTTTTGAATGTTGATGGCATTGATTTGAATTGAAGGCGTTCTAGTAATAAGGTTAAAAGTGGACTCATAATAGATAAATAGATAAATTAAATAGGGTTGATGAATTTGCTGAATCAAATTTCAAAAGGGATACAAAAAAGGGAGATGTGAGGAAGTCAGGAAAATAAGTTAATCAAAGATGAGAGATTAAAAAAGAGGGATTTTTGTTTTTTCTTTTTTTTATTTCTATCTTTTTCTTTTTTATGCTTTAATGTCTGTATTTTTGTATTCTGTGATTTTCTGTTTTTGTATTTTTATCTTTTTGTACTTTTCTGAATTTTTTATTCCTAAAATCTAATAAAATATTATTTTTTTTAAAAAAAACAACACCCCCAAGGTCTTGAGCAGAGGACATTCCCATCACTTCCTGCCTGATCCTATTTACTGAGCCTGTTGGGATTTGGCAAGAAGGTATCAGTGGACTTCTTAGTTCAAAGGGAGAGCCATCACAAATAGAAAAATCTTGAAACAACGGAAAAGTTCTAATCACAACCATCCGAATCTTAAAATAATTCATAGGCATGGTAAGGAGGCTGTTTAAGGCTCAGTTTCATTGTAGCAGTAGTTTTAATCTTTCTTTCTTTTTGGTTGGGGGATACATGAGACACCATAATTAGATTATATGAATGTATAACATCAAGGGGAATTCAATTGTCTTGATGCCATACAAGGCAAGGTTATTGGAAGATCTCCGTGAAGGAAGCTGTAAGCGTCACTGCGCTGGATCGACAAACTCTCTTGGCAGCCTCACTACAGGCTACTGCCAACCGTCAGACGTTCCCAATCACAAATTTGAGAGAGGAAAAACAAACCCCGTGAGTTATGGGGGTTACGGTGACCAGGAATTACTGAAAAAGCTATCTGTTACAGAAAGAGTTTGAGGGTTTCTGCATTATTAAAAGCCAAGCAGTCAAACGTGTAACGTGGCATCACAATGTGCAAGGAAAAGCAGAGCACTGTCTGGCAGGACGTTGCAGTTCAGAAGGAGCCAGCAGCCGAATACTTCATAAATAAGACTACAGACTTAAGCTCATGTGATGGGTGATTTTGCACCTCTTCTTATTCCTTTGCAGCCATAATGTTGACCAACTCCAACCCTGAAGACACCTAAGTAGTCTTGTCTCAAGAAAGACAAACCATGGCTGGCATTTGATCAACACAAAAGGGTTGTTGTTGTTGTTTAGTCATGTCTGACTCTTTGTGACCCCATGGACCAGAGCACACCAGGCACTCCTGTCTTCCACTGCCTCCCGCAGTTTGGTCAAACTCATGCTGGTAGCTTTGCGAACACTGCCCAACCATCTCATCCTCTGTCATCCCCTTCTCCTTGTGCCCTCCATCTTTCCCAACATCAGGGTCTTTTCCAGGGAGTCTTCTCTTCTCATGAGGTGGCCAAAGTCTTGGAGCCTCAGCTTCAGGATCTGTCCTTCCAGTGAGCACTCAGGGCTGATTTCCTTAAGAATGGATAGGTTTGATCTTCTTGCAGTCCCTGGGACTCTCAAGAGTCTCCTCCAGCACCAGAATTCAAAAGCATCAATTCTTCGGTGATCGGCCTTCTTTATAGTCCAGCTTTCACTTCCATACATCACTATTGGGAAAACCATAGCTTTTACTATACGGACCTTTGTTGGCAAGGTGATGTCTCTACTTTTTAAGATGCTGTCTAGGTTTGCCATTATACACACCTTATCACACACTTGGTTTCAAGATGTGAGGGTTCATGAGGCAATGCCAGCTTGCATGACATGTGCCAGTTGAACCAGCCACACACACACACACACACACACCTTGTTCAGCAACCATGTCAAGGATCTTACATGAGGAGGAATCCTCAATGGCCCACAGATTCCTCCTTGCCTGAAGGAGCCCTAGACATGTATGTCATTGGCAGGGAGGTGGGGCTAGGCAGCCTGAGACTCCAACCTCATGTGCTTTTTAATCTGTGAGGAGGGTTGCTTGAAGCACCCTAAAGCAAAGAATCCCATCCCATCCCATGAATTCGGCCCCAAACTTTCCAATCAGTTGACTCTTTACAAAGAAGAGCTTCTTGGTGAGAAGACAAATGACCAAATCAAATAAACAAGTGCAAAATAATAGTTGGGTAAAGGGGGCAATGGAGAAATGGCTCATTCAACTAGACTCTCTATACCTATTACAAACGGATTCTCTATCCCCAATAATAAAACACTTTTATGCTTTTGACTTTAATCCAATTGAGGTTTGGTTAAAAAAATGACAAATGAGCTGAGAACTTGGACCAGCATCTTCTTGTTGAGAGAAATGTCCTGCTAATGTGCTTCTCTCTAGTTTCATTCATGCCCGACTAACTTTAGAAGAAAAAGGCAAGCAGCTGTGGCTACTGACAGAGCAAAATCGGCAGCTGCAAGACTGAGGTTCCACTTTTCAGCAGGCTGCTTTCTTGCAGAAGGGCCTCTGAGTGTGTGGTTGGCTTCATAACTGTCCTCTTTAGGAAGCACTTAAAACCCATATGTCTGACTCAATTATTGTTCTTGGGATAGGCTGCCATGTTCATCACGGGCTACCTGTCTAGTTAGTTTGCTTTTCTGGTTGCTCTCTTCCTTGCAAGCGGTGTTCACAAAGAGGTTCTTAATGAAACCAATAGACAAAGATTTAAGGAGGGGGAACCAGCATGTCTTACAGGAGTATGTGTGTGTCCGTGTGTGTGTGTCTGTATCGCTGGATGAGAAGCACTTCTATGTAAAAAAGAATTTTAAAAAAAGCATAATGAGTAGTTCCAGCAGCATATAGTGAACCAGGAGAAGCCTGGAGAAGAGGAGGTTAAGGGGTGATATGATAGCCATGTTCAAATATATAAAAGGATGTCACATAGAGGAGGGAGAAAGGTTGTTTTCTGCTGCTCCAGAGAAGCAGACACGGAGCAATGGCTCCAAACTACAAGAAAGAAGATTCCACCTAAACATTAGGAAGAACTTCCTGACAGTAAGAGCTGTTTGACAGTGGAATTTGCTGCCAAGGAGTGTGGTGGAGTCTCCTTCTTTGGAGGTCTTTAAGCAGAGGCTTGACAACCATATGTCAGGAGTGCTCTGATGGTGTTTCCTGCTTGGCAGGGGGTTGGACTCGATGGCTCTTGTGGTCTCTTCCAACTCTATGATTCTATGATTCTATGATTCTATGATTCTATGATTCTATGATTCTATGATTCTATGATTCAGGTTGCCAGCTGGAACACATTGTGGGAAGTCCTTACTGTCTAAGCCATGGGTTGGCAAACTAAGGCCCGGGGCCCAGATCCAGCCCAATCGCCTTCTAAATCTGGCCCGCAAACGGTCTGGGAATCAGCGTGTTTTTACATGAGTAGAATGTGTCCTTTTATTGAAAATGCATCTCTGGGTTATTTGTGGGGCATAGGAATTCGTTCATTTTTTCCTTCAAAATAGAGTCTGGCCCCCACAAGGTCTGAGGGACAGTGGACCGGCCCCCTGCTGAAAAAGTTTGCTGACCCCTGATCTAAGGACTGGGAGTTGACATCAGCCATGCTAGCACTCAGCATCATGCTAGCATGCAGTTCCGGCCTGAATAGGCACCTTTGCAGACACCAGCAACCTACGCTAGAAACAACTGTGTAGTTAGTAACTAGGTGCTTGGTTGCTGTGTGAGGAACTCCTTTCTCACTACTTCTTGCAAATATACATAAGAGTGGGAACCACCCCTGCCGTCCTTTGCTCACAGACCTTAGACAGTGTAAAAAAGGTAAAGGTAACCTTCCTGCCACAGTGATACCTATTTATCTACTTGCTTTTGAACTGCTAAGTTGGCAGGAGCTGGGACAGAGCAACGGGAGCTAACCCCGTCATGGGGATTCAAACCGCCAACCTTCAGATCAGCAAGCCCAAGAGGCTCAGTGGTTTAGACCACAGTGCCACCTGTGTCCCTCTTAGACAGTGTATGCGGTGCTAGAGAGGAAATTTGCCTCCACATTCCCACTGAGCCGTGAAGCTCACTCAACCAACAATCTAGCACAGGGACTAAACCTTTTTCAGCCATGGGCTAGTCCACCATCTCTCACATCATGTGGTGGGCTGGACTATATTTTGAAAAAAAAAATAATGAACGAATTCCTAGGATTTTGCACACTCTCCAGCAGGAGAAAGCAACCAGTTTTAAGCAGTCACAGTTAAGCAGCAGTATAGTGTGGGAATATGGGTTGTTAGATCCCTTTGCATATCCCTTTTAATCTGCCTACAGCATTTGTCCCTCTGTCTACTCCTTTGGTAATGAACAGACTGCACTCTCAAGTAAATTTAAAAGCTTTACTTACAATATCCAACGGTGTTATTCCATGCAGCAGTAAGGAGAACACAATTAGACTACTTTTGGTTACCAAATATAAAAAGATGGTTTCAAGCAGGGATCAGCAAACTTTTTCAGCAGGGGGCCGGTCCACTGTCCCTCAGTGCTTGTGGGGGACAGGACTAGATTTTGGGGAAAAAAATAAATGAATGAATTCCTATGCCCCACAAATCACCCAGAGATGCATTTTAAATAAAAACACACATTCTATTCACGTCAAAACACGCTGATTCCTGGACCGTCTGTGGGCTGGATTGAGAAGGCGATTAGGCCGCATCTGGCCCCCGGGCTTTAGGTTGCCTACCCCTCATCTAGCAGAAGGAAAACTCCTATCCTAAACCACCGCTGCCTTGTGGGACAGTGTCGGGGGAAGAAAAAAACAAGGAGTGGGAAGAAATTTAAAGATTATTTGCAGAAACACTGTAAAATTAATGAATGTTAAAATGATGTTGGACTGAAAATAAGTGGCATTAGCAACAAAGTTAAAAAGAGTATGCAAAAATGTATTAAAAATTTGGTGAAATTATAGGGTTACAATATGTTAAGATTTAGAGTTAAGATAAATGAAAGAGGGTAAGGATTTGCTGATTTGAATATCTTAATGGGAATACAAAAAGGGGAGGTGTGAGGAAGTCAAAGAAATAAGTTAATGAATTTAAAGTTATAAAAAATGGATTTGTTTTAACTTTCTTTTTTCTATTTTTCTATTTTTCTTGTTTTTTATATCTTGTATTTTTGTTCGAGAGTTTTCTTCTGTTTCTTGTTTTACTATGCATTTTTGTATTTTTGATTTTGTAAAATCTTAATAAATATTATTTAAAAGAAAGAAAGAAAAAAACAAGGAGTGAACCCTACACAAATGTGGTGTGGAGTCCCTAAGATAGTTGAATGGCTCCTTGTATGCCTCCTTCTGGCAACTCCTTCAGCCCAGCTGGAGCCAAACGTATTGCTCTGCTTTCCTTTGGACCACATCAGACAGGTGGGGTGGTGGTCTTGTCCTCTGGGCAGCCCAGGGTCTCCATACACACTGCCCAGGCTTGCACCCTGGGGAGGTCATTTTGGTGGTGCTAATGCAGTGATTTGAGTTCACCCCAGGAGGCACACTCTATTGTCTCTCGAGACAGATGGTTGCCAACCACAAGCATCAGAGCCACTGCAATGCCAGGGAAAACCCTCTGCTCTCTGTGCAGTTCTGAGTGGCCATTGGCCATCACTTTTGATTATCACCCACATCTCCCTTCTGCTGTGTGTACATGCATTGAAAGGCAGCAGTTGCTAACAGGTTCTTAAGGTGAAGCATATCTGTCGGGTGCACGCATGTCAAGCCACCACATGCAATCTGCATGCGGTCATCATGTCCCGTCCCCCACATCACAGAAGTGCTTTCTGTACAGGATATTTGTAAAGTCTCAGGCAGTCCTCAGAGGGCATGCATCCTATTTATCACCTTGCAAGTTGTATACGAGGTGGAACGTTTGGCTAGACTTCTTTCTAGGACACTCATAAAAATAAACGAAGGCAACGGAGCCTTAATTTATTGGATGTTCAGCTTTAGCGGTTGTTCTCGGTAGGTCATTCTCCTTACAAGTGGCCAGGAATTATGACAGCTTGTACTTTCCCATGAGAACTATATGTAGAAACAGGTAATTAGGGCTGCCACTCAAGTGTTTTCTAACAGACAGGAGTGCAGCGCAGTTGGGGCTTGATGCTAACTGCTCCGACTGGTGAAACCTTTCTCCCAGCACCCTAGATTCAAATGAACAACATTTATAATGGTAAGTTCTTTGCAAAATAGAAGGCAAATATTGTGTTATGGGGAAAGCATCAACTAATAGCTCTTCGGAGAATCAAAAGAATAGCAGAGAATTCAAAAGAAAAAAAAAACCTCTTCTGCACTTTCTAAATATTAATAGTTTTATTTCTGTAGGGAAAATCATGTCTACCCTATCCATCCCCTTTCTGAATTGTGGGTTCCACAGCTATAGCATTTATTTAAAAAGTATGCTTGTTAAGGAAATAGGTATTCTCCAGAAAATGTTTGTTTCCTCCCCCCCAAAATTGTTTGTTGAATGCTAAATATGATGCTTTAAGTAGTCGCCATACACAAAGACATTTTTAAGACTGCAATCCTATACACATTTTCCTGGGGTTTTCTTCTGAGTAAACATAGATAGGATTGTGCTGGTGACAGCCGTGTGTGTGTGTGTGTGTGTGTGTGTGTGTGTGTGAGTGAGAGAGAGAGAATCCAAAATTGGTTATATCAACTTTGATTTCTGTTTTGTTTTGGAAATTTACTGGAATGTACACCAAAGCTATTTAATTTTACTTTCAGATGAACACAGAGATGAATGTTTGACGGAATTCCCATCTTTTTACACTAGTACTGCTCTGTCAGTCTTTACCAGCCAGGTGACACCACAGAATGTAACAGGTGACATTCCCCATCACCTTATTTCTGTGCCAGGAAAAGTTTCTCCTCCTTAATTGTTTCAATTCATCTGGCTGCCAGTACAGAAGCAGGGTCAGGAAAAAGCTAGCAGTTTTGGTCTGGGAGTTTCTTCAGCAATCGTAACACTGAACTTGCGGAAGGGCAATCCTAGCCAAATCATCTCAAAATATGTCCCTTCAATTTGTTGAGATGGTAAAGCATTTATAACTCAGCTCGACAGAGCACAGTGCACTGACACTATAAACTTACAGTTACGAAGGGTCTGTCTTTCTTCAGTTTGCAAGAATACAATGCCCCTTATTTCCCAAAAATTACCTGGCTGGAGTAAATTACAGTAGCAATAATTTAACAACTGTGGGAGAGACCATAAAACTTTCTGCCCCTTATTAACTACTGTGTGACTATTAGGTTTATGGAGGATGTTAACATTGCACAATAGGAGGAGAGAGAGGGGAAAACCCCATTGTAAACAGGCCTCCAAACTGTTGGAAAGCAATTTTCCCCATGAGAGGTAAAAGGGACCTTGCCAACTTCTCTGAGGTATGTGAGGGGTCATGCGCCAATCATCTAAAGCAAGTCAATTCCCTGCTGCTAAGTAAATAAACTTAATTGCAAATTTGTGGCGTACTGAGACGTTTTAAAGTAAGCACGCCATCCAGAACGCCGAAATCTCCATTCTAAGTTCATGGAGAAAGAAAACGGCCTCTTTAAAAATCAGCTTGCTGCTCACGGCTCCCCTGAACAGTGCCTCCAGGCAAGTGGTTAAAAATACGATTTATATAAACAAACCTGACATTGCAAACTTAATGCAAAACCCTATGCATATATCATAACTTACGCATTCGCAACTTGTTTAAATTAGAGCCAGAAAGAGGGTGTGTGTGTGTGTGTGTGTGTAGGGAGGGAGCAAGCAAGTAAGCAAGAAGGAAACAAAATTGGCAGATTAACTCTTTCTTAAATAATGCTCACAAGGTGGTAGTCTATTTTGCAGCTTCAGATGTGGCTCCACTAGCTGTGCTCTGGTTATTGGTCTCCTATGTTTCTACACTTAAGGATGTCCCAGCGCTTTTTGTTCACAGCTCCTCTATACAGAGTTCAGCTCAACTCTGAGAAAAGGGGTGTGGGCGTGTCTTTCCCCCCTTTCGCCCCACTTCCATTTACCAAAGCCTATTACTGTCATATTGGCATAGTCACAGGAATCTAAGGGTATGTTCACATGAGTCTTGGAATGCTGTGGGAAGTGGAGGCAGGGCTCCCAAGCGATGCCGGAGAAGGGCCAAGCAGGGAGAGAGGGAACTCATCGGCTGGGGAAGGAAATCAGCGTAACACCAGGGATAAAGGGGGGCGGTTGGGGGAATCGGAGCGGGGTCTCCAGGACTCTTCGCTGGAGACCAGCGGGGAAAGCACAGGTCCTCCTCTGCTCACACCCACCCTGCGCAGAAGACTTCCGCGCAGGGAAAGTAGGCGTAGACTTGGCGTCAAAGAGCTTTTGTGCTGGAAGAAGTTTAAGAAACGCCCACTGACGGATTCTGCTAGTGACTGAACAGCCACGAAGTGAAGGGCTGTCCAGTCAGGAAAGGTTTAACCAGGCTACCTAGCCAGGCATGGTGGCAACTTACGCACGAGCAACCCCCATACATTCATTACAATTCTGCATCTGCTGCCTTCTCAAATTGCTCTCTTCCGTTTCTGTTCACAACTGAGTCGGGGCAGAGCTGCCTTCACCTGATGATTCGCTGCCCCATGCCAAACTCCAACTCAGTGAAGTGGTCATTGGCGCATCTGCCATCACCTGCACATACGCAAAAGCCTCCTAAACTGTTCACACCACAGTGTAACCACACCTTTCATTTTCTGGAAGCTGGTTTGAGGTTAGGTGCATCAGTGGGGAGCATTTCTTAAGCCACAGATGGATTGTGGCTAATATAATGTGAAGCTGGCTTCAAACTCCAGTGGACGGAGTGCGCTGGAAATGCAGCGAATACTGATGTAAATGCAACCAGAGTGGGAAGGTACAGGATTATTATTTTTTTTGTTCTTGTCTTCCTGCATGTGCATGTTCAAAGGAACCCATGCTGTTCAGCTGAAGTGTTCTTGGCTAGAGTTAAGTACAATAAATTTCTTTTTAAAAGCCACCAAACAAAGCATAATTTAACTGAATAAAAACAGTCTATTGTGTAAACTCAGAAATGTTTCCAGATCTGTTTTATAGAAGCAAAATCCAGAAGTTCTGTTAGTCAATCTGCATATGAGCAAAGCTGGGCTTGAGCATCAAGCCTTTAGATTTGTATGCAGATTTGATTCATTTCACCATACCAGCAGAGGGACACCGTGACATGATTCGCAAATATTAGACCATAGTTTAAAGCAAACTGTTGCTGTTGTTTAATGTGAAAAAGCAGCATACTGGATCCTACTGCTCAAAAGTTCCCATAGTGTTCCCCGCTTCCCTTGCTGTGCCTTGTCCAGATCTGGATTCATGGTTCATTTGCTCCAAGCAAACCATGAGTGGTAACTGATATTTGTTTGTGGATTACTACTTGTGCATGTTGTTGTTGTTTCTTGTTTAGTCGTTTAGTCGTGTCCGACTCTTTGTGATCCCATGGACCAGAGCACGCCAGGCACTCCTGTCGTCCACTGCCTCCCGCAGTTTGGTCAAACTCAAGTTGGTAGCTTTGAGAATACTGTCCCACCATCTCGTCCTCTGTCATCCCCTTCTCCTTGTGCCCTCTATCTTTCCCAACATCAGGGTCTTTTCCAGGGAGTCTTCTCTTCTCATGAGGTGGCCAAAGTATTGGAGCCTCGTGCATACCCTCCAACATTTCTCTGATGAAAATAGGGCTATCCCATTCCATAATGATAATTTTACTATTTATACCTCACACATCTTATTGGGTTGCCCAACCATTCTGGGCAGCTTCCAACATATATAAAAACATAATAAAACGTTAAACATTTAAAAACTTCCCTATATAGGAATGCCTTCAGACGGTTCAGGGGTCAGATAACTCCATAAAGGTAAAGGTAAAGGGACCCCTGACTATTAGGTCCAGTTGTGGCTAACTCTGGGGTTGCGGTGCTCATCTCACTTTATTGGCCAAGGGAGCCGGTGTACAGCTTCTGGGTCATGTGGCCAGCATGACTAAGCCGCTTCTGGTGAACCAGAGCAGCACACGGAAATGCCGTTTACATTCCCATCGGAGCAGTACCTATTTATCTACTTGTACTTTGACATGCTTTTGAACTGCTATGTTGGCAGGAGCAGGGACCGAGCAACAGGAGCTCACCCCGTCGCAGGGATTCAAACCACCGACCTTTTGATCGGCAAGTCCTAGGCTCTGTGATTTAACCCACAGCGCCACCCACGTCCCTAGATACCCTCCAACAATTCTCCAATGAAACTAGGGACACCCTAAGGAAAAGTGGGACATTCCGGAATCAAATCAGAAAACGGGACATCTTCACTAAATCAGGGAAGTCCATGGAATGTAGGGACACTTGGAGGGTCTGCATGTGATGTTTTTGAAAGAAATGAACCATGAGTCCAGGTTTGGACAACGTGATGAACCAGACTCTGCAGGGTGCAGTGGTGCCAAGCCTTGCTTCAGGCAGAAAAGTGGCTTGGGCCTATTACTGAATTATACTGAAAAGCAAAGCAAACGTGCCTGTTGAAAGCCAGGAAGGGAAGAAACTGAGACGTATCTGGTTGAAAAGAACCTTGTACAAAGCTCTAATGGTCAAACAGTTGATTGTACTTACATATATATGTGTGTGTGTATAAATTAAAAGCACACTTTTTATTTTTTAAAAGGAACATTTGATGGAGCAAGTAAGCTAACAGATGGACTTCACAGGTTCTTGTTAACACCTCCATATATGTGTGTGTGAGAGAGTGGTATACCGTTCTTCACCATAAGATCTCTGGGCGGTTGACAGAATCAAATGCAAGATAAAAACAAGTAAATAACTACAACAAAACAGCAAAACAATAACCCCACTCCCTTCCCACAGACACATTTAGAAGGCCGTAGAATATTAATCAGCATTATATAAAAATATATATATCATGAAGGCGCCAGGCAAATCTCCCTGCGGGAGCATTCCACAAACGGCATACCTCCTCGACAAAAGCATACCCATAATTAACTCAAAGCTACAGGTAGAAAGAGTAATTAACAAAAGGTGAGGAAGAATCATCAGGCACAAGGTTAAGGTCAAAACCCCCAACTCCTGCTAGTCTCCACTACAGCACAAAGCACTCATGGTACTCACTGTTATGTAGTGCAGGCACCTCTGTTTTTGCTGTCTAGGTTTTGTTCCAGCATCCATGGCACATTTATCAAGATATGAGTACTGGCCTCTCATTTATTTATTTTCTGCCCCCCCCCCCAGTGTGTTGAATTGCTCTTTCCAGCCTGCTCTCTACAGTAAGGTTACCAGATTTTTTTCAAAGAATCCGGGGACACTTTTTTTTTTTTGAAAGGGGGGGGGGAGTTATCTTTAAAAAGTTATTTAAAATAATAATAATTAAGAAGTAATATCTTCTCGAGAGGGACGCAGGTGGCGCTGTGGGTTAAAGCCTCAGCGCCTAGGGCTTGCCGATCGAAAGGTCGGCGGTTCGAATCCCTGCGGCGGGGTGCGCTCCCGCTGCTCGGTCCCAGCGCCTGCCAACCTAGCAGTTCGAAAGCACCTCCGGGTGCAAGTAGATAAATAGGGACCGCTTACCAGCGGGAAGGTAAACGGCGTTTCCGTGTGCGACTCTGGCTCGCCAGAGCAGCGATGTCACGCTGGCCACGTGACCCGGAAGTGTCTCCGGACAGCGCTGGCCCCTGGCCTCTTAAGTGAGATGGGCGCACAACCATAGAGTCTGTCAAGACTGGCCCGTACGGGCAGGGGTACCTTTACCTTTACCTTTAATATCTTCTCTTCTGTGGTCTCCTCTGTCGCGCAGCCTTCCTCTGGGCCCTGGCCTGCTCTCTTGGAGCGCTAGCTGCTGTGGAGTAGGCTCAGGTCAGGTCTGGGCTTGGCCACGTGTCCTTGCCCTCCCTGTGCTCTCCTACCTCTCCTCTTCAGTGGCGGTGGTGGCAGTGATGCGGCAAGGTTGGGGCTCCCTCTTTTTTATCCTTCCTCTTCCAACAGCAGTGTGACGCGGCAGCTAAAAAAGCCAATGCAATTCTGGGCTGCATCAATAGGAGTATAGCATCTAGATCAAGGGAAGTAATAGTGCCACTGTATTCTGCTCTGGTCAGACCTCATCTGGAGTACTGTGTCCAGTTCTGGGCACCACAGTTCAAGAAGGACACTGACAAACTGGAACGTGTCCAGAGGAGGGCAACCAAAATGGTCAAAGGCCTGGAAACGATGCCTTATGAGGAACGGCTAAGGGAGCTGGGCATGTTTAGCCTGGAGAAGAGGAGGTTAAGGAGGTTAAGGGGTGATATGATAGCCATGTTCAAATATATAAAAGGATGTCACATAGAGGAGGGAGAAAGGTTGTTTTCTGCTGCTCCAGAGAAGCGGACACGGAGCAATGGATCCAAACTACAAGAAAGAAGATTCCACCTAAACATTAGGAAGAACTTCCTGACAGTAAGAGCTGTTTGACAGTGGGATTTGCTGCCAAGGAGTGTGGTGGAGTCTCCTTCTTTGGAGGTCTTTAAGCAGAGGCTTGACAACCATATGTCAGGAGTGCTCTGATGGTGTTTCCTGCTTGGCAGGGGGTTGGACTCGATGGCCCTTGTGGTCTCTTCCAACTCTATGATTCTATGATTCCTCTTTCTCATCCTTTTCCTTCTCCTCTCCTCCTTCTCCCTGCTTCGGCTCCGGGGTTTTCCTGGCCCCGGAGTGCCACTGGGCAGTCAGCCGGGTGGCTGGGCACTCTCATTCCTGGCTCGATTTGTGTCACAGGGGGGGCAGCAGTTCCCCCAGCTGATGCGCTGGTCATCCCTGGTTGATCCTTGGCAGTGGCAGTGGCAGCAGCAGTCTCAGTAGCTCAGAGTCAGCCTGGTAGCGCAGTTGGCTCTGGCTGGCTTCAGGAGCTGCTCGCTGCCGTAGCGCCCGCCATTTTGCCTTGCTGGAGTCCCCATATGATGTGTCTTGTGCCGTTGAACCAATCACACAACATGCATTCCCTACTAATAAATCTCCAGCACTTAAAATATTAATCCGGGGACATTAAATGAAATCTGGGGACGGATTTTGTCCGGGGACAGATTTGTAAATCCGGGGACTGTCCCAGGGAAATGGGGACATCTCGTAACCATACTCTACAGGGAAGGAAACATTTTGTGAAGAGGATCAGGAACTAATCCAAACATCCCAGACACATTCTGATTCTAGTCCAGGACGGTTGCCATATTTGGCATTAGGGAAGTGGAATTTCCAGAAAGGTTTTTCCTTTGTGTGCCGTCTTGCGGTGTCATCCAAGGTCATTTTATACTACAGGTATAATAAGGAAGATAATGAGCTGTGGTCACATGTAAGGATGCTGGGTTTCAGGTAATAGAAGAGGCATTCTTATTGCTCCTTCCTCTTCGTTGGCTGACTGTAGATCATTTGCAAATCAAATACAGATAATGTTTCCAAATTTGGCATAGCCGCGGCTCTTTTGGGTAATGAAGATTAGGTTACAGTGCCCCCTATATCAAAATGGCCAAACCTAGCTAGAAATTCCTAAAGAGAGACTAGGTTCGAGGAAATGTCTCATTTTCGTTAAATGAGGAAACTCCATCTTTGGCCTGCTTCATCTGGGAGGCTTTGTTAAGCTTCTGTCTGAGATAGATCATCTCTCAGTCCAGACAAGGGCTTCGTTTTTACAATAAATATTGAGAAAATGTGGGGGAAGAGAAACTCACAAGCTCAACTGGTTGTCAAAGACCTCTTTAAATAGTTTTACAGAATGAGTAAGTTGCAGATCCAGACAGCAGACTTTTAAATCATCGTAAAGTTGACACAAACTGATCCTACTCATAATTGAGTATGGTTTTTGTTTTTTTGTTCTGTTTATTACTTTAAGGCTCCTGACAATTACAAATAGTTTGCATTTAGTCTCAATTGTGTTCTGAGCTGATTGCATTGTCACAATCCATTTATCTCAACCTCGTAGCAGGGTCTTACATTTTTTTAACCCCCATCCTGTTCCTGAAAATTTCTAGCAGACTATCCTGCTAGACAGCCTACAGAAAAGGGCTACCTAACCCTCTCATGTTGTTTGGGATGTGGTAGCTTTTGAACCAACGTAGTTAAGAGTAGTAACCCCAGCAGTAGCATACAGATAAAAAGGTAAAGGTACCCCTGCCCGTACGGGCCAGTCTTGCCAGACTCTAGGGTTGTGCGCTCATCTCACTCTAGAGGCTGGGAGCCAGCGCTGTCCGCAGACACTTCCGGGTCACGTGGCCAGCGTGACAAACTGCATCTGGCGAGCCAGCGCAGCACACGGAACGCCGTTTACCTTCCCGCTGGTAAGCGGTCCCTATTTATCTACTTGCACCCGGGGGTGCTTTCGAAGTGCTAGGTTGGCAGGCGCTGGGACCGAACAACGGGAGCGCACCCCGCCGCGGGGATTCGAACCGCCGACCATGCAATCAGCAAGTCCTAGGCGCTGAGGTTTTACCCATAGCGCCACGCACGTCCCTCAGCATACAGATAGGGAGATCTTAACAAATTTTCTCTACGTTGCAGGAAATATCTTAAAGGACCCATTTCTATCCAAGTTATTTTGAAGTGTGCTAATACTGTGTAATATGAAAATAGCTTTTTTTTAGTATTCATCTACAATGGGATTAATTTTTTTTAAAAAATGAACAAAAAAACACCCACCATTGTTCATTTTCTGTTGTGTACAGACTTAAACTCAAGATAAATTTTGTTCTAAACAGTATCAAAGATCCAAACAGCTACTACAACGAAACAATCTAGTTTGCCAGAAAACTGTAGATCACATTGTTTCTCTAGCAAGAACAAAATGTTCATGTGTCCTGGTAACTGTATGTACTTTTATGGCCCTTAATCAAAATAATTAGGATCAATGTGATACGTGGAACTGTTAGGCTTTTCAGAAGACATATTCTGCAATCTTTCTAAGGTCTATTCAAAAGCAGTTCTCAGACCTCACACAGTTGATCATAACTGGGATTTCATTGAGGATTTAAACAAGTAACTTCAAGTAAACTACTGATTGCAAAGGATGTCTTGGGAACGTAACCCAGTTTGCTGCTTTGTCCTGCTGCATGAAAACAAATTGTCAGATGTAAGTTCAGACAATTTACTCTGGTGATTGTTAGGATACTAATTTATTAGCTTAAGAAAGGCAGGAGTTCGTGGCAAGTGGCTTGGGAGTTACATGCAAACATTAGGATACTTATATGGCCAATGTAAGACTCCCCAATTTTGTTTTATTTTTAAAGCATGTTCCCAGCACTTCTCATGTAATTTCACAGCCACTTCTTTGGGGATTCACTTTTGAATAAGTGTTATAGCATCATGCTGCATGTTTGCAGATGGGATAGAGGAATCAGAAAAAAGAAGGCATGTTAAAACCAAAGTCCAAACTAAATATTAATAACGATTGATAATGATTGTGTAAACACATTGCTACAGGTATTTCACAGGCGACATCAAATTCTTAATTGATGGAAATAATTTCAAAATGTGCTCCAAAAGGATCTCTTCTATTGTTGGAGAAGCATATTATTGCCAATCTACATGTGTTAAAAATATGTTAATTACATGCAACTGTGTATATGAAATAGGTGGCATATGTATATCAACATGATGGCTGAATATGGGCTTAGTAGTAAATAAATTCAAAGAGTTCTCAAAAAGCGTCCACCCTGAAGGAACACAACACAGTCTATCAATACTTTCTGTGTCACTTTGAGAAAAAAACACCCGCCCACCTCTCCCTAATTTTAGGACATTTTGCGATTGACCTTGCTATGCCGTCGTGTGTCGTCTGTTGTTGGGACAGGGGCACGGCAGGAATTTTCCCCACTTGGCTGATTGGCTGTTGCCATTGGGTTTTGCCTGCCGTGTAACAATTCGTCACAGCTTGTAAGGTTGCGGATAGGCACTGGTTCATGTGATAGGGATGGGAGAACGCTCTCGCCATCCCTATGTGAAGGGTATTCCGTTAAAGGAATCCAGGGACTCAACTTGGTTTGGTCAACCCCCGAAAGGGGGTTGTGCCCATGCCTGAGTCCAGGGGAGCATCTGGGGAGTGAACAGAGTCTGTTCCCAGGCTTTTCACCTGCCTCAGGTGTTCACCCTTGGCTGACCTATGATAGAGCTCTGGGTCAGTGCTACCTGCAAGGGTGTAGGGAGCTAGGCGAACCAGAGCCTATGCAACCACTTTTTCTGTAATCAATAAACTATAATTTGAGTCAAATGTGTATTTATTTAAGGGGGAGGTCAGTGTAGTGTAGTGGTTAAGAGCAGTGGACTCATAATCTGGTGAACTGTGTTCGCTTCCCTGCTCCTCCACATGCAGCTGCTGGGTGACCTTGGGCCAGTCACACTTCTTTGAAGTCTCTCAGCCTCACTCACCTCACAGAGTGTTTGTTGTGGGGGAAGAAGGGAAAGGAGAATGTTAGCCACTTTGAGACTCCTTAGGGTAGTGATAAAGTGGGATATCAAATCCAAACACCTCTTCTTCTTCTTCTTCTTCTTCTTCTTCTTCTTCTTCTTCTTCTTCTTCCTCCTCCTCCTCCTCCTCCTCCTCCTCCTCCTCCTCCTCTTCTTCTTCTTCTTCTTCTTCTTCTTCTTCTTCTTCTCTGGGTGTGAACACGCAACATATATTCTTACCGTTTGCATCTGTTGCATGGGGGGTGTTCTGTCAAATAATTGTTCTCCTATTTGACCTAGAGATTGCTGTAGAATGCAGGGCAGACGGCTTCTTCCAACATTAGCAGGCACCAAAGTTTTAAGAATTATAAAGCAAAATCTGAAAAACTTAAGAAACAATTATTTGTGTGCATGTAAAGTTTGCTGGTGGAGATATGCACGCGGAGAGATTCCGTTTTAAATGCCATAGGTATTTCCTTACTGGGATATAACACTCTTCCACTCTTCTTAATTTTTTAAATTAAGTACAAATGTTAGAAGAGGAGCAACTTACTCAGTAGACAATGCTCTAGTACGTCACCAGCATTGTCATAATGATGCATTAATGTAATGGATCATCAGAGACTTGTCAGAGAGAAGATTTATTACCCCCCAAATACTTCAAGGAGGTAGGAAAGTATCAAGAATGGAGTTGACTGACTGTTTATTTTGCTAAACTAAGGACTTTTAAAGTAAGCTTAAAAACCCTTTTTCAGTTCAGGAAATAGCTGAAAGGAAAGGACCCCAGACCAAAAAAAGAAAAGAAAAAGGGGTTTAAGTCAACAACATGATGAGGACTCAGGAGGCATCATAAATGCCTCGAAAGATATCATACTTGCTGCAACAGAGTTTACATAAGGTCTCTGAAGCACAGAGTTTTATACAAAACACATTCAATGTTTCAAATGAATATTTTAAAAGTTAAATTTAACAAATGTTAACTGGGTTTCACTGTGTATTTATTTCTGAGAGGTTCTAAAAATGAACTGGTTATACTTAGTTACAAAAAGCAATACAGAGATAAGTGGAAGAGATACCGCTGGCCATTGTAAATAATCTTTCACAGCCTTATGTATACTTGCATTTAGCATCTCAGAATACTCCCTTGCCGGATAAAGTTTGTTTATACGTTATACATCTGCTTTGTAGTACGTTTGGTTTGGTTTGGTACAGATCAGGTCTTGTGCCAGTATTTAGCCTTTGATAGAGTCAACCATCTGCTCTGGGCTGCAATGCCAAGCAACTCAACTCCGAGAAGACCTGGTCCCAGCATGTCAGAAGCTTTTGCCAGCCTCACGACATTCATGAGCACCTCTTAACTGTTTTGCACCCTCTTGAGCTCTCTCTTCAAAGTTCTTTTCAACTTTCCCTTACGGCTTTTGGTTTGGTACAGTTCATAAGATGTACTTCAGAGTGTCCACACACATTCAAAAAGTCACACATTCCTAACCATTAACAACCCCAGGGATTTGCAACTGGTAAGAGCCCGCACATTTTGGACTCTACAAAAAAATGTAATGTCAAAAAGAAAAAGAAAAGAAAGAAGTTGCTTAGTGTGTATCACTGAAGTAGGAAAGTGTGTATGGATAGGGTGGAAGAGAACAGAATGAGGGACACAGATTGCAGCACACTGTGTACACATGAAATTGCAGGCTGCACCTAACTTAAGCAGGCAAATAAATAAATTGGACTGCGCATAGCAGGGACCCGGATCCTTGCACATATGTGAGCATTCTCACATGACAGGCAACACAGGCCTTAAAGCAAAGATCCCCTGAGAGAGTTGGAGGAAAGAGAAAGAGGGAAATCCCACTGCAAACTGCCTTTGGTACGAGCCAACAAATTGGTCTAAACCACTGAGCCTAGGGCTTGCCGATCAGAAGGTCGGCGGTTTGAATCCCCACAACGGGGTGAGCTCCCGTTGCTCGGTCCCTGCTCCTGCCAACCTAGCAGTTCGAAAGCATGTTAAAGTGCAAGTAGATAAATAGGTACCGCTCCAGCGGGAACGTAAATGGCATTTCTGTGCGCTGCTCTGGTTCGCCAGAAGTGGCTTAGCCATGCTGGCCACATGACCTGGAAAAAGTCTTTGTGGACAAACGCCGGCTCCCTCGGCCTGTAAAGTGAGATGAGTGCCACAACCCCAGAGTCGGCCACGACTGGACCTAACAGCCAGGGGTCCCTAGCCAGGAAGGTGGGCTCCACTTTGTTCTCAGTCCAAATAACAAAGAAGTGCTTCTGGCGGGGTTTTCTTCTAAATCTGAGCAACCCTTTTAGCCTTTTGCTTTTTAAGGGGTAGGGGGGAAAAATCCGAATGACTGATTCTCACACTGAAACTCCTTTTACTTTGCTGAAGAAGCAGCCCCAGTGCAGAGAAGAAGAAGGAAAAAATGCCACATCAATCCCAACAGTTCAACATTAAACAGTTCAGTGTTAACATGAAACATAGCCAGTGAGCAGTCAAAATGGAGATGGGGGCAAGAGACAGATGAGAGCTGAAAGTAAATATGGGCCCAGGGCATGGTCCAAAGGCGCAGCAGGCATCAGCTCTGCTAAAGCTAAGCAGGTCTGTGTCTGGATGGAAGACTGCCTGGGAACCCCATGTAGACAAGTCTGATTTCCCCCGGGAATGCAGGATATAAATTTTGCGTTAAATAGTATGCTAGACAAGGTTGCCCATGGTGTCTACATTCATCCCAATATCATATGTGGAGTGTTCAGGCGCGTGAGAGAGGTGAACACATTGTGCAGCGTATATAGCTGCCACAAAATTTTGGCCACCCCTGCTGCCACCCTGGTCATGCTGCTCCCCATACCAAAATTTGAGGCAGCAGCGGAAAGGGATGCTCCCCCTCCCTTTAGAAAGAATTAATGGCTGGGGTCAAACAGCTGAGTGCAAGGCCCATTGAAGAATCACTCAAAGTTCCAGGCACACAACAAAGATGGCAGGCACAGCTGGGACCTCAGCCAGCACTTCAACGAACAGTGTGCCTGGTCTCATGATCCTGGCTCTAGATTTTTTTTTTAATATTTGGGGGGAAGGGGACTTGCATCCTATGCTAAGAGCTGAGATGCTGGTCATTTTCTGCTGTGTTTCCAACCTAAGTTTGTCATAAGAATGTTTAGTCAAGCATTTTGAATGGAACAAATTCATACACCAAAGAAAATAATCGCATATTTTGGCCCTTTGAGGGTATCTGATGTGCTACTTTCTCCGGCAGACCGAAATTGGGCTAATTTCATAGCAATTTCATATTTGATAACGATGATCAGAACCACATTTGCCTAAAGAGGAATGGTCCCACTGTTCACAGTTCCTTATTTTCATTCTCAATCAACCATGAAAATTTCAATAGGGTGTAAGAGCTGACAGTTTTTGAGTTCCATTTTATGTCCAGTATTTCTATGCCGAAGCTTTGAGATCTAGCTAGTTTCCCTACATATTTAACAAGCACCAGCTGGTTTTAAAGCCCAGGTCAGCGGACTGCCCCATTGTTCAAGTTTTCAAAGGGATATCAATTAAGTTGACAACATTTTACAATGGCCAGGGATCTAAAGAACTATTTTAGGTGTGCCCAAGGGCATTTTAAAAACCTTTTCTCACAACAAGCTCCTATGCCATATCACAGAGTGTTTTCAAAAATCAGAAAAAAACCAGGATCAATAACAGCTGCATTCCAAAGACAAACAGAGTAAAACAACAGCTGTACAGGTGGATTTGCTTGCCAATGTCCTATGAGGAAACTATCAAGTGAAAACTTTTAATGCTCAATAATAATAAAAATTATAAAAATATTGGGAAACATTTTCTGCAGGAGCACACCAAAACAGACGGGGTCATTTCGAAAGCCCACTCAGTTTCAAAACAGGTGTACTATGTGGTACAGAAAGCTGCTTTTTAAAAAAGGAACATAAGCTTAAAGCCCCATTGGACATGCAAAACTAATTGTTCAGTCATTCGAATCTTGGTTCATAGTAGTAGTAGTAATGTCCATTGAACCATTTCTACTAAGAAGTAACCTCCATTGAATTTAATGGGGCTTACTACCACATATGTGGGGTTAGGGTTGCTACTAAGAAGTAACCTCCATTGAATTTAATGGGGCTTACTACCACATATGTGGGGTTAGGGTTGCTGTGTTAGTTTTGTTTCAAAATTCTTAGAAGTGTGCTGCATGGCTCAAAGTACTGTTACCAATCTGGATGCAATATTTTCTGGAAAGCCTTCCTAAAGAAAAGCAAAGCAAAGCAAAGCAAATACATTCAGAACCAGGATCACTGAGATTTTTGCACTTAGTAAAGGGCTTGTCTGGTTAAGTAAGTTATGTGAAACCCAAAACAGCGCTGTTTTTCAAGGTATACTTCATTGTTCCAGCTTATTTGTTCGCCGCCACCTGTCTCCCACACATTACAGCACCGAGTGCGCGTTTCAAAACAAAAGTAATAACACAATTGTCTCACACCACACATATTCCCAGTGGAAATTAAAATGCATGCTTTTTCTCATCATTCTTTATTTAACAACTGGGAGGGTTTTAATATTCGAAACTCAGCAAGAAAATTGTCAGGAAACACAGAGATGCCTTTTGAGATTTCAAATTCCACTTTCATTGTTTTCCTTTCATTTTAGGTGAGTGTTTGTTTTCCAGCCAAGTGACTGTATCCTGTGATGGAATGATGGCTAATGGGATTTTCTGCGATGATTTCTCAGTCAATTATAGCACTAGAAGACCTATGCAGATGGATATGAAATCATCCCCAGTGAAATCATTCCTGTTTCTAATTGCAGGAAGAACCAAAAAAACCCCAAAACCATCTAGCCAGGGGTCCTGCACATGTGAAAGAAGGCTTGAGGAAGATGAACTGGAAACCTACACATGCAACTGGTGTAGTATATATGGAACCCTCCTCTCCTCAAATCCAGCTTCTGGGACCGTGCATGTGGAGGAGGCCTTTTAGAAAATCAATAACAAGGCCAGTTACCTTTTAAGGAATGAGAACAGAGAACAGAGTGGACCTGATTTTGGCTTTTCTTCCTATTCCTCTTTTCTCTACGAACTGTTGAGCAACACAGTTCACACATGCACAGATAGATCAGGGCCTACATCTTTTGCCAGGCTTATTGTTACGGAGCACATTTCAGATCTATTTCTCTGTCATATAAGGGTGCTTAAAGTGCTTCATTTCTCCCCTTGCACATATAAGGAAGCAGCTATATCCAGAGATGTTTTGTATAACATTGCTAATATGAGGCCCATAAATGTGAAGAAGCGAAGACAGGAAAAATGAGAAACAGAGATGAAACTGGAACTACGATATTTTCTCCATCACTAGCATAGTTCCCCTCTGAATTAAGACTTGAGTGCACATACTGTAGGCTTCCCAAACATTTGTGAGTGTAATATAACATTACAGATAAACTCGCTCAGTGGTGATAAATTCACTCTACTGTAATTAAAAACAACACTTTTACCCAGAATAAACACCAACATTCTTTGTTACAAAATTGTTGCTGCGCCATACACTGCTCTGTTTTAATTTAGAGAGCATTCGCTGCTGATTCTTAAAAAAAGCAATTATCTTTTCAACTTTTTTTTTTAAAAAAAATAACCTGCTGAAATTTCAGAATGAAAGAAAATTCAGTTTGTGATTTCAGGATGCTTTGTGCAACAGCAGGGGTGAAGGGAATGAAGCATGTTTTAAAAGTGCACTGTTTGTGCAGTACATTAAAATGTGTACTGCATTTGCTAAAATGACACATGGGGGGGGGGAGGGCAAAGCAACTGTGGAGTTAGTTCATGCAGTTCTGAGATATAAGTGAGCCAGTGTGGTGTAGTGGTTAAGAGTGGTAGTCTCGTAATCTGGGGAACCGGGTTCGCTTCCCTGCTCCTCCACATGGAGCTGCTGGGTGACCTTGGGCCAGTCACACTTCTTTGAAGTCTCTCAGCCCCACTCACCTCACAGAGTGTTTGTTGTGGGGGAAGAAGGGAAAGGAGAATGTTAGCCACTTTGAGACTCCTTAAAGGGAGTGAAAGGCGGGATATCAAATCCAAACATAAGTCATCGAGAATTCAGGCCATATCTTCCAGAGTGAATCATCTCTTGTCTGCATGGAAGATGGCATGCATAACCTGTTTACTGAAAGCTTTATCACCGAGGAAATACATTTCTAAGCATCATCATGTCCAGCACCTTTAACATTTACAATTCCCTTGAAAAAAACCTCACAGTAAGTAAGTCCATAGATGCAAATAGAAATAAGAGCACTGCATTGCCTTTCTTATGCGAAATATGGGACACATGTCAACAGTTGTGTGGGGGAAGTCAGTTTAAAAACGAGCTATTGACGATTCAGAGTCAAATTTATTAATAAAAGCGCAGCACAAGGGCAATTTTTGACACACACACACACACACACACACACACACACACAAACACACCCTGCCAGAAGGTTAAATCCCGAAGATGCTCCCCTGATCTTTTACTTCTTACACAATGCCCTATGGGCTTTTCTAAAAGTGTAGGATGCTAACACAAAAGGGGTGGGCCCTATTTATGTCGTTGGGTGGCACTGTGGTCTAAACACAGAGCCTAGGGCTTGCCGATCAGAAGGTCAGCGGTTCAAATCCCCGCGACGGGGTAAGCTCCCGTTGTTTGGTCCCTGATCCTGCCAACCTAGCAGTTTGAAAGCACGTCAAGGTGCAAGTAGATAAACAGGTACCGCTCCAGCGGGAAGGTAAACAGCGTTTCCGTGCGCTGCTCTGGTTCGCCAGAAGCGGCTTAGTCATGCTGGCCACATGACCCGGAAGCTGTCTGTGGACAAACGCCGGCTTCCTCGGCCTATAGAGCGAGATGAGCGCGCAGCCCCAGAGTCGTCCGCGACTAGACCTAGATCAGAGGTACCTTTACCTTTATGGGAATAATGCACTTGAAGCATTTATCAGACACAGGATTCAGCTTCAGCAGCTAAAGTCTGTCCATAGGATCAGGCTGTATATCAGATGCACATTGTTTTTTACTAGAACCCCAGGAACTACCAACTAGAAAGCAGATACAGAGTTGAATTCAATGGCGCTTACTTTCAAGTAAGTGTTATAGGACTGCAACCTACATTGTTTTTCTCTGAGCATATGATGGAAAATGTTGGCTTTTGAGTCTTCTAACACCACTATCACTGTCAAACCACCCCTTTCCTCCTAGGCCTTTCTCATGAAAATCTGATGTTCTATTTCATTATATATTCCTGTTACTAAAATGTCATTAACCAAGTGGTGTATTAACTGATGATGTTAAGCTGGTTAGTGGGAGAATGTAAGTGTCACTTTGATGACATAAAGTGGCTGTTATGATTATATAATATCAATTATTCCTTCAGAAACTGCATTAGTTCTGAACCAATGTAATTGGAGGGAGGTTAATCCCTCCACAAGGCATTTGTCTAATATTTATTATTAACAGTAAAATCTATTTTGGATTAAACCTAGATTTTTAATAACTTTAATAACTTTTAATAAGTTTTCACCCTTGGAAATACTATACCTGCCTCCCAGATCCTCTGGATGCTATCACATCAGAGGAAAGTGCCTTCCTCACTTTACTGCTTCTTCAGAATCCAGGTTTATGGGCTGCATATTTGAAGAAACAATAAACACATTTTAAAGAGCAAATCAAATTTAGAAGTACTAGACACTCCATGAAACCCTTATACATAGTTTTTACAATTTCTTTTATCTGAAGGGCTTAAGCTTTGTGAAATACTCAACATGTTTCAAAACGTTTTTCCCTACCACCTTAATGAGACACAGGGACCGAGAGGATCTGAAAGGGTGCAGAGTCAGGTCGTGTGAGGAGATTTTTATGAGCTATACACAGGGTGACACAGAAACTCCAGAAAATGGAGCAAATCAAATAAATAAATAAAGAGTAAAAAATTCTTCCGAAAGCAAAGTGGAAACACAAGTTTTGATTCTGTTTTATAAACAAATATGTGATCATTAAAAAATAAACTTTGGATGGAGGTATTGTCAATCTTGGTCCTCTCAGCTCCTCTTTCATCCAACCTTAAATTCCATATTTCTGCAGCGATTTATACTTAAAAAAAGAAAAACGAAAATTCAGCATTTAGTGCAACATTCAAAGGATAGCGTGTTTGCTTCACTTTTTGTTTCAGAAAGTGTGAATTTTACAGATTTACCTTTAAATGTGAACTGAATCAACCCCCCCCCCATCCCTACTGAAAATAAAATAAATAGCACAGTCCTAGATTTGTATACTTACAGACAAGCCCCTCAGACTTCAGTGGGACTTACTTCCAGGTAGAAGTGCATAGAATTAAAGCCAAAATCTCTCAAAGAGTTCTTTTCAAATGTAAGCCTATTTAAAACATGGGTAGGCAAACTAAGGCCCGGGGGCCGGATTTGCCCCAATCGCCTTCTAAATCCGGCCCACGGACAGTCCGGGAATCAGTGTGTTTTTACATGAGTAGAATGTGTGCTTTTATTTAAAATACATCTCTGGGTTATTTGTGGGGCCTGCCTGGTGTTTTTACATGAGTAGAATGTGTGCTTTTATTTAAAATACATCTCTGGGTTATTTGTGGGACATAGGAATTCATTCATCCCAAAAAAATATAGTCCCCCAAGATCTGAGGGACAGTGGACCAGCCCCCTGCTGAAAAAGTTTGCTGACCCGATTTAAAATAATCCACACAATCATACAATTTTCAAAGCTATGGTGTAATCCATAAGGTCTCTATCACAAGGAAATATTTTAATGAGTATTGTTACAGACCCACTCCTAAACCAATGCTTGTCAGGACAGCCATATTGTGCTGGCATCCACAGCACTGTTATCAAGATATGTACACCGGTAAAAGGTAAAGGTAAAGGTACCCCTGCCCGTACGGGCCAGTCGTGTCCGACTCTAGGGTTGTGTGCCCATCTCGCTTAAGAGGCCGGGGGCCAGCGCTGTCCGGAGACACTTCCAGGTCACATGGCCAGCGTTACGTAGCTGCTCCGGCGAGCCTGCACCAGCGCAGCACACGGAAACGCCGTTTACCTTCCCGCTATAAAGCGGTACCTATTTATCGACTTGCACTTAAGAGTGCTTTCGAACTGCTAGGTGGGCAGGAGCAGGGACTGAGCAACGGGAGCTCACCCCGTCACGGGGATTCGAACCGCTGACCATACGATCGGCAAGTCCTAGGCGCTGAGGTTTTACCCACAGCGCCACCCGCGTCCCATGTACAGCAGTACCTCATTTAAAAACAAGAAACCAACCCCTCCCCAAAAAAACCCAGAAAAGGGATTGCCTTAAACTATGACATTTTGTGATCCTTGTGTACATCAAGGAACCATCTGTCATGGAGCTCAGCCTAGTTTCCAGTTCCACCATGTTTTCATGATGAATGCAAACTTTTAAAAATACACATGCATTTCAAAGCTCACCATTTTAATCAGCACACAGCACAGGTCTACGGCAGAGGTTTGTGAAAAATCGTACCCGAAGTGACCCCACCATATATGTTCACGTCAGATCACAACAATATTCCCAAAGAATTCCATATTGGCATCAACTTAATGAATTACTAGTTTATAATAAGAAATCTTTCTGGAATTAATTACAGTGGGAAGGAATTGCAATAAATAATTACAAACGTGGATGTCCGTGGTGTGGGAAACACATCAGGCTTTCATTTTCTAAAATGTCTTTGATGATTGATTGATTGATTGTCGCATTGTTTTAGGAAGGAAGTACTTGATTTTGGTTGAATTGCAGTTTTCATGTTGAATTTCCTATTGTACATTTTTAGCAAGTAAAATGTTGATCACTAGAAAGCAAAAATAATCCTTTTAAGAATATGAAGCCACATGAACCAAACCCCTGCAGCTGAGGTTCCATGCAAAGCGGAGCAAGAAGTCAATAAAAGCAGGAGTTGGAAACCTCAGCCCTGGGACCCAAATGTCACCTGGCCTCAGGACTCTAGCCAGACCATGACTCACCTGGCCTGCTGTGCCCCTGACTTGAGTGAGTTCTATATATATATATATATATATATATATATATATATATAGTTTTAATTCATTTTAAGAACATTTATGTTGTCATACATTTTACAAGTTTCCATCTCTTATACAATCTTTTGGACTTCCATCAGCTCCTCTGATGATCTCCCGTCTTTAAGATTTTTCCTGCATTTCTTAAATTTATATTACTTTTAACCTCGTATCCAGTATCATCCTTTTCATTCAGTAAGGCAATAATTTAAATCATTCCCCTTACAAAACTTCCTGCAAACCTACAAATGTAATCGAATCATCACAATTACTTTTCATATAGTCCGTAAATTTACGCCAATCTTCTGTAAATCTCTGGTCCTGCTGGTTTCGAATTCTTCCCGTTAGTTTATCAAGTTCTGCATAGTCCATCAATTTCAACCTCCAATCTTCTTTCATCGGTAATTCTTCTTGCTTCCATTTTTGTGCCAGTAAACGCCTTGAGTGAGTTCACCAAACTGTGTCCTTGAGCTGTGATGTCTCTTTCATACTTGGATGGAGCATCGAGAGAAATGTTGGATAACCTATAAAATAATTAGAATTGTATGCTTTTAACAGATCAATCAATTAAATAACTATAATTACCGTATTTTTCGCTCTATAGGACGCACTTTTTCCCCTCCAAAAATTAAGGGGAGATGTGTGTGCATCCTATAGAGCGAATGCAGGCTGCGCGGCTAAGCCCAAAGCCAGAACAGGGAGTGCTCCGTCTCGCTGTTCTAGCTTGGGGATGGCTGAGCGCAAAGCCTCTGCAGGGCTTCACCCTGCTGCCCTGCAGAAGCTAGAAAGGCTATTCCCAAGCCAGAACAGTGAGACAGAGGGCTCCGTCTCGCTCTTCTAGCTTGGGGATGGCTGCGCAAAGCTATCCCTGAAGCCTTTGGAGCACAGCGGGACCTCGCACTGTGCTCCAAAGGCTTCAGGGATCTTTGAGGCTGCCAGTGGGTGAAAGCAGCGTTTCCACCCACCGCCAGCCCCAAAGAGCAGGTTGAAAGGAACCTGAAGCCTCCAGAGCCCAGTGGGAACTCCCTCCCGCTCCTGAGGCTTCGGGGTGCCTTCACTGAAGCCTGGAGAGCGAGAGGGGTCAGTGCGCACTGCCCCTCTCGCTCTCCAGGCTTCCAAGGTAGCCGCTGCGCTCCGGAGGTTTTGGGTGAATGCACCTTGAATGCACCTTGTTTTAGAGGGGGAGAACAAGAAAAATTTTTCCCCTGTTCTCCCCCTCCTATGGTCCGGTGCGTCCTATAGAGCGAAAAATATGGTAAATGGCTACCAACATGAGTTTGACCAAACTGAGGGAGGCAGTGGAAGACACGTGTACCTGGTGTGCTCTGGTCCTTGAGGTCACAAAGAGTCGGACACGACTAAATGACTCAACAACAACAACAACAAAATTAAATGAATAACATATTACCCAAACTTCAAAACCTTCTTAAAACAGCTTGACATTCTGGAAACAAACTTAGTTGGTCTCTAAGGTGCTACTGGACATTTTTTTTATTTATTTAACCCAGGCTTCCTCAACCTCAGCCCTCCAGATGTTTTTGACCTACAACTCCCATGATCCCTAGATAGCAGGACCAGTGGTCAGGGAAGATGGGAATTGTAGTCTCAAAACATCTGGAGGGCCGAGGTTGAGGAAGCCTGATTTAACCAAAAGCTGTTATCTTGGCACAATGGTCACATTCTTTGTCAAGTTACCTAAAGGATTCCAAATAGACCAAATGAAAAAACCCGCTTAGATCTGCCCAATCTTGTTTGCCCTCCTTCGTTAATATTGGCAACCAGCAATTAAGGGTTCATGCCAATATTAACTAAGGGTGCCTTCATTCTGACACTACTTTGCAAGAGCAAGTCAAGTGCACAATGGAAATTTAGGTTTGCACAGTTAATTAAAGCATGCTTTTTACCTAGCACAACAAATCCACATTTAAAAACTTTAAAAGTGACTTGGGCATGTTTTTTATCTATTGCAACATCTTTGACTTCTGTGGTGCTAATAAAAATAGTTCACTAGAAAAGAAAAATCCTTAGAAAATGGCATCCTGATTGGGAAAAGTTCAACAAAGTTTGGAAAGGACTGTATTACAGGACAATTCATCCGCATCAATTGCATAACTAGGCAAAGAAAGTGAGACACTAAATTACAGGAAGAAACGAAATGAACTAAAACAGGCATTCTGATTGTCTGAAAGAGGTGCAGGAATTGTATGGTATTGTGCAACAATTTGTTGTTTAGTCGTTTAGTCGTGTCCGACTCTTCCTGACCCCCTGGACCAGAGCACGCCAGGCACTCCTGTCTTCCACTGCCTCCCGCAGTTTGGTCAAACTCATGCTGGTAGCTTCGAGAACACTGTCCAACCATCTCGTTCTCTGCCGTCCCCTTCTCCTTGTGCCCTCCATCTTTCCCAACATCAGGGTCTTTTCCAGGGAGTCTTCTCTTCTCATGAGGTGGCCAAAGTACTGGAGCCTCAGCTTCAGGATCTGTCCTTCCAGTGAGCACTCAGGGCTGATTTCCTTCAGAATGGAGAGGTTTGATCTTCTTGCAGTCCATGAGACTCTCAAGAGTCTCCTCCAGCACCATAATTCAAAAGCACCAATTCTTTGACAATCAGCCTTCTTTATGGTCCAGCTCTCACTTCCATACATCACTACTGGGAAAACCATAGCTTTAACTATACGGATCTGCAACAATACTGCAAGAAATTTCTCAGGCCATGTGAGAGAGATCAGAATTTGTGGGGTCCTCAAGCAAGCCTGTCTTACTGGTTGGCCTTAACCTGGAACAGACCGAGTTCTGAAGATGCTCTCCCTCATCTTGCACCCTTCAGGTAAAGTGAAAATGTTGAGCAGTGAGCCCCCTGAAGATCTTGGGGCTGCCATCCTTTCAAACGGATCCTGACACCAGTTCTCCCTTTCCTGCTAGCTGATTGATCAAGATACCATACTTTTTACCCCAGCTGTTCTGCATGCACTCCATTGAACTCGGGTTTAGCAATAAGGATTCCTATTGGATTTTTTAAAAATGCTATTGCTTGCGATGGTACAGAAGTCCTACTTGTTTCCTCGCTACCAGATAGAAGGTGGACATTTTTCGTTCTTTCTACAAATCAGCAAGTTGATCATCTTCAGTCTTTCAAACAGATCCTGAAATGAATCAGAGCCTGATATATTTTCATATAGATCCTGGAATCACTATGCATTCAAAATAAAAAGTTGCCTCTGTGTGCGATTGTAGTATTACTACGGCTTTAGATAAAGAAGTCCCAACATTCTGGATTGTAGATTATTATAATTGTCATCATACCCATCCATCCATATTCACGAAAAGTGTTGGAAGCCTGCACATTCATATTCATTTTAGTTCAACTTGACTTGAATCATAAAAGGAATGTGAAGACAGAGAGCCTGTTGCTGAAATAAAGTTGATTTTCTCTCCCTCTCCCTGAAACTTGGGTTCATGACAGCTTTTTGTTGAGTAGGACATTAGCCTTTTGTAATTTATTGCTTTTAGATTAAATCTGGGGAAACTCAATATTGCAGTTGAATGATTAGAGCAATACCCCTTGGAGTAATAAATTTTCTTTGGTGCTGTGCATCTCCCGATCTTGTTTCCCTTCTAATTACATTTACATAAATGATATTCTGCAAAATTAAATTAACATTCCAACTGTTACACAGGCAACGAGAGACAAAAATAACTTACAAACCTGCAACTCTTAAGAAAATGTTGAGGTCTTTTCATGAACTGAATCCCAGCCATCCCTGAAGAGACAACTACACAGCTGCACATTATTCTTAGTTAACAACCAATCTAGATGCTTTTGTTCTGGTTTTGGAGACCCTGTTGTTGCAGAATCCTGGTTCCCAGAAAGTCTTATTAAATAAAAGATGGGTGACATTCCAATCTTCATTAACGAGTGTTTGGATAGTACTAAATTTGCTGTAGGCTTTGGCCTATGTTTTCTGCTACACTTTTATCATTTGGCTCTTATAAAGTGTACTTGTACACAACTTCATCGAGTTCCACATGAGTGTGGGGCTTTTTCCAGGGTGCTGAGGACACAATACTGTAAGAAGAGCTGATTCTCAAACAGAAGGGTTGTGATGGCCTGGGAATCCGATTCAGAGGCTGAACTGGAGGAATCCTAGCCTGCACAGGAGTCCCCGCCTCCAGGGCCAGCTGAACTGGGGCAGGGCCTTGATTCTGAAGCGCCTGCACCTGTGCCGGATCCTCAGGAGCAGGCACCAGGTGATCCCACTCTGGCTCCAGAGGTGGTTGAGGACTCAGTGCCTGCAGGTGAGTCTCCCCCTGGGCCCAGGAACCCTTCAGCCTCTCCTGAACTGCAGAGGCTCAGGGCAGAGAGGTGAAGGGAACTGGTTTCTCCCAGGAGGAGTGCTCGCCTTAAGGCCAGGAGAGGCGGGTCTCCTAGGGGCCGGGGCCGCCCCTGGCCTCAGAACAGATAAAGGCTAGTTGGCCCGGTCCCAGGTTGTGGGAGCAACGTCGTTGTTGAGTACCTGTTCCTGCCCGGACCCAGACCTGACTCTCCAGTGCTCCTGTCCCCGCCCGGCTTCCTGCTTCGGACCTTGCCCCGCTCCTTGTGGACTGATTCCAGGCTAGTGACCCAGGACCGGACTTTGACTACGCCAACGGTAACCTTTCCCCCGGGATCAGCACAAGGGTATCCTTTCCCCCCCTTCTTAGAATGGTGCAAGATGCATAACCTAGATTATGGGGAAGAAATTTGGGTCTCAGGTTATTATTTCCCCAGTCATGGCAGCTCTAGAGGCAGGTGGTGGTGAGGTCAGCACCATACAGCAGGGGTCGGCAACCTCAGGCCCATGGGCTGGAAGTGGCCTACGAAGGCTGTTTAACCAGCCCCTGATCTGCCCCTGAACTGAGTCACCCACTCGGCGATTCCCCCATGATGCGCTAAACCGGCACGGCGCAGTGTGGGGACTCTCTTCTGCGGCTCTGGAAATCACTTCTGCGCATGCCCAGACACCGGAAATCGCATCTTCACATGTCCACGGTGCCGGAAATCGCTTCTGTGCATGCCCAGACGCCAAAAGTCGCTTCTGCGCAGGCATGATTTTCGGCATCTGGGCATGCGCAGAAGCGATTTCCAGTGTCGCGCTGCGCCAGTCCAGCCCACAGAGGATCTCCACGAGAGTGATCCGGCCCATGCCCGGTAAGCTTTGCCAATCCCTGCCATACAGGTACACCGCTGCCAGCGGTTTTCCATGCAAGCATGCACTGATGACACCAGCAAGCTGCATAGGAGGTTGTTGACCATGTTCTTGCCCAGTTCTGACCTCACTGTCCCCTGAATATGATTCCTACCTGCCACATTCCTACCAGAGGATGAATATTTTCTTATGAATTTAGCTCACTCAGTTGTCTGTGGCCCTGTGGACATTTATTTTTGGCTTGGCTCAAAGCCCATGCTTGTTCTCTGTTTTCCCCCTACATTTTGGTGGCATGCTGATGGAAACAGTGTCGGCACGTTTACCTGTCCTAGTGTGACTAGCAAGAAAATGCATCATTCATTCATTCATTTACAAATCTAGGGACCTTTTGCCTGTACGCAAGCACACTTAAGCTGGCATATTACAATACAGTACACATTACCATCCCCTTCATGGATCACTGCCTTGCCGTGGCGAAGGGGCTTGAAGAACTCAGAGAAGCTATGAACTATGCCGAGCAGGGCACCCAAGATGAACAGGTCATAGTGGAGAGTTTTGACCAAACGTGATCCACCTGGAGGAGGAACCGGCAAGCCACTCCAGTATCCCTGCCAAGAAAACTCCATGGACAAAGACAACAGGCATATAAAAGTTATGACGCTGGAAGATGAGCCCCTCAGGTCAGAAGGCGTCCAACATGCTACTGGGGAAGAGCGGAGGACAAGTACAAGTAGATCCAGAGCTGATGAAGCGGCTGGGCTAAAGCCGAAAGGACGTTCAGTTGCGGATATGCCTGGAAGCGAAAGGAAAGTCCAATGCTGTAAAGAAAAATATTGCATAGGAACCTGGAATGTAAGAACCATGAACCTGGGTAAGTTGGATGTGGTCAAAAATGAGATGGCAAGAATAAATATTGACATCCTGGGCATCAGTGAGCTAAAATGGACGGGAATGGGCGAATTTAGTTCGGATGACCATCATATCTACTACTGTGGGCAAGAAACCCGCAAAAGAAATGGAGTGGCCCTCATAGTCAACAAAAGAGTTGCGAAAGCAGTACTGGGTTGCAATCTCAAAAATGATAGAATGATCTCGATACGAATCCAAGGCAGACCTTTTAACATAACAGTAATCCAAGTTTATGCACCAACTACTGGTGCGGAAGAAACGGAAATTGACCAATTCTATGAAGACTTACAACACCTTATAGAAGTGACACCAAAGAAGGATGTTCTTCTCATTATAGGAGATTGGAATGCTAAAGTAGGGAACCAAGAGATAAAAGGAACAACTGGCAAGTTTGGCCTTGGAGAGCAAAATGAAGCAGGGCAAAGGCTAATAGAGTTCTGTCAAGAGAACAAGCTGGTCATCACAAACACACTTTTCCAACAACACAAGAGACGACTCTACACGTGGACATCACCAGATGGGCAGCATCGAAATCAGATTGATTATATTCTCTGCAGCCAAAGATGGAGAAGCTCGATACAGTCAGCAAAAACAAGACCTGGAGCTGACTGTGGCTCAGATCATCAGCTTCTTATAGCAAAATTCAAGCTTAAACTGAAGAAAGTAGGAAAAACCACTGGGCCGGTAAGATACAATCTAAATCAAATCCCTTATGAATACACAGTGGAAGTGAGGAACAGGTTTAAGGATTTAGATTTGGTGGACAGAGTGCCTGAAGAACTATGGATGGAGGCTCGCAACATTATACAGGAGGCAGCAACGAAAACCATCCCAATGAAAAGGAAATGCAAGAAAGCAAAGTGGCTGTCCAACGAGGCCTTACAAATAGCGGGGGAGAGAAAGCAAGCAAAATGCGAGGGAGATAGAGAAAGATACAGGAAATTGAATGCAGATTTCCAAAAAATAGCAAGGAGAGATAAGAAGGCCTTCTTAAATGAGCAATGCAAAGAAATAGAGGAAAACAACAGAATGGGAAGAACCAGAGATCTGTTCAAGAAAATTGGAGATATGAAAGGAACATTTCGTTCAAAGATTACCATAATAAAGGACAAAAGTGGTAAAGACCTAACAGAAGCAGAAGACATCAAGAAGAGGTGGCAAGAATACACAGAGGAATTATACCAGAAAGATATGGATGTCTTGTACACCCCAGGTAGTGGGGTTGCTGACCTTGAGCCAGACATCCTGGAGAGTGAAGTTAAATGGGCCTTAGAAAGCACTGCAAATAACAAGGCCAGTGGAAGTGATGGTATTCCAGCTGAACTATTTAAAATTTTAAAAGATGATGCTGTTAAGGTGCTACACTCAATATGCCAGCAAGTTTGGAAAACTCAGCAGTGGCCAGAGGATTGGAGAAGATCAGTCTACATCCCAATCCCAAAGAAGGGCAGTGCCAAAGAATGCTCCAACTACCGCACAATTTCACTCATTTCGCACGCTAGCAAGGTTATGCTTAAAATTCTACAAGGAAGGCTCAAGCAGTATGTGGACCGAGAACTCCCAGAAGTGCAAGCTGGATTTAGAAGAGGCAGAGGAACCAGAGACCAAATTGCAAACATGCGCTGGATTATGGAGAAAGCTAGAGAGTTCCAGAAAGACATCTACTTCTGCTTCATTGACTATGCAAAAGCCTTTGACTGTGTCGACCACAGCAAACTATGGCAAGCTCTTAAAGAAATGGGAGTGCCTGATCACCTCATCTGTCTCCTGAGAAATCTCTATGTGGGACAAGAAGCTACAGTTAGAACTGGATATGGAACAACTGATTGGTTCAAAATTGGGAAAGGAGTACGACAAGGCTGTATATTGTCTCCCTGCTTATTTAACTTATATGCAGAATTCATCATGCGAAAGGCTGGGCTGGATGAATCCGAAGCCGGAATTAAGATTGCCGGAAGAAATATCAACAACCTCAGATATGCAGATGACACAACCTTGATGGCAGAAAGTGAGGAGGAATTAAAGAAGCTTTTATTGAGGGTGAAAGAGGAGAGCGCAAAATATGGTCTGAAGCTCAACATCAAAAAAACGAAGATCATGGTCACTGGTCCCATCACCTCCTGGCAAATAGAAGGAGAAGAAATGGAGGCAGTGAGAGATTTTACTTTCTTGGGCTCCATGATCACTGCAGATGGTGACAGCAGCCACGAAATTAAGAGACGCCTGCTTCTTGGGAGGAAAGCAATGACAAACCTAGACAGCATCTTAAAAAGTAGAGACATCACCTTGCCAACAAAGGTCCTTATAGTAAAAGCTATGGTTTTCCCAGTAGTGATGTATGGAAGTGAGAGCTGGACCATAAAGAAGGCAGATCGCCGAAGAATTGATTCCTTGAATTATGGTGCTGGAGGAGACTCTTGAGAGTCCCATGGACTGCAAGAAGAACAAACCGATCCATTCTTAAGGAAATCAGCCCTGAGTGCTCACTGGAAGGACAGATCGTGAAGCTGAGGCTCCAATACTTTGGCCACCTCATGAGAAGAGAAGACTCCCTGGAAAAGACCCTGATGTTGGGAAAGATGGAGGGCACAAGGAGAAGGGGACGACAGAGGACGAGATGGTTGGATAGTGTCTTCGAAGCTACAAACATGAGTCTGACCAAACTGCGGGAGGCAGTGGAAGACAGGAGGGCCTGGCGTGCTCTGGTCCAGGGGGTCACGAAGAGTCGGACACGACTAAACGACTAAACAACAACAACACATTACCATAAGAAAATGGAATAAAAATAAAAGCAGCTACCAGCAATGAAGATAAGCATTGAAAAACCCCTCAGGCCCAGGCCCTAACTGCTGAATGTCACCTGGAATTAAACCAGTTTTTAGTAAGGGCTTTAAAATGGGCAAATAAAGGCAAATATCTGCTGGGAGAATGTTCCATAATCTGGTTGCCAGAAGTGTTAAGGCCTTCTCCCTTGTATACTTCTTTAGGAGACTGGGTACAGCAAGAGAAGACTCAAACCTTGGGAAGTTCTTGAGCTGGTTCATATCAACCAGGCTTGTATTCTAGTTTCAAAGTTGAAATTAAATGCTTGGGCTATTTCAGATTTATCCTGCCTCACCTGCCCCTGTTGTTGTCTTACCCCTGTTAACCAAAGTGACATGGTTCCATTTGTATTTTTTTAGCTTGTCAATTGAACGACACATTTCATTGAACCGCTTTGATTAGCTGGTCAGAACAAGACTTGTTACCAGCAGTTTCAGTTTACTGGAAGCAAAGTGACATTTAGCAGTGAACAGTTTCAGTTTGCCAATTAAAAAGCCCATGGCATTTTCAAATCAAAACCTATAGGAATCAGATCCCAAGGGCTGAAGAGAGAGCTACATGAATTTGGCTTCTGAACTTCTTCTTAGACAAGCTGTTCACCCCACCCCCCAAAAAAAATTCAGGGAACCTTAGAAATGGTCTCCAATACAGCACTGTAAACTGAATGATGAAGAATAAAAGAACCAGGAAAACTCTGATGTCTGCATCTATGGGAGTCCTTTCGACCATAGATTCATATTTCCACCCACCTCCAATTTTGTTGCCAGAAGTTTCAACTTTACTGCTTTTCAGTGCAATTAGAGATGCAAAACCCTCTGACATTTCCCCTGGGAAGACTGATACTACATTTGAACAGAAACCTCTCTCTTTCTAAAAAAAAAGACACGCCACCCCTATGAATTGCATTGTCTTTGTAGGCATTTGCCAGACCTAATGATCAAGCCAGCCTGTAACATGCAAGTGGGCAGGCTGGGTGAAAGCTGAGAGGCTGATAAAACTCCCCTCTCCCTAACTTATCTGCAAAGCTGTTCTTTGCCCTTATATAACCGCCTTGGCTATACTTAAGGATTAAATATAATAATTTTCAGCAACAGATGTTGGTGATCTCATCCAAGACCAAATGCCTTTTTAGACATTGTTTGGTTGTGCAACAACAAGCCAGAATTGTTGGCTTCAGATAAGTGAAAGCAAAATCTGTTTTCACTGGCGATAACTGAGCCCATTATCTATAAACATTCACATTTTGAAAACGGGATCAAAAGCTGCACAGGGACATGACTGTGTTAGGGAATGTGGTCTCCTCTTGCAAAAAAAGAAAAGAGGAAGAAAAAAAAAAGACGGCAAGTATGTTGAAAACTGGCAGCATCTGATTTCCACAGCAGTAGTCTAGTTGTTCAAAAGGCCCCATTAATTGCATGGAGCCTCGGGATGGGGGATTAATAGACTGTTTGAGACACAAATATATGGCGAAAACATCTGCAAAGACATGACAGGGAACATCCTCTGAGGAATAAAGTCAAGGAGGCCCTTCAATATGGCAGCATCCTCTCCCCCCCCCGCTTGTTTGAATGGATGGCTGACAGCTTCTAAAGGGCATCCCAGTCAAAAATCAATGTTGGAATGGATGGGGTTGGTATGGGTGGCTTAAGCCTAGCTCTTTCATCAGGGAAACAGGGCAGTTTCAGTATCCTTTTCAGGAAGAGTAGCCTCATAAGAAGTCACACACTTTCAAAATACTAGCAGAGAGAATTAACCAGTGAGTATACCACCAGCAAATGGCATTGGGGGGGAGCACAGTATTGCCCTTTCTGTATTAATAACTTTCTTACACAGTTGTGCTTGTGGATAAAGCAGATCATGCTTCCAACACACACTAGAGATGTAGGTGGAAGTGTCTTTCCCATGTAGTCACATCTGTATTCTGAAGTGTGTATTAAATATGGCTGCTTCTGAAAGAGGAATAAAAAATATGTAGGCACGGGGTAATTTATTTTTTCCTTCAAGAGAAGAAGACAGGGCAAAACTTGACTGGTGTGCAGTCTGCTCCTATTTTGTGGTGGCTTGGAAATGAGTCCTCTGGAATTTAATAAGGTTTGCTCCAAAGTAAGCACACAGAGAACTGTAGCCTCAAACAGGGTTTGTTACAAATAAAAAAGGGAAATGGTTTTGTCAGCAGAGAAGACACAGAAATCAGACCATCAAACGATAAGACAGTCTGGGGCAAGCTACACATTACACATAGTTTCAAGTAACTTTCCCTCAACAGAAAACAAACAAAAAATGATTGTGGCATAATCAGTCTTGAGCAGAGGATGGGCAGCAGGGAGGGCCGCTTAATTTTTTTGTGTAGTTCAAATTACTCCTTCAGGCTGCTTTTATCTGTATGGAGGAAAAATATTGGGATCTGTAGCTTATCTACACCAGGTGAAAAAGCTGCCTGGGGTGATTTGAAGCAGAAATATATCTGGTGTTGAAAGAGATACATTCTTTTCCCCATTTACTCCTGATTGCAACCTCCTGCGACTCTTTTTCACACAAACAACCCCAAAAAATCAGAGGAAAGTTGCATTCAATTGAATGTATATAACATGTAGTTCAGCCCTCTGGCCAATGTATTTCACACACCTTGCGCAACTAATATGGCAAGTTTGAGAAAACTGATTTCTGTGAATACAGTGAAAACTAACCTCATTTGTCTACTTATCCTGAACTTATGTGCAGATTGCAACACAATTATTCTTGGGATTTAGCTTTTCAAAACTGTCAAAACATTGACAGTTCTTCGCTGAAAAAAAGGTACTAAAATCCACTTTATAAAATGTGTACTTTTGGATAAAATTCATCTAGAAATGTGTGCCTTGAGATAAAATATGTACTTAAAATACAGATTTTAAGATCCACAGATTAATGTGTTGGAATGGACTTTTTGAATGAAGTTGAAATTGACACAAACCAAAAATTGATACTGAACTGTATATCCAGAGACTTCACTTTATGCCAGTCAAAACTAATCAGGGTAGACTTTTCCTGTCCTTAATTTAAATTATAGATGTGCAGAGCTCAAAGGAACGCAAATGAACACTTAGTCCAAAACTCCTTCCCCAGGATAGATTGTGTGAGTCTTTCAGAGACACTCGCCCATAGCTAGTGGAAGCTGTGCTCCAGGCCCAGTCCACATGAGACTGCATCACTTGGTGGTGGTTGGCCCAGTCAAGATGCAAATGGGGGCAGAATTTCACCCACATCTTGAATCCTGCATGGACTCATGGGAAGAGGACAGGATCACACTTCAAAACGACCTTGACAGATTAGAGAACTGGGCCAAAACAAACAAGATGAATTTTAACAGGGAGAAATGTAAAGTATTGCACTTGGGCAAAAAAAATGAGAGGCACAAATACAAGATGGGTGACACCTGGCTTGAGAGCAGTACATGTGAAAAGGATCTAGGAGTCTTGGCTGACCGCAAACTTGACATGAGCCAACAGTGTGACGCGGCAGCTAAAAAAGCCAATGCAATTCTGGGCTGCATCAATAGGAGTATAGCATCTAGATCAAGGGAAGTAATAGTGCCACTGTATTCTGCTCTGGTCAGACCTCACCTGGAGTACTGTGTCCAGTTCTGGGCACCACAGTTCAAGAAGGACACGGACAAACTGGAACGTGTCCAGGGGAGGGCAACCAAAATGGTCAAAGGCCTGGAAATGATGCCTTATGAGGAACGGCTAAGGGAGCTGGGCATGTTTAGCCTGGAGAAGAGGAGGTTAAGGGGTGATATGATAGCCATGTTCAAATATATAAAAGGATGTCACATAGAGGAGGGAGAAAGGTTGTTTTCTGCTGCTCCAGAGAAGCGGACACGGAGCAATGGATCCAAACTACAAGAAAGAAGATTCCACCTAAACATTAGGAAGAACTTCCTGACGGTAAGAGCTGTTTGACAGTGGAATTTGCTGCCAAGGAGTGTGGTGGAGTCTCCTTCTTTGGAGGTCTTTAAGCAGAGGCTTGACAACCATATGTCAGGAGTGCTCTGATGGTGTTTCCTGCTTGGCAGGGGGTTGGACTCGATGGCCCTTGTGGTCTCTTCCAACTCTATGATTCTATGATTCTATGAAGAAGTCTCAGTGAGATTTGTGACTATTTCGTCAGGCAGAATAAAGGACAGAACCAACATATAGTCAAGGAGGCCCCCAGAAGGGGCCTGAGGGGGGATTGGTGTTTACATCCGCAAGCTCAGGTTGGGGTCTTTGCCTGGCCAGAGAAACCTGTTGACTCTACGGGTTTGGTGTAGCCCAGCCACAGCAGATCCTATTCCACCTCCATGGGCGAGTGGAATGATGAATTGATACTCACCCTACTGCCATGGCAACCCTTGACCTCCCTGCTGCAGTAAATAAATATTTGGACTGATTTTATTACAACACCTGGTGTACAGCTGGGTCATTGGCTGCTCTTCTGGGTCACAGAATGTGCCTGCTTGGGCAACAGTGAGAGCTACGCATCCTATTTCAGAAGGTAGATGTTTTGTTTCGTTTTGCTTATTCCACCCAAAAGGCTACAAGATTAGTATTAAGGCAGACTGTGCCCTGTGGTTCACAATCTAAAAGGCATGATGCTCAAAGAAAAAGGGAAGGCTATTGGGTGATTCATCCATTTGCATTCTAAAGTGGTACAGTCTCAAAAGAACTGCAGGCATTTAGAAGAATATGCTGAACACTCTGAAAATGGCTACAAGTCCAGAATAGACTGCTGCTTCCTTATTCAGGAAACAAAATCTAATGAATGCTTATGTGGGAGGCTCTTACTACCTGCTTAGTTAGAGTGCAGTACTATTATCAATCTGTCTCTTGGCTAGAAGAACAGTATTTATTGTGATTTGCTGTAATAATCATGATTAATACAGCCTTTTCTTAAAATTGTTTTGCTTTCCATTATGCAAACTCAGCTTTTCTTCAGGAGAGCAGTGATGCTGGCTTTAATTAAATTTGGGAAAGGAGAGCCTGACTAATTTTAAGATTATTAGGAAAGAACCCCATCTATACTTGGAGCATAAAATTTGAAAACCGGAGGAATAACATTACAACACTCTCTAAACCAATACGCCAGGGGAAATGTTAAGTTTTAATTGAGTGCATATAATCTGCTTTCAAATTACAGAATTCTTCTGAAAGCAGAGGGGTTTATGCAAACCACAGGTGCTGAGATCTTTCCCTTTATCATCCCCATTAATTTCTGAGTAATCGTACTGTTTGTACAAATCACAAAGCCTTTCTGCTCAAGAACATAAGAAGCCAATGGCCCATCTAACCTAGAACTCGCAGTGGCCAACCAGATTGGCCAATCAGATTGGCATGAACTGGCAACCAGATTGGCAGACTGGCAGCGCACAAGCAGAACCTGAGCACAATAGCACCCTCCCAGCCATTGTGAAAGAGTGACAATGCTGCTCCTGGTGGTGATTGAAACCAGAGGGCCTCCCAACAGCAAACTTTGCTCCTCCAATACAATTAAGCAGAAACTCTCCCTAACATGAAATATTAACATATCTCCTGGAATCCAACTCTTATTCCACATTGCCCCCACAGTCTTCCTCCTCGACCTGATCTACAGTTATGTATTTCTAAACTGTTTTGCAGACTTCATGTGTAGAGGTCATGCATAGAGGGCTCCTGAACAGATTCAGCATTTCAGTACAGTCATACCTCGGGTTCAATGTGCTTTGGGATGAGCGCGTTCGAGTTGCGCTCCGCAGCAACCCGGAAGTAACGGAGCGCGTTACTTTCGGTTTTCGCCGCTTGCGCATGCGCAGACGCTCAAAATGACATCACACGCACGCGCAGAAGCGGCGAAAAGTGACGCGTGTGTGCGCAGATGTGCCATCGCTGGTTACGTTTGCTTCTAGACGTGAACGGGGCTCTGGAACATTGTGGCAGCTAAGTCCACTGTTATCCTTATGATGGGTATAAAGGTAAAGGTAAAGGTACCCCTGCCCGTACGGGCCAGTCTTGACAGACTCTGGGGTTGTGCGCCCATCTCACTTAAGAGGCCAGGGGCCAGCGCTGTCCAGAGACACTTCCGGGTCACGTGGCCAGCGTGACATCGCTGCTCTGGCCAGAGCCAGAGCCAGAGCCAGAGCCGCACACGGAAACGCCGTTTACCTTCCCGCTGGTAAGCGGTCCCTATTTATCTACTTGCACCCGGAGGTGCTTTCGAACTGCTAGGTTGGCAGGCGCTGGGACCGAGCAGCGGGAGCGCACCCCGCCGCAGGGATTCGAACCGCCGACCTTTCGATCGGCAAGTCCTAGGCGCTGAGGCTTTAACCCACAGCGCCACCTGCGTCCCCTGGTAAACGTTCCTATTGGTACAGGAACACAAAAGTGGCTGTTGAGAGCCATGTGACTGTATTAAGTACTTAATACTTACCGTAAATAGTGAGCAAGAAAAACCTGAAATTGCAGCAGTACTAAAACTAGATTCAAGTTACAATCCTATAGTCCCTGGGGCCACTGAATTTTCCTGTGGGGCCACTGAATTTTCCTGATCTCACAATGCATCCAACAGAGAGGAAGTTTCATCCTCAGAAACTTTCTCCTGGGTGCTGTGAAAAGATTTGCTTCAAGATCAATGGGAAGGAAATTCTAAAATAATAATAATAATGAAGGGGAGGGATGGGAAAATTCAGCTTCCCTACTTTATGTTTTACTGGTTTGAGCCCTGTAGAGCTTTGAATTTGGCAGTTCCACCATCTTCAGCTCATCCACCTTCCACTTTGGATGGTCTGCTTATTGGGATCTTAAAATGTATTTATTTATGACATTTCTATACAGCAGGGCCCACTTAACCACATCCTCTGGACAGTTCATATGTTAAAAACAATCAAATGCAAATACAGGCAACTAAACAACTTAAGCAATCAGCATGAAAGCAGCAACTGGACAGAAAAGCAGCACAAGGCCTGGTAGATTAAAAAGTTCTTTGTCTGGTATTGAAAGGGCATAATGGTTCATACCCAAATGTGGGGAAGGTGTTGCAAATGAGGAATGCCACCACTGAGAAGACTCTCTTCTTTCTGCTTTTCATCAAACCATGGGGGCACATGGAAAAGGGCATCTAAAGGCAATGTGGTATATATAAATATATAAACCTCTGTTCTCAAGAGTCACTGCTTTTGGAGAAATGCTGACAAAATTCAGATACACTCAAATCCTTTTTAATGAAGAACACGCTATAAAACTAAACACTGTTGGAGAACTGAACTAATTTAGTATTTCCTTTCCTATGGTTGTTCGATGCCAATCAAACTGCTGTTATTAAACTTGTAAGTCTTTATTTATGACACGTTGTCATTGCTATGAATTTGTACCGTAAAATATGATTTACGTATTAAGAAGAGCCTTATAACCATTAATACCCATATTCAATTAGTATCTGCTCAAAGAACAGAGATATATTACACTTACGCAATTTGACTTTTCAGCGTAATGTCACTCCTGTCCTGTTCTTCGACGAACACAGGAAAGTTGCACCAATTACATTAGGCAATATAATTGGCATGACTGCCCTCATGGTTGGTCTGGAGCAAATAGGAAGCTAACTTATAACAATGTCCTTCTGAAGACTTCCATGGGCAGCCTCTCCCCATCCGTCATGCCAGTTCTTCATCTCTTCCTGTCCCTCTGACATAATCTCTTTAGTATGTTAAACAGATTATGGCCAACAGTAAACTTCTAATTATTCATCCTAAATCCCATGCTTTCTTCATCCTCTCTCTCTCTCTCTCTCTCTCTCTCTCTCTCTCAAAACAAAGCAAAACCCTGTTACCACTATCCAGAACATGATCTAGCACAGTGTTTCCCAACCTTGGGCCTCCAGCTGTTTTTTTTTTTTTTTAATAATATTTTATTGCATTTTACACAAAATAACACAAAAAAGCAATTTTCCATAGACATTACACAAAAAAAGAAAAACATGAAAAACATAGACAAAAAAAAAGAAAAGAAAAGGGAGATTTTAGCATAAAAATAAAAGCTCACTTTCCAATTATAACCTTCAAAACCTTATTTTCCTTACTTCCACCCGCCTCCCAATCTTGTATTCTATGTAGTAATTAGTTCAGCAAGATCATTCTTTATTCATTTTCATTCTTAGTCCCTCCCTTTGTACTCTTACTTAACTCAATCACTAGAACCCCTTTTTTTCCTTTTCAATGTCCTCAACATTCAAAAAAAATTTTTACAATGTTTTTGTAGGTAGACTTTAAACTTCTTCCAGTCCTCTTCCACCTGCTCTTCTCCTTGATCTCGAATTCTGCCGGTCATTTCAACCAGTTCCATATAGTCTATTACTTGCATCTGCCATTCTTCCAGGGTGGGTAGATCTTGTGTCTTCCAATACTTTGCGATGAGTATTCTTGCTACTGCTGTAGCGTACATAAAGAAAGTTCTATCCTTCTTTGGCACCAATTGGCCGACCATGCCCAGGAGAAAGGCCTCTGGTTTCTTCAAGAAGGTATACTTAAATACCTTTTTCAGTTCATTATATATCATCTCCCAGAAAGCCTTAATCCTTGGTTGGGCCTCCAGCTGTTTTTGGACTACAACTCCCATCAACCTTAGCTAGCAAGACCAGTGGTCAGGGATGATGGGAATTGTAGTCCGAAAACAGCTGGAGGCCCAAAGTTGGGAAACACTGATCTAGCAGGTATACTAACTGTCTGTCTTGATTTTATGTCTCCCTTCTTCAACTCATTTTCCTAACTCACCACCATGTTCTTGGGTCCCAGATTGTTAGTTCCATTCGCTCTGCATCTCATGAACTCACAGTCTTGCACCTTGTCTCTTGGTTGGAAACAGCTGGTCACTCCCTGTGTAGCCATAGCTTTAAAACAACTTGGGGTTTTTCTACATGCAGACTTGGTCAAATGGTTACAAATGTAGGACACAGGAACATTGTAACATTCAGCATTCCACACAGGGAGAGCTGCCACAATGGAAGTTTTCAAGTGGTTGACCTTGCAGTGAAGGCCACTGGTGGACCACAGGACATTATGTGGATAGCATCATAATTTAGTTATTAGGTGGCACTGGGTTTAGTTGTAAGACAAAGGTGGAGTCCAGAGCTTCCTCTTTGGTTCTGAGCAAGTGTCTTGACTAATGTGTGAGTCAAGACATGGGTGCAAAATAGCTGGTACATTGCACAAAAAAGGCACAGCCCAAGGCTGTATTTTCACCTAATTAAGGTGTACAAAATTACATTCTTCCTTACATATTTTTATTCTCTGCCTTTCCCCCCAAGTATTACCATTAAAACCATGAGGTCCTAGAAAAGTAGCTTAATAACTGACTAACCCTCATTCATTTCCTGGATGAAAGAGCTGAACTTCTAGAAGGAGAAAGGAGGAAACGAAAGGTCAGTTTATACTCCCACTTTTTGCTGAGTCACAGGGAAGTGACAAAACATTTCTTGCTGCTTTCTTCACTGCAAGATAAGGCAGAAGAGTAGAAACAATGGGTTTTCCTCTGCAAAGCAGTAATTATCACTGGGGAGGACTAAATTAAAGATGTGGTAGAAGAAATTCCAGGGTTAACTATGTTGCTCAAATGGCAGCAAAGTTGTACTCCAGCCCTCAGGATATATTTTACTCCATTTTTTTTTTTTTAAGATATGGATGTCTGTTATTCCTTGATCCTGATGTTGGATGGATCAAAATAATGGAAACTGAGGGAAATTGGGGGGGGGGGGAGCAAGGAAGACAGGTGCAAGAATCAATATACAGTGGTACCTTGGGTTAAGAACTTAATTCATTCCGGAAGTCCGTTCTTAACCTGAAACTTTTCTTAACCTGAAGCACCACTTTAGATAATGGGGCCTCCCGCTGCCGCCTCGCTGCCGGAGCACAATTTCTGTTCTCATCCTGAAACAAAGTTCTTAACCTGAAGCACTATTTCTGGGTTAGCAGAGTCTGTAACCTGAAGCGTATGTAACCTGAAGCGTATGTAACCCGAGGTACCACTGTAATGCCTGTGTTGCATGCAGAAAATGTATGTTCCTTTATTGATTACTGTTAATGCATGGCCACTTTGAGTATGCTATTATTGGTTCTAAATCCTGCGATTGTATGAATTCTATTTGCATGTATTTTATTGCTGTAAGACCCAGGGACGTCTTTAGCATATGTTGTGCCGGGGTGCAAAAAACCACCCAGCGCCCCCCAATATTTTTTTGGGGGGGGGCAGGCCAAAGTTGTTGAGCCTTTTGGGGGGCACACAACTCTCTCCCATGCCACTGCAGGTGGTGGAAAGAGAGCAATCCCCACAGAAGCTTGGGAGGGAAGTTGTGCGCCTCGTGTGAGCAGCATGCATGCGCTGCATGGGCCTCTCAACATCCCACCAATCCCAGGTGCGCAGGAGGGTGGAGCCGACCATCTGCCTCAGCGACCGCAGCAGGAAAGCCTGTGGTGCTCCCAGTGGCGTAGCGTGGGTTGTCAGCACCCGGGGCAAGGCAAGTAATTTGCGCCCCCTAACCCATGGATTTGCGCCCCCTAACCCGTGGATTTGCGCCCCCTAACCCTAACCTCCCCCTTCATGGATCACTGCCTTGCCGTGGCGAAGGGGCTTGAAGAACTCAGAGAAGCTATGAACTATGCCGAGCAGGGCACCCAAGATGAACAGGTCATAGTGGAGAGTTTTGACCAAACGTGATCCACCTGGAGGAGGAACCGGCAAGCCACTTCAGTATCCCTGCCAAGAAAACTCCATGGACAAAGACAACAGGCATATAAAAGTTATGACGCTGGAAGATGAGCCCCTCGGGTCGGAAGGCGTCCAACATGCTACTGGGGAAGAGCGGAGGGCAAGTACAAGTAGATCCAGAGCTGATGAAGCGGCTGGGCCAAAGCCGAAAGGACGCTCAGTTGCGGATATGCCTGGAAGCGAAAGGAAAGTCCAATGCTGTAAAGAAAAATATTGCATAGGAACCTGGAATGTAAGAACCATGAACATGGGTAAGTTGGAGGTGGTCAAAAATGAGATGGCAAGAATAAATATTGACATCCTGGGCATCAGTGAACTAAAATGGACGGGAATGGGTGAATTCCGTTCGGATGACCATCATATCTACTACTGTGGGCAAGAAACCCGTAAAAGAAATGGAGTGGCCCTCATAGTCAACAAAAGAGTGGCAAAAGTTGTACTGGGATGCAATCTCAAAAATGATAGAATGATCTCGATACGAATCCAAGGCAGACCTTTTAACATCACAGTAATCCAGGTTTATGCACCAACTACTGGTGCTGAAGAAACTGAAATTGACCAATTCTATGAAGACTTACAACACCTTATAGAAGTGACACCAAAGAAGGATGTTCTTCTCATTATAGGGGATTGGAATGCTAAAGTAGGGAGTCAAGAGATAAAAGGAACAACTGGCAAGTTTGGCCTTGGAGATCAAAACGAAGCAGGGCAAAGACTAATAGAGTTCTGTCAAGAGAACAAGCTGGTCATCACAAACACGCTTTTCCAACAACACAAGAGACGACTCTACACATGGACATCACCAGATGGGCAGCATCGAAATCAGATTGATTATATTCTCTGCAGCCAAAGATGGAGAAGCTCTATACAGTCAGCAAAAACAAGACCTGGAGCTGACTGTGGCTCAGATCATCAGCTTCTTATAGCAAAATTCAAGCTTAAACTGAAGAAAGTAGGAAAAACCACTGGGCCGGTAAGATACAATCTAAGTCAAATCCCTTATGAATACACAGTGGAAGTGAGGAACAGGTTTAAGGATTTAGATTTGGTGGACAGAGTGCCTGAAGAACTATGGATGGAGGCTCGTAACATTATACAGGAGGCAGCAACGAAAACCATCCCAATGAAAAGGAAATGCAAGAAAGCAAAGTGGCTGTCCAATGAGGCCTTACAAATAGCGGGGGAGAGAAGGCAAGCAAAATGCAAGGGAGATCGTGAAACATACAGGAAATTGAATGCAGATTTCCAAAGAATAGCAAGGAGAGACAAGAAGACCTTCTTAAACAAGCAATGCAAAGAAATAGAGGAAAGCAATAGAATGGGAAGAACTAGAGATCTGTTCAAGAAAATTGGAGATATGAAAGGAACATTTCGTACAAAGATTTCCATAATAAAGGACAAAAGTGGAAAGGACCTAACAGAAGCAGAAGACATCAAGAAGAGGTGGCAAGAATACACAGAGGAATTATACCAGAAAGAAACGGATGTCTCATATACCCCAGGTAGTGTGGTTGCTGACCTTGAGCCAGACATCCTGGAGAGTGAAGTCAAATGGGCCTTAGAAAGCACTGCAAATAACAAGGCCAGTGGAAGTGATGGTATTCCAGCTGAACTATTTAAAATTTTAAAAGATGATGCTGTTAAGGTGCTACACTCAATATGCCAGCAAGTTTGGAAAACTCAGCAGTGGCCAGAAGATTGGAGAAGATCAGTCTACATCCCAATCCCAAAGAAGGGCAGTGCCAAAGAATGCTCCAACTATCGCACAATTGCACTAATTTCTCACGCTAGCAAGGTTATGCTTAAAATTCTACAAGGAAGGCTCAAGCAGTATGTGGACCGAGAACTCCCAGAAGTGCAAGCTGGATTTAGAAGAGGCAGAGGAACCAGAGACCAAATTGCAAACATGCGCTGGATTATGGAGAAAGCTAGAGAGTTCCAGAAAGACATCTACTTCTGCTTCATTGACTATGCAAAAGCCTTTGACTGTGTCGACCATGGCAAACTATGGCAAGTTCTTAAAGAAATGGGAGTGCCTGATCACCTCATCTGTCTCCTGAGAAATCTCTATGTGGGACAAGAAGCTACAGTTAGAACTGGATATGGAACAACTGACTGGTTCAAAATTGGGAAAGGAGTACGACAAGGCTGCATTTTGTCTCCCTGCTTATTTAACTTATATGCAGAATTCATCATGCGAAAGACTGGGCTGGATGAATCCCTAGCCGGAATTAAGATTGCTGGAAGAAATATCAACAACCTCAGATATGCAGATGACACAACCTTGATGGCAGAAAGTGAGGAGGAATTAAAGAACCTTTTATTGAGGGTGAAAGAGGAGAGTGCAAAATATGGTCTGAAGCTCAACATCAAAAAAACGAAGATCATGGCTACTGGTCCCATCACCTCCTGGCAAATAGAAGGGGAAGAAATGGAGGCAGTGAGAGATTTTACTTTCTTGGGCTCCATGATCACTGCAGATGGTGACAGCAGCCACGAAATTAAAAGACGCCTGCTTCTTGGGAGAAGGGCAATGACAGGCCTAGACAGCATCTTGAGAAGTAGAGACATCACCTTGCCAACAAAGGTCCGTATAGTTAAAGCTATGGTTTTCCCAGTAGTGATGTATGGAAGTGACAGCTGGACCATAAAGAAGGCTGATCGCCGAAGAATTGATGCTTTTGAATTATGGTGCTGGAGGAGACTCTTGAGAGTCCCATGGACTGCAAGAAGATCAAACCTCTCCATTCTGAAGGAAATCAGCCCTGAGTGCTCACTGGAAGGACAGATTGTGAAGCTGAGGCTCCAGTACTTTGGCCACCTCATGAGAAGAGAAGACTCCCTGGAGAAGACCCTGATGTTGGGAAAGATGGAGGGCACAAGGAGAAGGGGGCGACAGAGGACGAGATGGTTGGATAGTGTTTTCGAGGTTACCAGCATGAGTCTGACCAAGCTGCGGGGGGCAGTGGAGGATAGGAGTGCCTGGCGTTCTCTGGTCCATGGGGTCACGAAGAGTCGGACACGACTAAAAGACTAAACAACAACAACAACAACCCTAACCCCCAGATGCTGTGCCCGGTGCGGCCGGGGCCCCCTGCACCCCCCACGCTATGCCACTGGGTGCTCCAACAGGCTCTGCTCCACTAGGCAGCGGCTGTTAGGTGGCCTGGTTCTTCAATCCCCGGACTCCAAATCTCAGCTCTGGACTCTCAGCCTGGTGCCCTGAGAGCCTGGCACCCGGGTGCCCCGCACCCCTAGCACCTATGGGTAAGGCGGCCCTGGTAAGACCCTATGAAACTCTTCTGTGGAAAGAATGCAATAAATTAAAGAAACAATATGGAAATATAATTGAATAAAAATTAAGAGAAAAGAAACTGGCCAGAAACTATGTCCAGGTTCTAAAGAACACATGTGTAGGCCGCTGGAGCGGTGTTTGAAACTCCCATTGTTCTGGGCACATTTTGCGACAGGGAATATCATTAGTGCGAGCAGTTTCTGAGCTCTGGGCGCAGTACTGCGCCTAAGATTTCAGATTAAAACTGCAGAGTGGAAGGAAAGGAGGACCTTTTTCTGCCTCCCAACTTCCAGCTCCTTCCTGAAGACTGGAGAAGAGACCCTCTTAAAAATATTAGGGGGGTGGTCAGGAGAAGGACTAGCCCATGTGAAAAGTGAACATAATATTTTAGCTGCAGTTCATTCATTTTCAGCTTTGTATCCTTGTTATAAAAAAGCGCGCCCAGACATTCCGTAGTTGTGCTCATAACCTCGGTTTAAGGTGCCATTCAGCTCCTAGCTTTCATATCTCTGTTTCTAAGACTGAGCTGGAGTAGTATTTCCATTTTTCTTTACTGCCAAACAGACACCACTTTCAAATCTGCACAGTGGGCTTTTTGTTTAGCAGTGGGAAGAGCCGGAGGAAGAAGGAAAAGGAAAATGTTCAGTAACCTTGTCTGTGTTCTTCAAACTGAGGCAAGCACAACTTTACAGTGGGAATCTGAAAAACCATAAGCTCTGGGGGGGGGGACTGGCAACACTCCAGTCCCATTGAAAGCACAGTGTTGAGCTGACCAAATGCATAAGCATCATTAGACTTGACTCTGCCAATATGGACATCTACTTATTCATTTATGATCCTATTTACTGAGTGTTATAATTTTTTAAATCTCTGTTCTTGGGTATATAAGCAGACCTACAAGCAGCACAATCTTAATATCATTAGGGAACACCATTTTGCTCTGCGTCACCACTGATAAGGCTTTGTATCTAATTGCCCTATTATCTGAGTAATTACACTGAAAGTATTATTGACTATAACTTGGGAATGTGGAGGGGACTAGACTGGCCACAACGCTGAACAGGAAAGTATGATATTAAAATTAGCAAACACACTTCTGTGAGGCGTAACAGGTGCACTGCAGAAACGAACAGCCACATTGTGCTTTTTCCGTCCCACTCTTCAGTATGTCTAAATTTCCATTAAGAAGATGTGTACAAAATTCCCTTTGTTCACTGGGGGGGCTGGGGGAGGACAACAACCCTCCATTTTGTTCATGCCTATGCTTATCTTTGGCAACCCAAATGCAAATGCAAACTAACCACAAAATAGCTGCACTCGAAGCAGCCTAATTTTAAGTTCCATAGAAAACTCTTGAATTATTTAGCATTAACAGTTTTACAAGATGAGAGTCAAGCTGTGAAAGAGAATGGAGAAAGCGCATTCGTTTCTCCATTTTCTCAAAGCCCTTAAAACACCGATTTTCACACAGTAAATCCACCGCCGCTGAATTGTCTCCTTGCTTTCTCAAAGGAACGCTCTTTGCCGGGTTGCAGCCTGCTGTGGTCAAGTATGATGGAAATAAAAGTGTTGTTAAAGAGTGACTGAAATGTATTCCCACTGCTGCCGGCCAATGTTGGTCTTACACCGGGCAGTTTTGTTGAAACACAAAAGCAACAGGAGACAGTAAACTCTCTTTAAAGCTTTCTAAACTTTCAGTCACCTCTGCTGCCCTCAGTGTTACTACTGGCATATCCCACATCCTTCCCTAACTCCACATTCATATTAACTCTGTCAGCACCAAGTGTTAGGATGCTCATTTTCTCGCACAAATGCAAACCGTAGAAATGCAACGTGTCTAGCAAATTCAAAATAATGCAATGCTGCCTCCTACGGAAAAAAGAAACAAAACTTTTCTCCTCTTATCCTAGATCCTGCCTACCTCCCACCTCCCCCAACTAGTGCTGTCTGATCCTCATTGAAATAATACAGAAGCTCTCCTAGAGGGAAAGGTTGCAGCATTTTGGACCTCTGAGTTTAGAGAAAATGCAGGTATGTGGTGACATGGGTGATGAGGTGATAGTTGTTCGTCAAACTATGCATGGCATGGGAAAAGTGGACAGAGAAAGTTTTTTTCTTCCTGTGTCAGAACTCCTAGGCATCCAATGAAGATGAATGTTGGAACATTCAGGAGAGATAAGAGAAGGTCCTTCTTTCCACATCACATAGTTAACAGTCTCACAAGAGGCTGTGGTGGCCACCCATCTGGATGGCTTCAAAAGAGGATTAGACAAATTCATGGAGAAGGAGAGGGCTACTGACAGCCCTCTCCTTGATGACTATGCTCTGTCAGTGTGGTGTAGTGGTTAAGAGTGGCAGACTCGTAATCTGGTGAACCGGGTTCGTGCCTCCGCTCCTCCACATGCAGCTGCTGGGCGACCTTGGGCCAGTCACACTTCTCTGAAGTCTCTCAGCCCCACTCACCTCACAGAGTGTTTGTTGTGGGGGAGGAAGGGAAAGGAGATTGTTAGCCGCTTTGAGACTCCTTAGGGTTGTGATGAAGCAGGATATCAAATCCAAACTCCTCCTCCTCCTCCTCCTCTTCTTCTTCTGTATCCACAGCTTGAGGAAGCAATGCTTCTGAATTTCCATTTGCTAGAGACCACAGGAGGTTCTTGTGCTCGAATCCTGCTTGCATGTTTCCCATAGCTCAGCCACTGTGAGAATGAGGCTGGACCATATGGGCCATGGGCTTTTCTGATAGCTTTAAAGCCCATTAAGTGTTGACTTACATTTAACATCAGGTCTAGTTTGGCCCTTAGAGATGGATGTATAAGAGGGCTTTTGCGTGATTGTGCTACAGCAGTGGTTCAGTATTCTGGAATGTTCTTCATTTGTACACCACATTCCATTTGGTTATTGCCACCAGATGAGAAGATGCTTGGGAGATTTATGGATTAAAACCCTCAGTGACTCCAGTGAAGCTTCACTGTCCTCTGCATGTTTACTCAGAAGTAAACCTCATGGGGGGCTCATTGCCTAGGAAATGTCTGGAAGACTTGAGGATTGTGCACAATCCTGGGTTGTGTGTCTTTTTAAGTCTCCACTGAACAAAATCAGGATCTTTTCCCTTGGCATTTTAAAATTTATTTTTCAGATGTGTACCCCACCACGCTGCCCTGTGATGCACAACAAAAGCTGAGAGTTAAAGCAAATACCACACACCCCTGATTTAAACTTTAAATGTAAATGGAAACGTGGATTGCTTGTTCTATATGGGGTGAAACTCTCCGACTCATTAGCATCTCTCTCTTTAATTTTTGTAAAGACCACCTGAAGGGGTATTGTTGAATGCTGACGGTTGCTGAACTGCAACTTAATATATGGTTACCAGATTTTTTTCAATGAATCTAGGGACACTTTTTTTTTTCTTGGAAGCTGAGTAGCAACAGGGAGTCAATAGTGGGGATGGTGAGGCAAAAGACCCTGGGCCCAAGCACACATGCGTATTGTATAAAGGTGCAAAGCCCTTTTTTCGCACCCTGTGACTCCCGAGCCTCCCCCAATATCCTCCCCCCTTTGTTTTGACTGATCAGGGGAGGCTCGGGAGTCGCAGGCGGCCAGCCGTTGCCCAGTTTTTTTAAAAAAAAACTCTGTGCATTTATGTTTCACAGGGTGCGAAAGAAGGGCTTTGCACCTTGCCTGGCAGAGAAACTACGCCCCTTGCGCCCCTCCTGGGCAATGGTCACCCACGCACGACTCCCGAGCCTCTCTTAATCTGTCAAAACAAAAGGGGAAGGGGGCAGGAGATCTGTACTGCCGGAAGTCCCTGGTTCCCCTTCGGCAGTGGCAGCAGCAGTGAGCAGCTCCTGAAGCCAGCCAGAGCCAACTGCGCTACCAGGCTGGCTCCGGGCTGCTGAGGCTGCCACTGCCACGTTTGCAAATCTTGGGACATTCTGGGGATGGAATTTGTCCGGGGACAGATTTGCAAATCCGGGGATTGTCCCCGGAAACTGGGGACGTCTGGTAACCCTAACTTAATAGCCTATATGTTTTTGAACCTGTACAAATTATTACCAGTGTAGAAGACAAATCTTTGCCTTCCTTTTTGTAGTGCTTACTCTGAGTTCATGGGCTGGTTCTTCTTGCAGTGCTGGTAAACCTATAGTTGGCCTTTGGCATTAACACCTGCATGTGGAGACCCGTAGGACTGAATGATCCTCCATAGAAAGAACTCGCTCCATGTTGACAATTAACATGCCAAGGAGAAGAGTACTAGTTTGGCATTCTCCGTGGCATGATAGGTGGTTTCTGTTCCTCCTTTTCCAGGGAGTTTCATAGCACTCAGTGTCCCTACTGGCAGGGTGAAGTGGCACAGCTCAGTTCTCAGTTGCAGTGGCATCTGAAGCAATGTTGCCACACTTCAGTCCTCTCCTTTTCAGCCCTGAGCCTTAGCCCAAGGACCTTCTAATATCATCCCGTGAAGATGGACAGCTCTTTTCAGCATATGTCAGCAAGTAAATGTGTCCAGCTGAGGCATCTTCTTCTGGAATGAATCCTTTTTGCTGGCTCCACCTTCTACAGGGTCAAGCATGACAGAAATGAAGAGCTACCAATGTTTGTAGACAATGCTCTTCATCATGGAGGCCAAATTTGTGGAACAGAAAGCAGCAGGAGACAGTAAACCTCCCCTAAGAATTACTAAACTTTGAGTCACCTCTGCTACCAAAGCCATTCTGTTAGGCCTGTTTGGAGTAAACTGATATTATAATGACTAATCTCAGCAAGGGCCTAACATGCAACCTGAAGCGCTGTTGGCATAATTATAGATAGGGCTGTGGAAGGCTGAAGGCACACCCTCAACTCCCACCCCTAAAATAAACTAGATTGGGTTACCGCCGCAGCCAGGCTGCCATGGACAGGTAACTGAGCAGTAAACTGCAATGAGGGAAAAATTATTATTGTCAAAACTGGCTGCCAGCTATTAAAGGTTTGAATGTCACCTCAAAAGAACTCCTTTTTTGACCTTTAAGTGGTGGCGTCTCGAGGGCTCTTTCAAGCAACGGTTTCACCCTCCTGGGGAGCAAAGGCATGACAGTTGAGAACACTTTCATTTGTTTCTTTCCTGCTGCCCCTCCCTCCCCATCCCATAATTGCCCCCGCCATGAAATATTATTGTTCTTTCCGACAGAAATATTTTCACTTGCTAGATTAATTTTTACAGTAAGGTCCACTTTGCCTGAAAGCTATGGAGACACTTTTACATTATGTAAACATATTGCTTTAAGATCCTGGTCAACACTTCATTTGAGAGCCCCCCCCCCCGTAATATTGTCTGTTAAGGGAGCTAAATGCATAGCAAACTGCACAACACACACACACACACACACACACACTGTCCTGAGCTAGGACCTGGCTAAGACATTTGAAGAAGACAAATGTTTCCAAAATGTCTAGAAGAAAACTGAAAGATGATTCAAAACAATGAAGGCTCTAAGTGATGGTGTTCATATTTATCAGTACCTATTAACTGAGAGAGTAAATTTGAATTGATGATTCAATCCTTAGAATCATAGAGTTGGAAAGGACCACTGGGGTCATCTAGCTCAACCCCCGATTCCAATACAGGAATCTTTTGCCCAATGTGGGGTTCGAACCCCACATTAATCTCGAACCCCTGAGATTAAGGGTCACATGCTCTGCTGACTGAGCTATCCCAGCAGTTGTAGTTTATCACAAAGATTTTGTGAGTAATCTTTGCTGTATTGTACTGTAGTTGTTGGGACACGGGTGGCGCTGTGGGTTAAACCACAGAGCCTAGGACTTGCTGATCAGAAGGTTGGCAGTTCGAATCCCCACGACGGGGTGAGCTCCCATTGCTCAGTCCCTGCTCCTGCCAACCTAGCAGTTCAAAAGCACATCAAAGGCAAGTAGATAAATAGGTACCGCTCCGGTGGGAAGGTAAACGGCGTTTCCGTGTGCTGCTCTGGTTCGCTGGCCACATAACCCGGAAGCTGTACCCTGGCTCCCTCGGCCAATAAAGCGAGATGAGCGCCGCAACCCCAGAGTCGGTCACGACTGGACCTAATGGTCAGGGGTCCCTTTACCTTTACCTTACTGTAGTTGTTTTCCACTTCCCTGCGTATAAATTTCTTGCAGCGGTCAACAAATGGAAGGCCATCACCCCAAATTCTTTGAACCTGCTTTGATCCCCCAACGCCCAGTATGTCTTTTTTGCCAAAGAACATTTCCACCGCATGCGACAAAAACTGCCCTTTCCTTTTTGGCAGTTCCAGCAAGAACAAAGCATTTTCAAAATTGATTTTAATTACCTTTGTGGGTGTGATATAAAACCTGCTCATGATTTTGTAGCATTTTTCTCAAACTCCCGAGTTTAGGGAGAACATACGGCTGTCAGCCATAATTATTCCCATCCACCCACTAGGATATTTTCTCAGATATTCTGAGCCCATCTCACCATGTATTCCTTAATTTGTACTTGTTCTATACCATATTTAAGTAACAAATAATATTTTTTTTTGTCCATTTGGGTTTTTTTGTTATTACCAGCTTTTCAAACTAAATTACTGTTTTTATGTGGTTATGCGCCTTTGAACATATTCTTGCAACTTTGAAAGAATGTGAAAATATTTAAACCATAGGAAGTTCTGTCACAGTGAGCGTCCTTTCTGAGTATGAAATCACTAAATCCTGAATCCTAAACAAGTCGCAATGTCATCCAAGTAAATTTTAATTTTTCTCCCCCCCCCCCAGTATTGTTGACCATGAAATGAAGCCATGTAACACAAAAAAAAATCCCTTAAAAAACCCAATGAAACAAGATGAACCAAATACAGATCTTCCCCCCACATTGACAGAAAACCTCACATTACTGAAAATTCCAGAACGTGACATAAATATCCTTAACTTTTTTTGGGGGGGGGGACTTCTGTTTGCCCTTGAGTAGGCATGCCACGTGACAGGATCTGACCCTGGCAACATTCTGCTGCTGTAGATACGCACCAGTTACAGTATCAACTCTTTACCCTGACCTTTGACACTTGAGATGTATATACTTAAATTGTTTTAAATATTGTATTTTAAATTGTTTTATCTTGCCCTGGGATCATAAAGTGAAGGGTGATTGATTGATGCCAATTATTATTATTATTATTATTATTATTATTATTAATTATTAAATAATAATAATAATAATAATAATAATAATAATAATAATAATTTATTAATAACACTCCCATCTCCTATTGGTCAAAAATAACTTGCGGGCTTTCCGTCAAGTAACATCTGCATCATCTCTTTTTGCATTTTGAAAGGTTTTCTTTTACATTTTCTGAATAATTATACACTTTTCATCTCTAGAACAATATATCAGTAAATCAGGTATGTAAAGGTAAAGGTAAAGGGACCCCTGACCATTAGGTCCAGTCGTGGCCGACTCGGGGGTTGCGCCGCTCATCTCGCTTTATTGGCCAAGGGAGCCGGCGTACAGCTTCTGGGTCATGTGGCCAGCATGACTAAGCCACTTCTGGTGAACCAGAGCAGCGCACGGAAATGCCATTTACCTCCCGCTGGAGTGGTACTTATTTATCTACTTGCACTTGATGAGCTTTCGAACTGCTAGGTTGGCAGGAGCTGGGACTGAGCAACGGGAGCTCACCCTGTTGGGGGGATTTGAACTGCTGACCTTCTGATCAGCAAGTCCTAGGCTCTGTGGTTTAACCCACAGCGTCACCCCCGTCCCAAATCAGGTATGAACCGTCCACAATTAAGAATCAGCCCTACTGCTTTATCAATTAAAGAATTAAACAGGTATTAGTTAAAAGAACCTTTTGTGTTTTCTCCAAATCTAGCTAGTTCAACATCCTGGGTCTAGCAGTTACCAGCCAGAAGCCCCTGGAAAGTTTTCAAACATGATATAAAGGCGATAGCATCCCAGGGGAGAGGATTGCAGCTGGGCATGCTTTGCGTGGCAATGATTCCATGTTCACTCCCTGTCATCCTCAGGTAAGGTTGGGTATGTATCCTGAATCAGCGAACCTGGTTTTTTCTCCAGTTTTTCATTTGCGATAAACAACAGTTCAAAGTAGAAACTTTACTGTATCGTTTTATATTATTCTCCTCTCGTAAGAAGTCACCTTTTGCAAAGGAAGTTGTCACTCTTGTTTAGTTGCCACCAAGCACCAGCAATTGATGGTTTTAGTAAGCTAATATTTCATCTGTGGATACCAGGGCATTAATACCTATATATGCCAGTTGGGGGAACGAGCCCATGTGCAGTTACATTCGCCTGACACAACTTCTCCTGTCATGGCCTATTAAGACCAGTTTACAAGTGCATGCTGAATTTGATGAATATGCATGTGACCTCTTTTGCAGCCATCACTCATTGGACAAGAACCCTCATGGCAGAAGCAACAGCACCTCTCATTAAACACAACTTGAGTTACAGGCATGTTATGGTACTGCTTCTTCAGAACTTTAGGGGTTTTTCTTGTACTAATAAATCTTAAAATAATGCAATTTAAAAGTATAATTAATGAAACTTCCCCTTAACTGTTTCACTTGATGCATTTTCTACTGAATTTCTCCCCCTCTGTGTTAGCAAAGATGTCAAACGAGGTTATAGCTAATGCATTCCACTGCTGATATTTCTGCCTTTTGTTTTGCAAGGAGCCGTACACAAAATCTTTCGGGTACTTACTTTTTGAAAGCATGCCTACATGCCCATAACATGAAAAGTGATCTGGTTTCTTACTGAAAATATGAACCGCAATAATGAGCTTCCTGGATACAGTTTTCGGGTTTCCATTTCTCTTCATTTCCTGCTTCAAGCAAGGGATGGTTCACATGTGAAGCCGTTTCTGTTGATTAGATGGTTGTGTGAATCTACTCTCAGAAATGCAATGAACCCTGAGGAGTGAAAAGAATTACTGAAAGAACATAAAGTGTATCATCACAAGGTGTCCCATGGTAGGTCAAAACTGTATAAAATACAAAATACCGTATTTTTTGCTCTATAAGACTCAGGTGGCGCTGTGGGTTAAAGCCTCAGCGCCTAGGGCTTGCCGATCGAAAGGTCGGTGGTTCGAATCCCTGCGGCGGGGTGCGCTCCCGCTGCTCGGTCCCAGCGCCTGCCAACCTAGCAGTTCGAAAGCACCTCCGGGTGCAAGTAGATAAATAGGGACCGCTTACCAGCGGGAAGGTAAACGGCGTTTCCGTGTGCGGCTCTGGCTTGCCAGAGCAGCGATGTCACGCTGGCCACGTGACCCGGAAGTGTCTCCGGACAGCGCTGGCCCCTGGCCTCTTAAGTGAGATGGGCGCACAACCCCAGAGTCTGTCAAGACTGGCCCGTACGGGCAGGGGTACCTTTACCTTTACCTTTAAGACTCACTTTTTCCCTCCTAAAAAGTAAGGGGAAATGTTTGTGTGTCTTATGGAGCGAATGCAGGCTGCACAGCTATCACAGAAGCCAGAACAGCAAGAGGGATTGCTGCTTTCACTGCACAGTGATCCCTCTTGCTGTTCTGGCTTCTGAGATTCAGAATATTTTTTTTCTTGTTTTCCTCCTCCAAAAACTAGGTGCGTCTTGTGGTCTGGTGCGTCTTATAGAGCAAAAAATATGGTAACAATAAAATACAGTTGCATGTCGAGGTCCCCAGGGCCACCCCAATAACTCACACATCACACAGAATTTTTTGTTTAAGGTTTTTGGCATAATTTTGGCCACAACTTTATTAAAATACAAAAATGTGAGTGGTTGCTTAGACATTGGTTGCGACTATCTGCCCCCACCATGGGGGACAGACTGACATTCCGCACGATGTGAAAGTCAGAATAGGGGAATACACTTGGGGGTAGCGACAGAGCAGGGAACCTGCCCTCACCCCAAATGCAACCAGGAGCTCATTGCTATGGCCCGAGCCCCCTTGACAGAGTGGACAAGCAATAGTTAGCTCCCAATTCCTTTAACGGAATCCCTTGCAGCAGCAGCATTAGAGGGGCAGGCACAGCCAATCCATGCCCCTCAACCAACCAAACCATAAACCAATGCCTAACCACAACCTTACACGTTGTGACGATTTGCTACGCAGTAGGCAAAAACCAAATGGCCCCAGCCAATCAGCCAAATGGACAAAATTCCTACCGGGCCCCCACTCCAAAGCAGACGACCCCATGACAGGCATAGCAAGGTGAAAGTGAACAACCCTAATTCTAGGGGGGGGGGGACGGGCAATCCGATGCACGGGGCGAAAAGAGGAAGCTCTACGCCTCGTGCAGGGAGTTTTAGCATTTCTGGCTGTCAATCAACAAATGGCTTCCCAACAACAAGGGAAGCCCCAATCGCATCAGTGGCCAACGATCAATTAGCCCGCCCCCAACTTTGGAGTGTCCTGGCGGCCCCCACCGCAACATGTGCTCTCCATGAAGGAGAACACGCGTTGTCATGTTTTAAATGTAGGTTTAGGGCCATATGAAAAGAGGCTCTTAAAAGTAAAAGAGTGGCTATAATCACAGTCCACACTTTGGAGAGCTGCTCCCATCCTTCAAAGCCAACTTACCTTAGCAAAGGGCCCTTCCGTACTCCACCCTTCCTGCTCATCCAACAAAGCTTTTCGTGCCCAGTTCTGGCAGGGCAATGAGAATGAACTCTGCTGCACTTCCTTTTCAAAGCTTCTGGCATCCACAGGCTCGTGATGCTGTGGTGCATTAGAAATGGCTTCTACATATGACCTTAGCAGCTGGTATGCTTCTGTAGGTGACAACATGAGGCCTCTTGTTATAAAGCAAGCGTTTGACATGTCCCTTTTAATGCTTACTTTTTGTGAAATCAGATCCGCCTCTTTTATTTATTATTAAAAAGCTTTTTTTAAAAAAATGGTAAGTAATAATACATTCTGAAATTACCAAAGAAGGTGCTTCTGCTCCCATTTCCATTGTATTACCAATGGTGATGATGCTATGATAAACAATTTAATCACATATTCCATTAAACCAGGAACATAGGAACTATCTGCCCATATACAGTGGTACCTTGGGTTACAGATGCTTCAGGTTACATACGCTTCAGGTTACAGACTCCGCTAACCCAGAAATACTACCTCGGGTTAAGAACTTTGCTTCCGGATGAGAACAGAAATCGTGCTCCGGCGGCACGGCAGCAGCAGGAGGCCCCATTAGCTAAAGTGGTGCTTCAGGTTAAGAACAGTTTCAGGTTAAGAACGGACCTCCGGAACGAATTAAGTACTTAACCCGAGGTACCACTGTAGCTCAATATTGCTTACAACAACCATCTGTCCATATAGCTCAATGTAGCTTACAACAGCCTTCCAGAGTTTCAGAGGGGGGCATTCCCTGCTGTACCTGAAAGCACCAGGGATGGACAAATACTGTTCAGACCATTTATATTCGGACTTTCCCACCCAATATTACTTTGCTCTTCAGAGCCAAAATCCAAGCCTACGTATAATGAATGCATAGCTCTAGAAAAACATGTCAGGAAACCAAAAGATAAAATCAAGCACCAGCCACCCCTTTCCATGGGTGCAATGGAAACATTTACTTTAACAAGGAAACTATCAAATATCCCACATTGTTCAAACAAGTTGTTAATGCGTGGGTAGAGAACATGAAACGGATCTCAAGAAACCCTCGAGACTTCCTTATCTCATCTCAGAGCACAAGTAGCTCTAGCTGAAAGTTATCTTAATTCTTTGTAAGCAAGGGACTGAAAGAAATGCCCGTGGACTCCCCGGTTGTTTAATAGACCTGCTTTGAAAGCCCATTAACTGCATGAAACCACAGGTACAAAAATTATTTATGATGACTCATTGGACAACGATCACGAGAAAATATGCATACAGTGGTGCCTCGGGTTACAGACGCTTCAGGTTACAGACTCCACTAACCCAGAAATAGTACCTTGGGTTAAGAGCTTTGCTTCAGGATGAGAACAGAAATTGTGCGGCGGCAGCGGGAGGCCCCATTAGCTAAAGTGGTACCTCAGGTTAAGAACAGTTTCAGGTTAAGAATGGACCTCCAGAATAAATTAAGTTCTTAATCTGAGGTACCACTGTAATTGTTTGGTTCCCCTCTGCCCCACTCCGGACGATCAGCTTCCTCAATACACTAGAGCTGCATTTTTAGGAATAGATCAGAACAGAGGACAATGCGATGTCCAGTGCCAAACAGATGCCTCAGGAACATGGTGCGACCACAACTTACGAGAAGGTTATCTTTCTGGGGGTTGTGTGTAAAGGCAAAATAGCACAAACACAGAATGACCCCCAGAACCATCCCTGCCTCCAGAGTCTTTGCACGACTCTGTCTCAGAGTTTGGTAAGCAAGGCGGAGAGCTTAAACACTCTTTCATGCATGTCCCCATTTGTTGTTTAGTCGTTTAGTCATGTCCGACTCTTCGTGACCCCCTGGACCAGAGCACGCCAGGCACTCCTGTCTTCCACTGCCTCCCGCAGTTTCGTCAAACTCATGCTGGTAGCTTCGAGAACACTGTCCAACCATCTCGTCCTCTGTCGTCCCCTTCTCCTTGTACCCTCCATCTTTCCCAACATCAGGGTCTTTTCCAGGGAGTCTTCTCTTCTCATGCAGTGGCCAAAGTACTGGAACCTCAGCTTCACGATCTGTCCTTCCAGTGAGCACTCAGGGCTGATTTCCTTCAGAATGGATAGGTTTGATCTTCTTGCAGTCCATGGGACTCTCAAGAGTCTCCTCCAGCACCAGAATTCAAAAGCATCAATTCTTCGGCGATCAGCCTTCTTTATGGTCCAGCTCTCACTTCCATACATCACTACTGGGAAAACCATAGCTTTTACTATACGGACCTTTGTTGGCAAGGCGATGTCTCTGCTTTTTAAGATGCTGTCTAGGTTAGTCATTGCTTTTCTCCCAAGAAGCAGGCGTCTTTTAATTTCGTGGCTGCTGTCACCATCTGCAGTCATCATGGAGCCCAAGAAAGTAAAATCTCTCACTGCCTCCATTTCTTCCCCTTCTATTTGCCAGGAGATGATGGGCCCAGTGGCCATGATCTTCGTTTTTTTGATGTTGAGCTTCAGACCATATTTTGCGCTCTCCTCTTTCACCCTCAATAAAAGGTTCTTTAATGTCCCCCATAGCTACATGCAAGAGCTCCGGATGCAGAAAGTGCTCATGAACCTCACTACTTGCAAATGCACGTGTCCCCTTTAGATGCTGGAAGTGCACAAATCACTTACACACACCCTCTTCCCACCACACCCCACCTTTATTGCTGGCCTCAGAGCTTTCATTGGGAATGCAGAACTACTGTTTGCATTTCAAACAAAGCTTAAAGCTCATAAACTTCAGTTTTTGTATGTGCTAAGAGTGCAGGAATGACATGCAAATCTTTTCTGAATTATAAATACTATCAATTCAGGGGATATTTCATGACTGTTAATGAAAAATGGAACCATCCCAAAGAAAGGCCATGGATAAAACCAGCATGATTCATGAATTTGATAGAGGAGAGATAAAGAGCGGGGGAGGGGAGGGCCTTCAGGAAGAACATACAGGATAGGGACTGCAACCTAAAACCGAGCTACAGAAAGAGCTCAAATTAACATGTCCCCTAAAGACTTGGGAAGAAGTCCATATCCAATTACAAAGGACTGGATATTGGCTATTAATTAAGGCAACGCCATCATGATACTTGCTTCTTGTCTTTCACAGGAGAATCATTTTCCTTTCTGAGCTCATAGAATCGGAAATATACTGAAGTACATCAAGATTATCAGACAAAACTAAATTCAATAGACAACTTGATCTTCTGTGAATTAAAATATAATGATTTACAAAAAAAAGTGATGCAAGCTTGGGCACATTCAGGTAGACCTGTACTTTTATCTGACAACTCTTTATCCAACCTGATTTATATGTTACCACTGTGACATGATTGCACTAAAGCACACTCTCCCTTGTGGCTGTAGCTCCATGTTGCACTGAGAGCCTAAGGAAGCAGAAACCACATGGGTCACTCATTTGGTCTAGTTGCTACCATGTCGCTGCCACACTTTCACTGGACCCTCTGCTGGTAGTGTAGAAAGCAAAACCATATGATTGCCATTGCTTACAGATATTACTTGCCAGTAGGCTTGGCCTGCTGGACAGTGATGCATACGCAGGTTTTCTACATGGTGGCTCCCCAGTTGTGGAATCATGGAAAATTCCAAATTACGGTAAACAGTATACCATACCTCCTTTAAGAAACATACAAGCTTCCTCAATTTCAGTTTTCAAAATATCTAATAGCAGAACTAGCAAAGAATTTATTTTACTGGACAGTGCTGCCACACTGATGGCGGGTGTGATGGTATGAACACAATTCTGTGTTTAGACTCTAGAACTGGCCATAGATGGAACAGTTCCCCATGGTTTTTAAAGAACAGAGAATTCAGATAGCGCTCACTTGAATCTGCTTACTTTATAAAAGTTGTAGGTGGAAGAGGAAGATGGGCACGAATTTGGCAGAGGAGATTCTAAGTGGCAGGTGAGTGCAAGCCTCTAACCATTGCAGCATTTTGAACCAGATTTTCAGCTTCTGAGAGAGAGACGGACTGCGCTATCCTAAGCACTCAGGAAAGCCTGGCTAATTCAGATATTTTTACAGCTTGCTTTTATCTCCCAGAGTGTTCCTGGCTAACTCACAAGTGATTCATTATGTATACGACTCCTCCCAAATATCTCAGGTCATTACACCATTGACTTCCTTTGAGGATTGTTCAAGGCTGGATACAGCCTGCCTCCATGGAGTTATTTATCTAGCTGTATGCTCTGGCTTGTTCCAGCAGGACCCATTGTGCCAAACAGGCACAACCCTCTGTCAGAGACTGTTGGGGCCTGCATTGCTCCAGCACGGAGAGTGACACACCAGCTTTAGTTCAAGGAACTATTTTTGATACAAGGGGCTAAATGAATAAATTAAGCAAAGTGAATTACAGCTGGGTGTGTGGGGAATCAAAATATAGCTGCTGGTGAGTTTCATGAGTTCATAAATGTATGGCTTGAGAGAAATCATTTTGCAAAATTGCTTTATTTTCATTACTTCATAGAGATTTTTTAGTGTTGTGGTGAGGGAGTTGGGTGTGTTTAACCTGAAAAAGAGGAGATACAATAGCCATCTTCAAATATCTAAAGCATGGTGATATGATAGCCATGTTCAAATATATAAAAGGATGTCACATAGAGGAGGGAGAAAGGTTGTTTTCTGCTGCTCCAGAGAAGCGGACACGGAGCAATGGTTCCAAACTACAAGAAAGAAGATTCCACCTAAACATTAGGAAGAACTTCCTGACAGTAAGAGCTGTTTGACAGTGGAATTTGCTGCCAAGGAGTGTGGTGGAGTCTCCTTCTTTGGAGGTCTTTAAGCAGAGGCTTGACAACCATATGTCAGGAGTGCTCTGATGGTGTTTCCTGCTTGGCAGGGGGTTGGACTCGATGGCCCTTGTGGTCTCTTCCAACTCTTTGATTCTATGATTCTATTCTATGATTCTATGGGTAGGCAAACTAAGGCCCAGGGGCCAGATCCGGCCCAATCGCCTTCTAAATCCGGCCTGCGGACAGTCGAGGAATCAGCGTGTTTTTACATGAGTAGAATGTGTCCTTTTATTTAAAATGCATCTCTGATCTAGATAGATGGGAAAGGGGATAAATGCGATCCAAAACAATTGCTGGACTAGTTTGGTTCCTTATCACCTACAGCAGATGTGTTATGTTCAATACAAGATAGAAAATCACATTCCTTTTCAGAGCAATGTTTGTCTTAGTATGCTACTTTGGCAATTTAAATATAAATAAAATAAATTGAATGCATGGACAGATACAACTTTTGCTCCATTCAGTATGAATACAAAAACATTATTTTTCAGTATAGATGGTTCATGTACTGAGAATCATCAAGTGATGAAAGATCGAGTAAAAAAAACACAAATGAACCATATTAAGTCCACTCCCACACTATTGTCCTTAGGATCATGTTATATAAAAAAAGTTTCATAAAATGTACCTAATTATTAATTAGCAAAATCAATACAAAATTTTATTATTTGTTTATTTGTTTTTTTTAAAAATCTCTTTCTGCCTTCCCCACCAAATGATGCAAACAAGAACTGTTTATATGGTATCCTAAGAGGTTGTAGTCAGTAAATGTGTAGGGCACTGAGGCTGCCTATCAAAAATCCCTGTGCAAAAATGGAATGGGTTCACAGTTAAACTTGATACGGAAGGGGGGGGCATGTCTTCTTCACCTTCTTCTTCGCTACAATATATCCATTTATTTCCAATTGTCAATGTCAAAAGGGACTAAAATCTATAAAATTCATAGAAAATCAACGTGCCAATTTGCTCAATTTCTCTAGGACTCCATGACACCTCTCCTGTCCTCCATAATCCCTCAAGCAAGGTGTCAAGACCCTAATCCTGTCAAATCACTCTGCCAAGCCTTTCCTCCGGGCAATGCTAGGTGGCAGACTATGCGTACATGGACCATTGTCTTCTCATCACCGGTACTCAGGATGTGCTTATCTGCACATATCTCCAGCTCTGCATATTCCCCCCTCCCTCCTCCATATGTTAATCCTGTGTAACCCAACCTCTTCTTAATGTATTCATGATGTAACTGGGATGTATTTTGCACTGTATTCTGGGACATGGAGGGAAGTTTCAAAAGTTAATGTCACCCCTTTCTCGCTGTTCAATCTCGCCTTGAACCTGTTGCGCAATAAACTTGGATCTTCTGCAGCTTGCTCCTGTCTCTGGCTGAGCTCATTTTCCTCCACAGGGACCCGCAGACTTAGTCCGACGAGCTGGGTGGCAGAGCAGCCTCGCACCCAGATTTTACCGTAACAAACTCCTAAAAGGTAAATACTGAGAAATTAATCTCTCTCTTGCTTGAGACAGCATCCTTCTTTTGAGAGATTTCCAGAAAACATGACTGCCTCTGAGATGATATATTGTATTTTTACAGCTTAAATGCTGTCCTGGGCAGGAGAAGAATTAAACATAACAACCTTGGTAAGTAAACTGAAGTCGACTCTGCTATCGGTAGGATTGGCTTTAATTTGTTTCAATAAATCTTTGAAGAGCAATAGCAGAACAAGCTGGTTGGTTTTCCTCAGAGTCAATGTCAAATCTGCCATTTTAATGGCTTTATTGAGGCTCTTCCAAAATCCCGGAGAGGAAGGGCTAATGGATATAATAGGTATGCTTGCAGGTCTACAGAAATGCAACACGCCAACATTTGAGAAGTGGCAGAAGTCTTGTTATATTTGATCCAATTCTTAAAGCTGACTAAATGGGAAACATTGACATGGGGCATTGTATTCTGTGCCTTCATGGTTATAAAATGAAGCGATAATTCATATACAAAGGCTTTCTGTATTCTGTACCAAAATCTGTTCCCCCAAAAACCAAATATTGTGCGAAAAAGGGATGTGTGTGCCACTAAATAAGAACAAATAAATCTCACCTTCACATGAGCCAGCCTGCTTCCCAGCACAGGCATAGGCAAACTCGGCCCTCCCGATGTTTTGGGACTACAACTCCCATCATCCCTAGCTAACAGGACCAGTGGTCAGGTATGATGGGAGCTGTAGTCCCAAAACATCTGGAGGGCCGGGTTTGCCTATGCCTGTCCTAGCATATACCTAATGGATGCTCCCGATGGTCCAATATCAGTAATTATGCTGACGACAGCCAAAGATATGACCATTTCAAGAAAGCCACTTCCGCCTTGGGAGGAGGTAGCGTTGCGGGCACTGACGACCCCTTCACATGCGCAGGGGTGTGGTCAGTCCTGTGTGATTGGGGCAGATTCCTGGCTGCGTCACTGCCCAGGCAACCAAGCCAATTGCTCTGGGTGTGTGGCCTGCTTGATTTAAGCAGGACATGTCAGGAATCTCACCCCATATCTAGCTCAAGGTGACTGGCCTTAAAGGCCCATGTCCATTTAAGGATGTCAGGTGATTCCTGTTTCTAGGCCACCTGTTTCAGGCCCATTTCTGATATATCCTGATGGCTCCCACCTCTCACGGCATCTATTCACATGTGTTACAAGAAGTACAGTTGGGGCCTGTAGTTTTCTCCCAGCAGAATTTGCAGCTCGTTCTTTTAGAATTGGCACCACCATTACCACTGTGCATTTGAGGCCATCAGCAGAAAAGGGAAAAAGACATGGTCGGTGGAAGTCTGACGTCTACAATAATTATTTTTGTTTTTTTGTTTTTTTTATAATAATATTTATTAAATTTTTTATACCCAATAAAAAACATACATAATAACATAATATTTTCCATTATCCACATTTCATTCTCAACTTTGGACTTCCTCACATCTCTTGTTCCTGCTTTCTAAACATAAATTTTACCAGAAAATTATTAACTTGATTTAATTCATATAATTTTCCAATATTTAATATCTCAAATTTTGGGGTTTAACATACTCTTATTGAAGCTTAATCATAAAATATTACTTATCCCAAATTTATCTTTTCATCTTCCAATTGAATTTAAATTTATATTCTTTATAACTAGTTTGTTGAAGCCATGTTGAAGCCATGTTTTTGCTAATCTTACATCTTTCTTAACAATCATACAATTTACAATATAGATAGTCCTTGAATTTCTTCCAATCTTCCTCCACCAGTTCTTCTCCCAGGTCTCGGATTCTGCCCGTCATCTCCGCCAGTTCCATATAGTCTATCAGTTGCATCTGCCAATCTTCCAGTGTGGGTAATTCTTGAGTTTTCCAGCTTTTAGCGATAAGTATCCTTGCTGCTGTTGTAGCTTACAATAATTATATTTGTATGACCTTCTGAGTGATGGTGATCTCACTGGCTTGTCATTCCATTTTAATTTCAGGTGATGTAGGGGTTCACGTTTGGATAATTGGCCACAGAACTGTCCACTTGTGGGGAGGGGGGAGGGAGGAAAAATGGGGGGGGAGAGAATAAGGATATGTTTTTGGATAATATGTCTTGTTATAACTTTGAATAATAATAAAAAAGGATTCCGGGGGCGTGGCCCTGTCCGAAGCCTGTGGAGGTTAGGGCCTAAGGCACGACCCCTATCGGTGGCCTTGGGGCGCTCCTAGTGGTTGTGCATCAGCAGGACTCCCCCTACTGGTGGTTAACCCTTCCCGGACTCCGTGCAGACGGGCGGGAGTCAGATATAGTCAGTTAGGTCCAATGCCTAAACCAATACCGCTCACAATCTGTAACCAATAAAGTTGTGGCCTTTTTTAGCCCATTAACCTAAAATACTGTTGTCAAGTGTCTTTATTCAGCCTTGTGGGGTGGGGCGGTCGGGACCTTGCCACGCAACAGACATCTTCATCTTCAAACTTGATGGGGTTAAACATGGGTCACATTTATTCAGTGAATATGCACAGAAGGAATTGCAGGATGACTGCAGGTGGCCAATGTGAGTGTGGGCGGTTTTAATGCCACCCCCTTCCATAAGCCACTCCCCAAAATGAGAGGTAAGGAAGCCTGCTCCACCACTTCTTGGAGCCCTACAACTCTGAATGAGTGTTGCAGGTTCAGCGGCATAGCTAGCTGCTTAGGCGCCCAGGGCGGCACAAATGCCCTGTGCCCAGAGGCGGGGCAAGCAGGTGCAGAGCACATTGCACAAAACCTCCACGGAGTCTGCAAGCCCCATGTTGCCATTTCGGGCAGCGCCGAGCCTGCAGGTGCCCAAACAATTGTGTCACTCCCCAGGAGAGATGTGTGGCTTGGGCACACTGCAGGGCAGACCCCACGTTCACCCCACTCAGTGATGACACCTGGGGCGGTCCGCACCCACCACACACCCCTTCCTATGCCACCGTGCAGGTTACCCCTATATCATTTGCAAATGGATTTTTTCTGATGCCAAATAATGCAGAAATGAATGTTAAATTTGCACTATAGTGCTTTTATGTCACACGAAAGCGCAAATACAATACAGAGCTTAACAGCTAGGAAAAAGTTGTGAACATGGAATTAGCTATCATGTGAATGGAGTCTAGGAATGAAAGCAGCTTCCTGCAACAACTTTGGATATATTTCTACTTGTTTGGGTCAGATTTCCTATCTTTGCGTTGAAAGATTGGCACCCTGGGCATTCTGGAATCTCTTATACTCAAAATATCAACCAATGTGATGAACAAAATAGTTGCCAATCTACATTGCTTCTTTTTAACAGGAGGGCAAAAAAAATTCTAGTACTTGGTGCTAAAGAGGAAAAATCCATTCCGAAGGCAATTTCCTCTATCTGGATACAAGATTTGCATTCTGTAGCCATTAACGATAAAAGGATGCTTACTGCCTTCTTCCCTAAGAACAAATTGAAAATCCTTCATGATAAAATTTCCCCACATTGTGATTTTCAGCTCTGTCACATATTGCAGAAAAATGGTAATAGGCTTAGCATACCTATCTTCTCAGTGACAGATACATTTTGCTTGCAATTGAGATACTCAGCTTTTTTCCAGCTCTGATGTGTATTGCATTCAGTATGACCTTTGTTATTAATACTTGGTCCCAGGTTTCCTCTCCAATTGCAAACCCCAGTTTGCAGAGGTCCTGTAGCAAAATAAACACACACACACACACACACACACACACACACACAAAACAAACGCACACTGCATTGTTTGTAGAATTAAGTTGAACTCTCTTTGTTGCTAACATCTTCCCTGCAAAATTTCTATGCCATTTGATCTGGGAGTGGAATAGCTTATTGAAGTCATTGGGTTTTCTGCCTGCCATGATGGGATTGCTACCACCATTCATCTTAATTTTTATAAAATCTGAGAAATAAAATAAACACTTTCCAAAGCATTTACAAAATAAAAATAAAAATGTACAAACAGTGCCTAAGCTGCCCCTGCCTTGAAATTCCCCTGGCCTTTTATCACCCCAAATTTGATTGTTAGGGTATATAGAGTAACAGTTACATACAGTTAGCAGTAGATAAACCTGACAGAGCAATTAATATAGAAAATATCAAGATAATGGAAAAGGAAGAGGGTCATTAGTGCAGGTTGCGGGAAATGTAAAGATGCATCAATGCAGGACAGAGATGCTGATGGGAGCACTCCAGGGATACGATATGAAGATCTTTGGGCTGTGTGAAGTGTCATGGTCAGGGATGGATAATAAAAAGGCTGGAGCATCCACCATCTGGTAGAGCAGAAGGGAAGATGGGAAACATCAACAGGGAGTTAGAAATGCTAGGGAAAGCCAGACGGTGAGAGCATTGATTAAGATTATTTTGTTGATTAGGTGGTGGCACTCTCTGATTTAATGTTCCTTGTGAAGGAGGTGTAGCAGCTAGCCTTGTGGGGTAAGAGCTCCAGCCGTCAAAGGCAGCTGAAATTGGCCCTGACCCTGACAGTGTCAAAAATGCTTCTCTATACAAAACTGGCAGGAAGGGTCACACAAGAGGAGGAGGTCATTTCTAAATAAGGAAATGTTGCACATTCCAGGGCAGAAAGGGCTGTGGAGATATTTAGCAGCATAGCCCTTACATCTCAGGTGCAATTTGCTCTGCAACCCATTCCCCTCCTCTGAAAGACCTTCAAATGCTGCACTTTTTGGCACGTAGAAGGTAATGCCTTTATTTCTTTCATCCCCCCCACCCCAGCATCTTTCCCATAGGTCTCAGAGAATCTTGTAACCTTTAAAGCACTGATTAAAAACAACAACAACAACTCGCAACAACAGCAACAACCAGAACCCTGCTTACCTTGGTTCAGCAAGGGCTTCTATATAGAAATGATAGAAATGAAACATCTAGAAATGACCTGTATGTGCACCTTCATGTGGATGCTCATCGAGGTCTGACTGATGTGGCTGGATGGGCTGGATGAGAGCCAGTGTGGTGTGAGAGCCAGTGTGGTGTAGTGGTTAAGAGCGGTGGACTCATAATCTGGTGAACCGGGTTCGCTTCCTCACTCCTCCACATGCAGCTGCTGGGTGACCTTGGGCCAGTCACACTTCTTTGAAGTCTCTCAGCCCCACTCACCTCACAGAGTGTTTGTTGTGGGGGAGGAAGGGAAAGGAGATTGTTAGCCGCTTTGAGACTCCTTAGGGTAGTGATAAAGCGGGATATCAAATCATAACTCTTCTTCTTATTCTCCTGAGCCAGATGGGCAGTGCTTTTTTCTGGGGGGACAGAGGGGTACGCATACCCCTAAACATTTTGGCCTCATTGAGGGGCAGTATTTCAATATGAGTAGGAAAATGAGAGTACCTCTAAACATTTTTTTAAAAGAAAAAAAAAGCACTGCAATTGGGAATGTACACCCCGATCCAGAGGCATTAACTGTTGTGTGTGACAAGTTGCACATGCGACTGGGCCCAATGTAACTAAAGCTTTACAGTATGTTCAAAAAGTTCTCCAAGATTGGTTGCAGATGGGATCCTTACCAGAAGAGAATCTCACCACTGATGAGACAGGAATGACAAAGCCATGTTGTCCCTGTCTGCACCTGGTGGCCAAGGGCTAAGGACAAATCTTGAACTGGACCTGAAAAGCACACTGGCAGATAGAACTAACATCCATGCACAGGTGTTTTTGTATGTGCCTAGCAGTAGTAGGTGTCCTGTATTAGCTGAAGCTATAGTATTTCATGGATGAGTCCAGATATCCACAATAAGCTGGATATAATAACATTGTCCTTGTCATATCCAGGGAACTGGGCAGACTCAGAGCCACCTTCTGCAAAATCAAACAGAGACTATCATTACCTCAGGACCCTAGGAGCAAGGTAGCTGGGTACACACATTCCAGGTATTGGATATAAAGGGTTTATTAAATGTAGCAGCCACACAGCTCATGGTTGCAAGAAACTAGGCTTCTAAGGTACAGTGAATGGTGTGATGGGCAATTCAAGAACATTGTGTGAGAAAGTTAACACTGAACGACTCCTGCTGAAATCTACCCAAGAAGTTAGTTATAGTGAACCTGAGTCCTATTGCCTTTCAGTTTACCAATTTATAAAGCTTTACAAGTAAAGGAAATTTGATGGCGTTTTAATGATTGGAAGATTCTAAGAAATGGTAGTGCCAGGGGAAAGTATCACCGACCCTGGGTGAAACTGTATACTTCCTCCTATTTCTAAAAATCGGCCTGTACTAGGTATATAATTTTTCTTTTTTCTTTTCAAAAAGTGTACATACCTCGTTTTATTTTAAAAGACAATGAGAATGTTCTTGTAAATCAAAATATTATAAATGGATCGCCACATTTTATTTTTATGAAAATAGCTTGCAAACTGAAAAGGACCTGCATGACGGTAAACAAATGCGGGTGTCTGTATGTGTAATTTTCTTTTTAATGACTTGCAAGGACTATAAGAATTTTTGGACCAAACGACAGCATAAACCCAGATGCAATCTTGAAAGCATAAATTCCTGACTGGTTTATTTTTGAATTTACTGAATGGGGACAGGACTGTAGTAGTGTAAATATTAAAGTATTACATTCTTCTATTCAATAAAGTTGAGCTGAATAGAATTATCACCTTGAAATTATAGGGTAAAACTCCCTATACAAAAACAGATTAAAGACAAATTAGACTGTGGGCCAGGTCACTATGATTGTTAATTAGTGATAATGGAAATACAATTAGCATAATGAGTTCCAATTACTGTATATGGAGAAATATGAGCATACTGCTTTCATAAATCTTGGTTCCAGGAAAAATAAAATGCATCCGATTTAACAAAGCATGCCCTTCTCGTCCATAGAAAGCTTTACCTTTTTATGTAGCTAAACTGTTCTTGTGGTTTAGGGAGCAGAGCGCAGACCAAGGGGGGGGGGGAGGGGCAATGCAACAGAATGGATGTGCTCTGCTTGATAGTTGAGCAGCAGTTCCTGTATTAGCTTGGCTTCTTGCTTTAAGCTTCCTAGAAAATCTTGCCATCTGTTTCTCCAATTCTGGGGTAAACAACAGAAGAGAAAAATCACAGGCTATTACATCAAATGAACTTATTGCCTTTGAATCAACCAGGATTGCTTTTGGGTCTCCTTCCTGATTAGAACAGAAAAAAAGAAAAGAAAAGAAATTAGGCTACTTATAGATACTGATAATCTGTGGAAGTAGAATGCCCTTTGCATCCACAGATTTATTGAATTTGAATGGCTGATGTCAAATGATTTACAAAACAAAGAGCACTAGTAGCTTCTCCTTTTTTTAAGTTAGTGATTTTTTTTTTTAAGCCACTGACAACACAGGGATAACCAGTATAAAACCACAAGCCTAAGTTTGAAGAGCGTCAAAGAACAGTTTGGATGTCAGAAAAGCAACCTGTAAGACTTGGAAATCGTTGCCCTTGTCACTGTAACCACGATGCCACGAGTCTGAAACCTAACAAAGCCAGAAAACGCAGCATGTGGGTGAATGCAGGCACAGGGCAATTCTGTCCTGATATCAGGATGACCTAAATGTCAGACGATTAGTTGGCCTACTTTCATCCTGAAACTGAATGGGGCAAGCAGGCAGCTTTCTCTTACTGGTCCAGGGTCAGGGGCTCATGACCTCAAGCGCAAGGAAAGGAAAAGCCATCCATCTGTGAAGTTAATAGTTTGGAGTTAACTTTAAGTGGGTTACTGGGTCTTGGCCATTCGTGTGCAGCCTTCTGCTTAACACTCGTGGGAAAGAACAGCCACAGAGCACCATGGATGAGTCAGCCTTGCAGCAATTGACTGTGCTGTAGCAGGAGGGGCAGGGGGCCCAGCTACATCTATTAAGGGGAGCTATGTGGTTGACAGCACAACCTCCGTTTTCGCGGAAAGACTGGGCGAAATGATTTAACAATAAATGAACTTGGGTGACATGTGGTACACTGCTGCTGAGAGAAGTAAAATTAGATGACATGTGTTCTTTTTGCTTTTGGAAGCCACCCAGGGAACATGTGTTGATGGGCAACCATGTAAATCTTGTTACTATTTTTTTTTTTAATGTTTGCATTGGGCTTTTAGGAAGGGAGAAACTAGTAGTAGTTTTGAGGATGTGCAAGGATCTGTCTAGAGCAGGGGTTGTCAACCTGGTTCCTACCACCCACTAGTGGGCATTTCAGGATTCTAGGTGGGTGGTAGGGGGTTCTGCGGCACAAGCTGAATCCTCCTTCCATCGAGCACTGGTGGGCGGTAAGGAAATTTTACCATCAAGAAAGATGCATTAGTGGGCAGTAGGTATAGAAAGGTTGACTACCCCTGGTCTAGAGCTACAGCTGGAGTTACAATATTATGTCTACCGATGGATGAATCTGCCTGTTTCTAATCCATCTCACTTCTGAATATTTTCACCCACAAATCTATTTCGATGCCACATTAATCTGCACGCACATATCTATTAGGGAGCTGGGGTAACGGGAGACACAGTGCCTAGCACGGGAATGTAACAACGTGGGGAATGCTATGTGTCAAGCAGCTTTCCAGGAGCTCTTCTGGAACGAGATCGTTAGCTTCCTTATTCATGCCCCTTGTTTCAACAATCCAGACCTCACAAGTTGCCCAATTGGTGCTTTTTTCTGGTCAGTACGCATCAGTACGGCATACCGCCACCTGTTTTCCTCTGCCACCATCTTGCCACCACTGCTTGTTCACTCCCCCTGCTTGCTAACTCCCCCCCTCCCCGCACCTTAGTTGCCTCCTCCTCCGTCGCTGCTGCAGGCACAGCCTCCCGGAGGTGCTTTGTCCAACTCTAACAATCTCCAAAGGGCTTTCCAGGAAGGTGCCTGATGATCATTCTATCAGCTTCAGCTGGTGGCCCAGCTACGCTCCTGTCTAGACAAGGTTAGCCTGTTGTCTATGCTCTGGCATACATAGGGCTGCCTCTCAAGGTGGTTCAGAAATTTCAGCTGGTGCAGAATTCAACAGCCAGGTTGCTCACCAAGGCAAGACTGTTTGCAGTGGTGGCGCTTGGGCACCTGGGACAGGACGCACCCCCCATAGGGGTGCACTGCAGAGCCTCCAGAGTCTGCTCGCCTCCCCCAACTCAGCTGCCTTACAACCGGGTGGGGGGGAGGCAGTGGGCGGACCATTTGGGTGGGAGAGACATGTGGCTTGGGTGTGCTGCAGGCCCCGCGGTGAGTGCTGCCCCAGCATTGTCATCCCCTCAGTGGGGACACCCAGGTCTCGGGTCGGCCGGGGGCATGGACCACCCCCAGGCAAATAACAAGAAGGTTTCCAGTCTGTTCCTCCCATCAGCGTGCAGCTCTAGGAAGTTCCAACAGCCTTCCCAGCGATTTATGTCTTGGAGATATTGAGCACACATCCAGAATCCAGCAGAGATGAAACACAGTCAGAGCTAGGCTGAGGTTGTGAGCATGAAGCTCCCTTATTAAGCATTGTTGTTGTTTAGTCGTTTAGTCGTGCACGACTCTTCGTGACCCCCTGGACCAGAGCATGCCAGGCACTCCTGTCTTCCACTGCCTCCCACAGTTTGGTCAAACTCATGCTGGTAGCTTCGAGAACACTGTCCAACCATCTCGTCCTCTGCCGTCCCCTTCTCCTTGTGCCCTCCATCTTTCCCAACATCAGGGTCTTTTCCAGGGAGTCTTCTCTTCTCATGAGGTGGCCAAAGTATTGGAGCCTCAGCTTCAGGATCTGTCCTTCCAGTGAGCACTCAGGGCTGATTTCCCTAAGAATGGATAGGTTTGATCTTCTTGCAGTCCATGGGACTCTCAAGAGTCTCCTCCAGCACCATAATTCAAAAGTATCCATTCTTCGGTGATCAGCCTTCTTTATGGTCCAGCTCTCACTTCCATACATCACTACTGGGGAAACCATATTATTAAGCATAAGGCAGAGCAAAAGAAAACATGTCTCCTCTCTCTGGTCTTCCTTGGAGAGAAGGCAGAAGTGAAAAGCAAAAACAAATGGAAACAGAGTTCAGTAAACACCCGCTCCCGTCATTCCAATAGTCGGTGCTCGAATTCATAACACAGGTATGTGATGAGCCTATCCTACACAATATCTGCACAGTGAGAGGAATAGAAACCCAACACAGGGCAGACCTCACCTACCGTGCACCCCATCCTCTGCCACTGACTGTTTGAGCATATTACACTGATCCTGGCCTGATTGCACTGACTGCCAATTACTTTCCGGGCCCAAATTAAAGTGTTGGTTTTGACCCATAAAGCAGTTCAGAACTGCAGTACTTGAAGGGCTGCCTCTACCCATATAAACCGTCCTGGACTCTGCACTCATCACCTGAGGCCCTTCTTCATGAGCTTCCTCGTAAGAATCTGAGGGGCCTTTTCTGCAGTGGCTCCCTGTTTGTGGAATGCTCTCACCAGGGAGGTTTGCCTGGCACCTTCATTATATATTTTTAGGTGCCAGGTGAAAATGTTCCTCTTCAACCTGGCCTCTGGCTGATTAATATTCTACAGCCATTTAAATGTCTCTGTGGGAAGGGGAGGGGTATGTTTTGTATTGCTTATTTTCGTGTTTTTATCCTGAACTGCCTTGAGATCTTATGATAAAGGGAGATATATTAATAATTTATTATTATTATTATTATTATTATTATTATTATTAATTTATTTATTTATACCCCGCCCATCTGGCTGAGTTTTCTGGGTGGCTTCCAATCAAGTGTTAAAAACAATACAGCATTAAATATTAAAAACTTCCCTAAACACACACACACACACACATATATGTATGTAATAGTAGTAGTAGTAATAATAATAATAATAATAATAATAATAGGCAGCCTTTCTTTTAGAGCCGTGGTTAGAGTGTCAGGCCCTGGGTTAATAATAATAATAATAATAATAATAATAATAATAATAACAATAATACTTTATTTGTACCCCACCCATCTGACTGAGTTGCCATAGCCACTCTGAGTGGCTTCCAACATATATAAAAACACAATAAAACATTAAACATTAAAAAGCTTCCCTATACAGGGCTGCCTTCAGATGTCTTCTAAAGGTTGTATAGTCACTCATCTCCTTGACATCTGGTGGCAGGCAGTTCCACAGGGTGAGCACTACTGCCGAGAAGACACTTTGCCTGGTTCCCTGTAGCTTCACTTCTTGCAGGGAGGGAACTGCCAAAAGGCCCTTGGAGCTGGATCTCAGTGTCAGGACCGAACGATGGGGGTGGAGCCGCTCCCTCAGGTACACAGGGCCAAAGCCATTTGAATTGTGCTCGGAAATGTACTTTTGGAAATGTGCTCTGCCTGGATCTCTTGCCCCATCTTTCCCCTTTTAATTATTTTAAAAGTTTATATTGTTTACAGGACTACCAGGCACCCTGCAAAGCACAGTGCTGGTAAGAATCCTGCCACTCACCTTCTTAATTTGCTCGGAGATTTAAATTTGCGTGCATACTGTAATGGTTCTAGGGGGTTGCTCGTGCGTAAGTTGGCGCCACACCTGGCTGGGTTACCTGGGTGAACCCTTTCTGTCCGGACAGCCACCCATCCGTGGCTGCCTCAATCGCTGGCAGAATCCGTCAGTGGGCGTTTCTTGAACTTCTTCCAGCAAAGAAGTTCTTTGACGCCCAGTCTCCTCCTACTCTCCCTGCGCGGAAGCCTTCTGCGCAGGGAGGGTGTGGGCAGCGGAGGACCCGTGCTCTCCCCTCTGGTCTCCGGTGAGGAGTCCAGGAACCTTTTCTCCGATTCCCCCATCAGCCCCCCTCCTCCACTGGTGCTACGCTGATTTCCTTCCCCAGCGGATGGGCTGCCTCTCTCCCTACTGGGACCCTCTCCGGCATCCCTCTGGAGCCCTCCCTCCTCCTCTGGCTCCGATGGCAGTTCCCTGATATCCACCTCCCCCCCAGGACCCCCTCCACCCCCGGCCCGATTTTCTGACTCAAACTCGTCCCTTTCCTCGGCCGACGATGCAGGGAATCCCCTGAAGGAGCTGTCACCATCCTCTGAGGATTCAAACCCCGCTTCCCACCCGCTCTGGTCTCTACCCGTGGGGTGGGCCTCCCAGTCCGATTCTTCTCCCTCTGACACCTCCCCTCTCTCCTCTTCGGAGGCAGGAAGTCCTCTTCGTCTGTTGGTTAGAAGTAAAGAAAGATCTGGAAATATGGTCAAGGCTGAAACTTTCCTTGTTGGGCCGAATCGCTACTATTAAGATGAATGTATTGCCCAGAATGTTATTTTTATTTCAGATGCTGCAGATTTTGGACAAGATGGACTGTTTCAAGAAGTGGCAGAAAGACATATCAAAATTTGTCTGGCAGGGCAAAAAGCCCAGAATAAAATTTAAGATTTTAACTGATGCAAAAGACAGAGGGGGGTTTGCCCTGCCGGACTTAAGACTTTACTATGAATCGGCAGCTTTTTGCTGGTTGAAACACTGGCTACTTCTTGAGAACACGGACATTTTGGATCTGGAAGGGTACGACAATAATTTTGGTTGGCATGCATATTTATGGTATGACAAGGTAAAGGTGTATAAAGGATTTAAAAACCATATTGTAAGGAAAGCACTGTATAACGTTTGGATTCGATATAAAGATCTGTTGGAAAATAATACCCCCAGGTGGGTGTCACCAATGGAAGCGAGGGAAGTAAAAAAACTTAATATGGACTCTAAATGGCTAAAATATCATGAAATTTTAGAATATGATGGTGAAAGGGTTAAACTTCAGAGTTATGAGAAATTAAAGCCCAAGGTTCGAGATTGGTTGCACTATCATCAGATAAATGAGACATTCAAACAGGACAGGAAAATAGGATTCCAGAAAGAGAGGTCAAAACTAGAAACAGAATTGTTGGAACCCAATACTAAGAACTTATCAAAAATGTATAACTTGCTGTTGAAATGGAATACACAGGATGAAACGGTGAAATCAGCTATGATTAAATGGGCACAAGATATCGGTCATGATATTATGTTTGCTGACTGGCAACAGTTATGGACCACCGGTATCAAATTTACTGCATGTAATGCTTTAAAAGAAAACATTATGAAAATGATCTATCGGTGGTACATGACCCCAGTCAAGCTTGCAAAAATTTATCACTTGCCTAACAATAAGTGTTGGAAATGTAATGAGACTGAAGGCACTTTTTATCACCTTTGGTGGACCTGCCCAAAGGTTAAAGCTTTCTGGGAAATGATCTATAATGAAATTAAGAAGGTCCTTAGGTGGACTTTTCCTAAGAAACCAGAGGCTTTTCTCTTGGGCATGGTTGGCCAATTGGTGTTAAAGAAGGATAGGATTTTCTTTATGTATGCCACTACAGCAGCAAGAATTCTACTGGCAAAGTATTGGAAGATGCAAGAACTACCTTCTCTGGAAGAATGGCAAACAAAGGTGATGGACTTTATGGGACTGGCTGAGATGACGGGCAGAATCCGCGACCAGGGGAAGGAGACAGTGGAAGAGGACTGGAAGAAATTTAAAATATATCTTAAAAACTATTGCAAAATTGAGGAATGTTAAGATGTCAGGGGCTAAGAGGTAGAGAATTGCAGCAGTAACTAAAAAACTAAAGGAAATTTTATGAAAGGGAATTAAGACAATTGACTAAAGGGTTGCTAAAGAATCACTAAACAAGGATGCAGAGATGGGGAGGTATGGGGAAGTCAAAAGAAAGAAGGGTATGAAATGATGATTTGAAGCTATATTGGTTTAATTGTTTTGTGTGTTTTGATTTTCTTGTTTTTCTTCTGTATGTCTTGTTTTGTTTTTATTATGTGTTTGGAAAATGAATAAAAATTATTTAAAAAAAAAAAAAGGAAGTCCTCTTCGTCATCTGTGGTTCCAAATTCTTCCTCCCAGAATCTCGCTAGTGGTTTTGGTTTATCTGGGAACAGGCTGTGGAATTCTTCCACCAGATACCCGTCATTGATCGACTCAGCGGGGACCCACGTGTTTTTTGACCGGGGTTCTCCCTCCCACGCTACCAAGTACTCCACCTGGCGACCTCGCCACCTTGAGTCGAGTATTTCCGTGGCTTGGTTGCAGCGTTCCCTCTCCTCTACCTGTGGGTGGGTGGTGACTCCTCCCTCCTGCCCCAAAAATTCCCGTCCCTCCCTGTACGGTGAAAGTAGGGACCTGTGGAACACAGGATGTATCTTCATGCTATCAGGCAACTTGAGCTTGAATGCCACCGGATTCACCTGTTGTGGGACCCTCTCCGGCATCCCTCTGGAGCCTTCCCTCCGCCTCTGGCTCCGATGGCAGTTCCCTGACACATACATATAAGTCAGCATATGCAGTTTTTATGGCATAGCATGGGTCTGTGCCCTGAACTTTTTAAAAACTACCTAGCAGTGCCCCTGGTTTCATGACAGCAGCTCAGGAATCCCCCTACGCATATTGTACCGACAATAAATTGCCTTCTTCCTTTGTTTTAGAAAGACTTATCATCAGTTGCTATGACAAGAAATGCCGTGGACAAAACATCATGCAGAATTTATCCTGAATTCAAGTTCCATTTTTTGTGTGTGTGTGCTGGATTAGTCGCTGTACGTCTAGACAAAAGTGATACAATAGGATTTGCCTGACTTGCATGGAGAAAATCTGTTTCTCATCATGTTTGGCATTTTCCATATATCACAAACTTTGTTTTGGATTATTTGTCATTGGATGAAAGGAAGTGGTTTTGGAGGTGTCATGATTGCTGGAAATATTTCTGTTATTGTGGATTACTGTCTGAAAGTAGCACACGTCACCAAGACAGGAACAGCAGAACACGGCAAGCTGCTTTATACTGTGCCAGACCATGGCTCTATCTAGCTCAGTGTTGGTCTACACTGACTCTGACTCCAGGGTTTCAGGCAGGAATCTGTTCCCAGAGATACCAGGATCCTTCTGTGTACCAGCTTTTGAATGAAGATGAAAAGATGAGAATTAATGGTAGTGTCCTAGTGATACAGCAATAAATCCTCTAGCACATTTGCAAATCTAAGCGGGGTCTGCTATGGTTAAGTATAAATTATGGTGTTCTTCATGATCCAAGGAAAGCCCCATGCTTGCAGCCTGGACATATCTGCAAACACTTCTTTCATCACCAATGTCAACTTTTTTTGTTTATTTTTAATAAAAACAACAAAAACAAACAACCATTTCTTTTTTAAAAAACACACAATGAAGCATTATAATTTTTAAATATATATTTCAGGTACAGGATGTCATGTCTGAACCTCAAAGTTCATCTTTCACCTGTTCACTCAGAGTAGAAAATAAGTCTCTATACTGAGATACCCTGAAGAAGATGATCCCATGTTGTTGTTTTTCTCTTTGACCATCACCACTAAGACACCGAGGCAAATGCTGCTGTGCTCATGCTCTTGTCTGTGGGCTTTCCATGAGCACCTGATGTTCACTGTGAAAACAGAATGTTGGGCTAGATGCATGTTTGGCTTGATCCATCAGGACTTCTTTATCTTATTAAAGTTACTAGTTCATCTAAACAAAAGGATCTGGAGGAAATGAAGACCAAGTTGCCCAGTACCTGAATTGCACTCTACTCTGACAATTTAATGGTTCATAGAACAAATAGCCACTTCTTAGTGCAAGTTTCTTGGGAGAAAATCATTGACAAACCTAGACAGCATCTTAAAAAGCAGAGACATCACCTTGCCAACAAAGGTCCGTATAGTCAAAGCTATGGTTTTCCCAGTAGTGATGTATGGAAGTGAGAGCTGGACCATAAAGAAGGCTGATCGCCAAAGAATTGGTGCTTTTGAATTATGGTGCTGGAGGAGACTCTTGAGAGTCCCATGGACTGCAAGAAGATCAAACCGATCCATTCTGAAGGAAGTCAGCCCTGAGTGCTCACTGGAAGGACAGATCCTGAAGCTGAGGCTCCAAGACTTTGGCCACCTCATGAGAAGAGAAGACTCCCTGGAAAAGACCCTGATGTTGGGAAAGATGGAGGGCACAAGGAGAAGGGGACGGCAGAGGACGAGATGGTTGGACAGTGTTCTCGAAGCTACCAGCATGAGTTTGACCAAACTGCGGGGGGCAGTGGAAGACAGGAGGGCCTGGCGTGCTCTGGTCCAGGGGGTCACGAAGAGACGGACACAACTAAATGACTAAACAACAACAAAGTGTAAGTTTAGACTATAAATATGAAAAACAACACCATTTTAAAAGGGGATCAAGTAGAAGTAGAATCCTTCAGCACCAATATGCCAGGTCATTTGGAGATATACCCATGTCTTCATAAAGCATGTTACACTTCAGATCTGACGTGATTATCCTAGCACATTTTGCTATTCTTATCAATAGTGAGTACCTTAACTATGGGTGTTGTTTCCACCACCCCAGTCCCTTTTGCTAGTGTGGTATTTGGAAGACGCTGTCTGCAGCCTTGTTGTGGAAGTAGCAAGTAACATGGTTGTGTGTCTTTCAACTCTATTATAATCTCCGAAGGACCATCCAGTTCCTCCTTCCCTGATGAGTTGAGGCCTTTGTGGGTTAATGTTTGTCCCTGCTGTTACCTTCTAACCACACAATATCCAGTTGTTGCGTGTCGAGGTCCCCAAGCCACCCCCCAAATAACTCACAACGCACACTTAATTTTAGTTTAAGGTTTTTGGCATAATTTTGGCCACAACTTTATTTAAATACAAAACCGTGAGTGGTTGTTTAGGCATTGGTTAAGACTATCTGTCCCCCCGCCTGGGGACAGAACTGACTTCCGGGCACCACCGAAAGACAGTGCAGGGGAAAGCAAGTCGGGGAGAAATGGAGCTGAGTCACAGACCCTCAATTCTCATCCGCCTGCTCCCCGAAGGCTTGCTGGCCCTAGTTCCATTCCAGGGATTGGACGAAAAGATGGCAAGCCCCAGGATTCCTTTAACGGAATTCCCTTTCCGCAGCAACCATGGAGGGGCAGGCCCAGCCTATCCTAACCCCTCCTCCACCAATTTATAACCAATGCCTAACCGCAACCTTACAAGTTGTGACGATTTGCTACGCAGTAGGCAAAAACCGAATGGCCCAGCCAATCAGCCAGATGGACAAAAATCCTACCAGGCCCCTGCTCAAAGGCAGACGACCCCATGACAGGCATAGCAAGGTCAATGCAACAACCCCTTACTCAAGGGCGGGTGGGCGGGTGATCCGTTGCACGCAGCAAAAGAGAAAGCTCCAGGCTGCGTGCAGAGTATTTAAACATTTTACCCCTCCCACCAAAATTGCAATATAACTTTTACCCCAGCAACCCAGTGAACCAATCACTGCCCCAGGCCATCTTTAGAGACCCTGCCTGGTAACAGAGGGGTGGCTCAGCAGACCCCACCGCAACACGTCCTCTCCATGAAGGAGAACACGCTTTGCCAAATGTTAGATTGTCTTTACATGCATTTCTGTGAGCACCATTACTGCCAGTATAAATAAGTCTAGATGCTTCTATTACATCAAGCTCTTCTCCTTACATCTCTTTAGTTTAATGCACAATTTTCTTGATTCCCAATTTAAAGTAAACAAACAAACTAAAGACCTACACTCTTCAAACACAAAATTAGCCCCCCCCCCATTTCCAACATCCCTATACTCTACCACATATGGTTCAATTTAGCATGTGTTTCATTCCATGAACTGCTAGCATTCCTTGAACTGCAGTTCACTCTAATAATGCATTAAGTATTGATAGAGGGCATTGATCTTATTTGAGGTCTTGTTTGAACCAGTGACATTTGGCCAGTGATTGGTAAATGAACTTGAAAAGATTTGACCCACACAGGTGAGGTAGTTGCTTATTTAGACCAAATGGAGCACTTCTGTTGCTGTATTCAAGACTAATAGATTCTGCTAACCTTTTCAGCCTTATGGGCATCTTACATAGAGCTGTGTCTCCCCTTTGTAATTGCCGAATGTAGCATTTCTAAACATTGACATATCATTTGTTCAAATATTTGAAACAAACAAACTTGCCTCATAAACACTTTCCCCCCAACTGCTTTCTGATATATGTCAATATGACAGGGATTGTATGGTTTTCCTAGAATTATGTTAGAACTGAAAATCTATGGCATCTGCCAGATGCTTACAGAATATAATTTCTTGTTTCTTTTCCCCCATTGTGTGGTACCTTCTGAAATATATGAAGAAAAACTATAGGAATCTGAAATGAGCAAATTTGGACACCAGTTTCTGCTTAGCTCTGAAATGCTGGATAACAGTGGGCAAAACTCTAATTGTGTGTTTACCTCACCTTTCTTCCTCCCAGGACCTTAAGCCAACTTGAGATCCTTAAGGGGGAAATGATGGGATATAAATTGTGAACATGAAAATCTCTTGGAATAAACTATTCCAGAAGGATCTCAGAGGGATCAGGCGACTTGCCCATTTAGCCTAGCCAAGTTCTCCACCTGCAGCATCAGATGACAGGGTTGGACAGGTAAGGCGCCACATTCCTGATCTCCCAGCAGTGGAAGGTGCAAGGTGGCAGGGAAGTCAGTGCTGTGCAAATCCACTAGCAGAGCCAATATGTTGACCTCCCCACCCTCACCCCACTGCTGCAACCCTCTCACAGTCTTTTGGGAGCATATGAGAATTGCTAGCAATGAGAAAAAGTAACATATACACTGGAGTCACAGAAAAGACCTTGCCATATAGAGAGTAGATTACCATCGGCAGCAGTGAGTGAAGGAAAAATGTAAAATACAAATAGCAGTAATATCCACTGCAGTTAGCAACTGATGGTGATTTTGTTGGCATCCGTCAGCCTCAAGAGACAATGGAGTGCACCTTCAGTCCAGGGTTATGTCAAATCACTGGACATTCACAGTGCCTGCTGTGGCTGCAGAGACCTGTAACTCATAACTGCTGCCTCCCACATTGTATTTGCTGGCTTAGCAGCACTGAAGTGACCTTCCCAGGGCACAAGGCTGGGCAGTGTGGATGGAGATCCTGGGCTGCCCAGATCACAAGACTTTCCTTTCAGCTTTGCTGATGTGGTCCAGAGAAAAGCCGCCCTCCTTGGCTGCAAGGACTCCACTCCAGATTTCCTTAGCCCTTTCTTCTCCTGAAGATATCTCACAAGGTAGCAAGTATGGGTTTTCCCTCGGGGTTTATTCCCAAAACCTTTCTCATGAATGAGTATAGCAAGGCAGTGGAGGTTTAGGATCAGTGTTTTCCTTAGATGGGCTACCTTCCCAGGTTGATATGAGCCCCATCTGCCCATCTGATGATGATTATGAAGATGATAATGCTTAGCAATGGGAACAGAATGAAGCTGTGTCTGAGATGGGTGCACTGGTATTGAATGGTGAGAAGCTGCTGTCGGTTGCCATTCTGAGTTCCTTGGGTCTTGGAGCTGAAGCCTGGATACACGGTGCGAGGCAGCAGTGTGGCAGGTGGTGGTGCTGTGGTGCTGTGTGTGGTGGTCCGCTCAGTGGGATCCCATCCTCGTCGCCACTGAAATATACTCGGAGTCGAGAGTAGATTTCATGCTCTTTATTCAGCTCACAATGGTGAGGAGGAATGGAAGTTCCCCCAGGATGTTTGCTTTATATACATTATTTATACAATGGGCCCCACATGATTGGCTAATTCCAGGATTCTCTTGTAGGCCAATCAGGTTGTGGATTCACTTCCACCTGGAGCTGGATTGGGTGGCTCCTGCGGACCAATCATACTGCTGCATTATTCTAGGACCAATCAGACTGCTGCATTCTGAATCCTATTGTTCCAGGACCAATCAGACTGCTGCATTTTGGATCCTATTCAACTTAGTACATAACACCATCCATCTGCACTAGATTCATTTTGCAACTGAAACAGTTTCCAGACAGTCTAACAGGGGTGGGGGATCTGTGGTCTTCCAGATGTTGTTGGATTCCAACTCCCATCATCCCCAGAATAGTCAGTGGTCAGGGTTGATGGGAGCTGTAGTCCATGTGCAACAACATCTGGATAGCCGGAGGTTTCCTACTCTAGGATAGAGCCTAGTCCAAAAGGAAAGGTGCAAGAGTATTTTTTACAGAGTTCACTAGTCTCTCTACTGAAGCAAACAAACATCTGGTTTACAGCACAACTGTGTGATAAAATTCCATCCAGGATCCCATTTGCTCATAGGTTTGTTTTTGACTGCCGTCATTCATATTGAAGAACCTCCTGGGTACTGTGTGGAATACAGAAGAGTCTTTTAAAAATAATAATAATACTTATATTTAAAAATAGGAACAATATGCAGGCAGTTTCTGTTGCACAATCTAAAATTACCATCACAGGTTGCGTGTAGTCAAATATATTGATAGCCTCCCTTGTGACATCTGCTGACACTCAGGTTTAATTGTAGTGAACTTTGAATTCCTATCTTAAGGTCAGTTATTAACTATTGATGGATTCTCCTTTTCTCCACTTAATGCTAAAGTATTCCTACTAACCAAGACAGATGGGAACGGGTAAGAAATTTTTCAAAGCCTCGGCTCTGTGAGTTTCTTTTTCTTTCTTTCTTTCTTTTGGGATTCTTCTCGTAGCAGAAACTGCAATGACCAGGGATTGATCATTCAAACCAAGTGGGGGGGGGAAAGCCCCTTATAAGTGCACAGCACTATTGCCTTCCTAGCAGCGGACAATCCTGTAAGTGATGAGAATAGAAAAAGCAGTTCCTTGTGTAACAACCTTGGCTGCCAACCTTGAAACCGAATGGGGTCACTAGGCAAAAGAGCTGCCCGTGCAATCGCACGCTGGCAAGTCACGCTGACAAACAGCTCTGCTATTTTGGGTTTCTCAGAAGGCCAAGAGAGTTCCCCTAAGAGATTTATAAACACCTACATAATAAATGGGGAAGCTGAAGTTTAAACTGTTATGAAGCATTCTCTCCTCCGGTTCCTAGGTCCTCAGTGATTTAAAGAGCTGACATTTACTATGTGCAGACCTATTATTCAGAATGACTGTTTGTGTATAGACAATATTTTAAAATGGCTCAGGCTAGATGAAAAATTCTTATTAAGTCAGAAAAAAACAGTTTAAGTAGGCAACACTCTCCCACTTTAGTCAGCTATAAGTCTCACTGCTTTGCCTTGTGCAAAATACTCAAACACCCGCCGTTCTCCAATTAAAATGACAGGACACTTGAAATAAGATGCTCCTTGCAGAAGGAAAGGTCAGACTAAGGAGACTTGGGGCTAATTCTCACATTATTTTTTGATAAAGCCCTTGCATTGTGATCTTACCATGTAATTTAGAATGGGAAGTTATTGTCATGAAATTGTCTTCCCAGGGAGTTGGGAAATGAAAAGTTGGAGGAAGTATTTGAGAACTCTGCTGTGGGAACCTATGAGGTCTCATTCACACACAGCACCGAATCACATCACAGAAATTATGTGAGACTGAGCTGCATTGGCCGGTAAAGAGTAGAGAAGCCTTCTCGGATACTCCAGTGGCAGAGCTCAGCATATAGCAAGGACAACAGCTGATTGAATTCACGTATTCCCAGACATTAACCAAGAAAAATCTTGAGAAATATCTAGGATATATTATATTTTGTGGGTTCATAAAATAAATCCGCAATGGTACAGCTTTACCGAGGGCTAGCAAGGCTGACTATTGGAATGCAACCAAGAATAAATGTATCTCCAGTTTATCTGAACTTTTGCTAGAGCTCAGTTGTGATGGAATAAATTTTATTATTTATATGCCACCCATCTGACTGGGAATGTTGTTTTGATCACATGATGACACACATAAGAACATCAGAGAAGCCCTGGAGCAGGCTTCCTCAACCTCGGCCCTCCAGATGTTTTGAGATTACAATTCCCATCATCCCTGACCACTGGTCCTGCTAGCTAGGGATGATGGGAGTTGTAGGCCAAAAACATCTGGAGGGCTGAGGTTGAGGAAGCCTGCCCTGGAGTATCAAACCACTAAGGCTCCATTAGTTCAGTCTGTTTCCAATAGTAGCCAACATAACCAGCAGGTCCTAAAAGTATCATCTTCCTCTATTATTGCTTGTTGCCAGACCTGGTATTCAGTGGTATAGTGCCCAAGAACAATGAGGTTCCATTTTAGCAATCATGCCTACTAGCAGCTGAGAGATTGATTCACCGTTATATATTGAAGTGGAATCTAGACTAGACTGTGCAACATACACAAGAGGCCTGGTGAGTTTACAATAGGCACTACTTTATAATTTATTTCTGGAACGGACATGGAAAACACTGAACTACAGTAGGCCACTCCAGAAATCCTTCCCCTTGAAAGAGCTCCTCACCTCAACTCACAGGTTTCCCATGGTTGGCTACTAAGAAACCAATGGCACAGGGAAGTCATCGCTTGAAGATACCTGAAGCACTTTCTAAAAAAGGGAAGGCATTTATTACTTGAGTATACCTTCTTGTCTTCTTGCCTCTTCTTATCTAATTGACAACATGCCTTGTGAAACAAACTCTTTTTCATTTACTTAAGGAAGGTGCCTCGAGACTGTCAGTATTCTGCTGAAGGGATCAAGTAGAGACTGGGAAATTTAGCATTGCACAATTAAAGTAGATTAAAGCACCCTCTTGCCCTTGTACAGAAAATCTACTGTTAAAAAGAAACAGACTTTTTGCAGTTAGGAAAGTGACAAGGAAATTCACTGAAAAGAGTGAGCTGAATAAAGGATTAACAGTAAAGGTAAAGGTACCCCTGCCCGTACGGGCCAGTCTTGACAGACTCTGGGGTTGTGCGCCCATCTCACTTAAGAGGCCAGGGGCCAGCGCTGTCCGGAGACACTTCCGGGTCACGTGGCCAGCGTGACATCGCTGCTCTGGCGAGCCAGAGCCGCACACGGAAACGCCATTTACCTTCCCGCTGGTAAGCGGTCCCTATTTATCTACTTGCACCCGGAGATGCTTTCGAACTGCTAGGTTGGCAGGCGCTGGGACCGAGCAGCGGGAGCGCACCCCGCCGCAGGGATTCGAACCGCCGACCTTTCGATCGGCAAGCCCTAGGCGCTGAGGCTTTAACCCACAGCGCCACCTGCGTCCCACAAAAAGGATTAACAGGGACACATCTAAATGCCCTACAAGCAAATCAAAGTGAATGCAGAATGAAGGCTCATCATTGTCTAACTTCTCCCCAAAACAAACCACAATGACCGCTCCCTGCCTAAAACGGGGGGCGCCCTTTGCGTGGACGCGCACAGCCCCTAGATCTGAAGCGGCTCCAACAGCATAGGCTTGGCTTTGCCTCCCTCAGGTGGGATACCTAGAGGTCTCCGCCTACCTCAGTCAGTTGTCCAATCCCACCTGGGGGAAGTGTTGCCAAGGAGACCAGGCCAGGTAGGGGAGGGATTACCTGCCCACACAATAGAGGGAGGATCTTACCTGGGAATCGACAGGACACAGTCTAACTCCACTTAAGCTGTAAAAAAGCATATCAGGATAGTCAATAAGTAGCTAATCTGGTGCAGCCTTTTTAGTGTGTCCTGTACGGAAATTGATATAGCAACTCCAGTGATGGCAAACAGTGACTCTGTTCTTGAAAAGGCCTCATTTATCCATTGCAGAACTAGAATAAGGTTAGCAGACGTCCCCGTTTTCCGGGGACAGTCCCCGGATTTACAAATCAGTCCCCTGACAAAATCCATCTATTTAGTAGGAAGTTGAAAAGTGTCCCCAGATTCATTGGGGGGGGGGGAAATCTGGCAACCTTAACAGAAGCCACCACAGATCTTCTGAAAAATAACACAGAGCGTTACACCTTAGCTCTGAATTTTCCCCTCTCTGCAGCTCCTAACCAGCTTCATCTAGCTGAGCAAGCATGTGCAAGAATAATGGAAATGGGAGAGCTTTCCTGAAAAGGAAGCCTACATTTGTTGTATCAACAGCATATTCAAACATCTCAGGGCCATCTTTAGGTTGCTTGCTGAGGGGAAGGTAACAAGTGACCCTGGAAAGATGATAATCGAACAAGTGTAAATCACAGCTAGCATTAATTCCTCTGACGATTCACAAGTTACGCTTGTGTACGTTTTCTAGCAATTTCCCTATTGTAAGGTTGCTTGCAAAGGAAAGTAATATGAGAATGCCTAAATAGGCACATTTGTATAAGTTGTGTCTCATGAGAGGCGTCTCACTCATGTGTGTTTGGCCAAGCTCCCAGAAACTGGTAGACTGATAAGAAGATTCAGACGCTGCCTCGTGTGAAGTTGGTTGTCTGACCTCTTTCCAAAAAACACAAATTGTCATACTTCCGAATTAGGAACCTGTTTCCCCCCTGAGTCAGGTGGGCTCCAAGTCAACAACCAGGCCAAGTGTTTGGAATCCAACTCAGGCATTGTAATCAGGTGACCCCATCAACAGAGTTTCCAGAGATACCGCAGTGCTAGTCTGGCAGCAAAAGACTCGAGATATCTTAAAAGATTTCACATAGTTATTATGGCATAATAATCAACAATAAAAGATTGTTGGTCTGGAGAAAAAGGGACCACATGTTCAAGGCGTAAGGGGGCCAGCGAGAGAAGCACTTGCTCAGAAATATTCAGAGCCAGGAGAACTGTGGGAGACATGGGGCCTGATTTGGAATACAAACTAGCATTATGAGCTGTGGAAATTCCAGTGGCGTAGCGTGGGTTGTCAGCACCCGGGGCAAGGCAAGTAATTTGTGCCCCCTAACCCGTGGATTTGCGTCCCCTAACCCTAACCCCCAGATGTTGCGCCCGGTGCGGCCGGCCCCCCCTGCACCCCCCACACTACGCCATTGGGAAATTCTTATGCTGAGCAAGGAAAGACTGAAGTTTGGTGAATTCAGACTCTACCATTCCTTCCTTATTTATTTTCACAACAATCCTGTGAGGTATGTTTCTGAAAAAGGAATGTAAAAACAGTCCTTGCAGTAACTTACAGAATCTTACAAGGCAGTAAATGAGGGGGAGCAAATCAGATGAATGGTTGGTATTCAACAAACTTTTACTCAGAGTAGACCCACAGAAATTAGTGAACATGATGAAGTTTGATCCATTAATTTCGATGGGTCTGCTCTGGGTAAAAGTTAGCTGAATGCTACCCATTTCATTTTTATTGTAGAATATTTGTTTAAAAACAATAGGTTCTTATTCGGGAAGGTTCAGAGCCCAGCCTGCTGCCCTTTCAGCTGCCATCCCAGAAGATCCTATTAGATCTGGAGAAATCCCATTGACATCAGTGCCTATGCTACAGCCTGTGTTATTCTTCTCCTTCGGTGCTCTGGAGGAAAAATGGAGGCAAATATTTTTAAACATTATGTGAAGCAAATTTTTAAACCCAATGGACTTTGATCCTCAGAGCTCAGGCATCTGCAGGAGATTGGCCTTCTCACACTTTTATTATTGAATAGATTAAACCTGTGACTTAAACACTAATCACCTATATCTGATCCAGAATCATTTAACTCTCTTGCTTAAGGCCAGAGAAAAACCATAAAAGAAACAGAAGCTGGCAATCGTTAAAAGATTTATCTTCACATTCAAGAAATTTCAGTACAGTAGTGAAATGGGCGGGGGGGGGGGGAATCTGCTTCTGTCCTCTATGAGACCGACTCAGACTGATATATAATATTCCAAAACATACCACATGAAATATTAGTCACTGACAACTGATTGAGCAGGTTTTAGGGTTTCCACACAACACAGCAGATAATTTATGAGGATTTTTGCCTTTCATGACTGTGGGTAAGCACATAATGGAATGTAATCCTACTTGCGGATCAAGGAGCTCCATTATTAGCCAAATGTTGGCAACTATCCTTCAAAGTGCTCAGCCCTCAATTATCTGGGTCTTTCTGAATGGCAACGTTTCTCTGTCCCCTTGTCTCCCCCCACCATGACTTAAATTAGGCCAGTTTTACATAAGACTACTTGCTACATTAGATTTTTAAACAACTTTTAAAAGAACAATGAAGCTCCTCTCAACTCCCCCCCCCCCAATTTTCCCAAATGATCCCTCACATACTTGTCTAATCATCTGATTAGGTAAAAGGTAAAGGGACCCCTGACCATTAGGTCCAGTCGTGGCTGACTCTGGGGTTGCGGCACTCATCTCACTTTATTGGCAGAGGGAGCCGGCGTACAGCTTCCGGGTCATGTGGCCAGCATGACTAAGCTGCTTCTGGTGAACCAGAGCAGCGCACAGAAACGCCGTTTACCTTTCCGCTGGAGCGGTACCTATTTATCTACTTGCACTTTTGACGTGCTTTCGAACTGCTAGGTTGGCAGGAGCAGGGACTGAGCAACGGGAGCTCACCCCGTCACGGGAATTCAAACCGCCGACCTTCTGATCAGCAAGTCCTAGGCTCTGTGGTTTAACCCACAGCGCCACCCGCATCCCTAATCATCTGATTAGAGTCTTTTAAATTGATTTACCAATACGAGCCCAGCTCCAGATTCTGGGGAGCCCAGAAAAAGCAACGTATGGTGGTGCCCTGAGTGCCCACTGCGAGCTGACTCCCTTGTGATGATGGCACACCTGCCAGTTTCCCCTCCTGGACCCAAGTGGACAGATTAGCTCTTGCCATTGTCAAGGGCTGGAAAGCAAGCAGCTGTTTAAGTCCAGTAAGTCCCTGGTAAGCCCCACCATTTATCTTATTAAGTGATATAACATATGGAAGCCAACAGGTACCATTTGGTACCAACCAGCTTCTGGGCTCCCAGCCGATTACAATAAGTTCAGTTGCTGGGTAAACTCATTCACTTTTGGGGGCAAGGAAAGTCGCTAGCCCTGGTGTGGGATGGATGGGATCTGGTAAATGTATTCTGGGTACCAAATTTGGGCCTTGTAGAGTCTTCTGAAGAAGGAGAATAAAAGGAAGTTGAAGAAGTAGAGAAGTAGAGCCACTGTTGTTGGCATCCGTCTGTCTGAAGAGATAACGGGGTGAAGTCAAACCACTGCATTAGCAACACCAAAGCCTGGGCATTGTGTATGGAGGTCCTGGCTGCCCAGATGACAAGAGTCCCCCTCCCCTGCCTCACTGATGTGATCCAAAGGAAAGGAAAGCAATACGTTTGGCAGCAACTGGGCTGCAGGAGTTGCCGAAAGGAAGTGTACAAGGAGCCATCCAGCCATCTTAGGGACTCCACTCTGGATTTGTGTAGGGTTTACTCCTTGGGTTTTTCTTCTCTCAAAGATGTCCCGTAAGGCAGTGGTGGTATAGGATCAGGGTTTTCCTTCTCCTAGATGGTCTACCTTCCCAGCTTGATGAGCCCCATCTGCCCCTCACTTCCCTCTGCTGCGCATGCAGAAACTGCCTACTTGACCATTGGACCCACGGTTGGCCTCATCCACTCAATCTTCCAGAGCCTGTCTTTGTATGCAGGGGAAGTCCCTGACTCACCGAGGGTTCGAGACCCATTGGCTACCCTTAGCTAGTTTAGCTGGCCAGTCAGAGCTATTCCGAGGTTGTGGCTGCTGTTGCCCACTGACAGTCTCTAGGATCCACAGGTGAGAGGTGAGTGCAGGGTAGGGACCAAAGGTGGACAGACTACCCCAGGAAGAGCACAATGTGCCTCTTGCCAGAGGTACCACCCCTCCCAGCACTCCATACACTCCAGTAGAGCTGCGGGATATCAAATTCTTCTTCTTCTTCTTCTTCTTCTTCTTCTTCTTCTTCTTCTTCTTCTTCAACAACTGGGTGGCAGGTTAGGCTTAGGGTGAGTGGCTGGTTGAGAGAGCTTCATGGCTCAGTGGGAACTTGGAGCCAGATTTCCCATCTTACAATGCCCTCACTACTAGTGATTTCAAATTCCTTGGGACTTGGACTAAAAACAAATATTTTAAGCAGCAGCTCCGCTGTGTGTCTGTGGGCCAAAACTTGCAGGAGTGTTGACAATGAAACAAAATAACATTCCATATTGCAGGAGATGTCATTAAGATCCCTCCCAACCCGAAGATGCTATTATAGAGAAAATAGCTTTCATATTCAGGCAGGTTGTTTCCGAAGGGCAATAATTTGTAAACATTAGCTAATGAAGAAAGGATTAAGATGCCATATACCATCATAAAGCAGATCTCCTCTAATATAAACCAATTATTTCAGATGGTGTCTAATAGCTATAATTAACATGCATCTGGATGTCAGCTTCTTCTCCTCCTGCTTACACAGAGTGGTATCTCATCTTATCCAAGATTTCACAGACGAAAAGAGGGACACTCAGGGATGCGGAAAACTGTGCCTACCTCCCCAAATTGTTGGGGGTACAACTTCCATCAACGCCAACCATTGGCCATGCTGGCTGGAGCTGGTGGGAGCAGAGCCCAGGCCACCAGTTTCCCTCCTCTACTTTAATGCATCCATGGGTGGGGCTATCAGCTCAATGGCGTGACTTGTAGGACAACGGTGAGCCAACAAGACCCAGATGCAAATGTGCCTCAACTAGAAATCGGGAACCAAAACTGCTTGCAAGCAGATGGTTCCGGGGACAAAGCCATTAGTGAAGGCCACACAACAAGCCCAAGAACATAAAATACACGTGTACAGTATGCACTTTGGTGCATTATGTACCATTAAGATGGCCATACAGTGGTGGAGCTGCAACTGTATTCACAGCCTGACCACTCATTAAGTCAGAAGATTGGGGTGGGGGCAGGCAGACTGGACGTGATCAGTGCTGATTTCCAGCTGCACTGGCTGTAAGAGCAGCTTGGGGCCCAGGAATTCCCCATGTTGGGACTATCTGCCTGGCTCTCTCAGCAGAGATACCACCTACAGGCTGACCTGTAGCAGGGAGTCAATTTGTTGCTGCCATTGTTAAATCATGAGGATGAGAAATCCTTGCCTATCAACTGTGAACCACCAGTCAATCTAGATATACTTTTGGTCCAGCCCGGTCTATGCTTAGCACTTGGACATTGCAGAGGTGCACAGCTTTGGAAATTACAGGTTCAGCTGCTGTATCGTGTGAAAAAGGGGAGGGGCAAATCTATGTATTTTCTGAGAACAAGGAAGTTAGAAGGTTGGGTTCCTTTTTTTCTTTTGCAGCAATTGAGGTCTGAAAAGATGTGGCAAGCCCAGTTAAAGCAGGACAACTTTGAGGGTCAGTAAGGAGAATCCGGCTAGTCAATCCCAGGCCTTGGGAGCTTTACTCAAAGACGCCAACTTTTCACCTCAGACAATGTATGTAGGTAAAATGTGTCCATTGTCCAATTGCAGTGATGTCATGTTCATTGCAACCTTGACACACTATTGTCTTGCTGCTAAATTTCTAACAGCTTGATCTGTTAGCTGAAACTGGTTCTTTCAAAGCACAGCTTCTATTTTAGGTCCTTTCTTCTGAAATTCATTATTTAGTCATTGTTGGAAATCCACAGCCTCAAATGGAATTTAGGAAGAATCTAACATCCTGGTGGAGTAATCCCAGTCATATTTAAATAAATAACATATTATTCAAATATTGAATAGTGTCATGTTTTTAGTTCCATAAATATCTGATGGCTTACAGACTCACAAAATATCCTTCTTGCTCTTAATATCTTAATTGTATCTATATGTGTCTACTCCGAACTAAGTCCATCTGATATCAGTGGGACTGACTTCCAGTCTATACAATATGTTTCCAATACGGATCTGCTCTTGAATTCAGTATTTCATTCTCCAGTTCTTTTAAATGCTTTTATTTCACAAATACTCTCTGTTTCTGATTGCATGTAATGAATAACAACAAGCACTGTAAATGCTTTATTCTCTTTTGCAGACGTCAGACTTATTAACACTTTAGCATGAAACAGAAGCAGGTCACTTCATCTGGGGGAATAATAAGAAGCTTTTTGTACCATATGCTCTTTCCTTCTTTATAGCAGTGCTTTTGAAATCCTAGTATGGGCAGCATCAGGGCAGAACGTAAACTTGGCACAGAGGCATTGCCAAGGTGAGCAAACCTTTCATCAGGGAGATCTGCCATTTTTTATTCTCAGTTTAACCCTTTCATTTTTTTTGCTTGTACAGTAACAAATGAATCAGCTGGGTTTTGTATTGGTTTTTAAAAATCAACTATCAGCAACATAGAAAAGGATAGAGAATCATATTTTCGAAAGAATGACCATGGCATTTCTAAATATAATCTCTATAATGTATTTAGAAAACTCCACAATGTATTTAGAAAACAGATGAAATAACCTTTGTCCCCTCATTTAGCAAAAGTCTATATAAAATATGAAACAAAATAAACCCGTTTTATTTTTTATTTTTTGCAATACCCTTAAAATCCACAGAACACGAACACAGGAGCTGGTATGATAGCAGAAAAGCCTTATAGCACATAATTAAGAGATGCATAATGTCTGGTTACTAGTAATTTCCTTCTAGCTGAGTAAGGAAATAATTTAATCATGCTGATCAAATGAATCCCATGAGCCCTGTGTAATGTTACACCTCCCCCGAATATGTGCACACACACATTCCCAAATCTGTGTTAACTGATAAGCCGCTACTTAGTGAAATCATGGTCCCCCAGATTGTTTAAATATCCCTAACCATATTTAAAAATACAAGTCTGATTGACTTGTTGTGGGGCTAAAGTAACTGCTCCCAAATGCTGATGCCCAGAGATGAGAAGGCATCCATCTCATTTAGAAACAACAAGAAAATAACAATCAGTGTAAACTCCGTGTGCCCTCGCTCACAAATACTTGCTTCTGGGTTTCCCCCCCCCCCCTTTAAAAAGCAATGCTAATTATCTGCCACATAAGGCAGTAACTGAACATGTCCAAAATTTCCCCATACATTACCAAAAGCAACTAATGCAGACATTTCCTTGCTGACCTCCGCAGCATTAGTTGTGTTATCATCAATTTGATTTTACCCCTCACGCTTTCTGGTGGGTTTCTACTTTTCTTCTAATTGAACTTCCTTCTGTTCCAGCACAGATAGTTTCTCCAGTAATGAGGTGATATAATTTAACACTTATCACCATACATTTTATCCATCCATTGTTTGTGAAATAATATCTGCAATAACCCTTTTATCCTTTCCATAACTCTTTAGCCTAATGTTGGGGAGGATTTTTTCCTTTTCCCTTTTTTCTACCACGGTGATTGATGTCTGATTCTACGCCATGAATAGGCCTCCATGAACTCAAGCTATTGATAAGCATCCTTAAAAAAAAGGGGGGGGAGAGAGCATGAAAAGAATATCAGAGATCAAAGGGTTAATGCCATTTTATGAGGTTGTAAAAGCCCTACCTCAGGATTCTTGTGTTAGCAATATTCTTTGTGTAAGATGTATGTTATTAAAACAAGTAGCAGCATCTGAATTAAAGTGACAGTATGATGGATGACTGCTGAAGTGGAATCAGAGTCCTTTGCAGCATTTTGGTCTAGATGTGGGAATTCTGGCTCGACGCTAGTGAGCCTGGCAGACGCATTGATTCGAGGCTGACGCACATTCATAAATATGCCCCCAGAGAGGTGTGGCCTAGCTGAATTTACAAAATTACAGTCATGAATTATTTAACATTTATTTATGGACAATATATTTAAAAAGAAAGCCGGGAGTTGCAAAGGCGAATGGGCCGTAGCGCATGCCCTGATCTTTAGATAATGCAATTCCCATCCCCACCCCCCACCCCGCCTCCTGCTCCACAAGCCAGAGATCTATTGTGCATAACGCATAGAGATGCTAAGTCTATCAGAGCTAGATAAGTAAGTCATATGTCAGGGTGCCTGCTTAATATACTACAGAACCATGGCACTTAAGGGACCGCTGCTCTCACCAGGAAACGCCTGACAAGTTGACAGTTTCAACCCTTGCCAATGTGCTCTTCCAAACAGCAGGCAATGGCTGCCCTCAGATCAATTTGGGGAGCTCTTTTCTTCCACCAGTCTCTTCACAACATTATTTTCATAATGACCACATTATTATTATTATTATTATTATTATTATTACGGACTTACCTAAAGAAACATGAAGAAATTCAAAGACTGCAGCAGAAGAAATGGAAAATCTATTCTGCAGGCAAAAATGCAAAATGAAGTATTCAAATACTAAGGAACGTGAAAGCAAAGTTGACAGCCTACTTGTGCCCTTTCCTGCATTACTGAAAGTAGGCTCTGATTTAACGTTATGGTGTTTTTTTCCAGCATTTTCTCGTATGCAATAGCTTAGCAAGCTGTGCACTGAAGGCAAATACAAAGGCCTCAATCCTGAAAATGTTAGTTACAGTGAAGTCCGCAAGACCAGTGAATCAAAATCAAATAAGGCTGCAACACCAAGCACGCTTACTAGCGAGTAAGCCACAACAAACTCAGTGTGAATTACTTCCAAGTAAACATGCACATGATTGCTCTGAGAATTCCATTTCAGCACATCGAGCTTTCTCTTGAATTTGGCTCTTAAAAGTCATTTGAAACTGTTGGTTCACAAACAGAAGCCATATCAACATCAACCATTAGCTGTAAAGAATCACAGGGGATCGCTCTGTATTGCTGATGAAGTCCTTAGAGTTGAAGAACAAAATGCAACCTTTCTTTCAGGAACTACACCTCTTTCTTCAGTCATTAATGAAGCTGTAGGATTGGCTGGCAGAGGTGCCATTTCCAAACTTAATGATATCAGTAGTTAGCTTGGAGAGAATGTTGTGGGCATACAGAAAACAAATCTCCATATGTGAGCTCCAACTGGAGTTCATTTCTACCCAAAGTTCATCAGGGCCAGAAGAAACATGCAATTTCTTTTGTTTAAAACAACAATAACCCATTATGATACCATATTGAATGTGAAACAAGGAGACAGTCCTGCTCTTATAAGTGGAGCTTTCCCTGTTCCTTCTATGCAAGGCAGGAGGGATGCCACAATCTCACAGAGACTGGTTGTCCATAGTCAGTGGTCCAAGCCCCAGCTCACAACTCTCTCATTCACCACCATTTATTAAGGGTGTGCTATTGTTCTGTGACAAACGGGGGTGGGGGTGGGGAGTCAAATGGGACCCTACTGGAACATTTGCCATATGTCATAAGCTGAATGTCACAGATAAAAATGATTCCCAAATGAGTACCTATTCACTTGGCAATGTTTGTGCCTTATCTTCTTTCTGTCTTTCTTGGTTTCAGTTCTGATGGAGAAGGCGACACGATTCTCCAACCTTCAGATTTGACACATTTTAGTAGATGTTTTCATTACTGTGATGGTTACACAGGGATCTGCCCTCTCTATGCCTATCCTTTCCTAGGTAAGTCATTATTATTTCTACCATGAATATTTAATAGTTATCCATCTGCTTGTGTTGGAAGCCAGCAATTTAATTTTGGGGGGGGGGGGGGTGAGGGGGGTGGGGCAAACATTTCAAAAAATCTTGGGCCAACACAATTGCTTGCCTGCCTTTCCATCCCCCCTGTCAGAAGGGTCAGAATTATTTCTACCTCAACTAGTTAAGAATTGAATTCCTCAGTGTAATTTTAAGAAGTCCACTAAAACCACCTTCAGTTTCTGGCTTGCTAAAAGTCCATCTGGAGCAGGTTAATAGTTCTGTGTTATGGAAACAGAATCACCTGGAAATTTATTGCCAACTGGATGGAAAACATTTAAGCTACAGGCAGCAGAAGAACTTCTGGTCGCCTATGGAAATCAACAGGAAGCAATAATGAATGGGAAGGATGAACTTGGCTGAAATTCACGATGAAACCAATGAAAAGCAAAAGAAACAAAGGCTATAATAAAAATGGAGTTAAAAACACGAGGGATGGAGTGTTGAAACCTTGCTACAACTATCTCTATTTATAGGCTTAACTTATTAATGTGCTTCATTCACAAAATAATTGATCACAGTATCTCACAAAAACAAATAGTTCAGAGTCATAGGCACCATTCTATTGTAACAAATGCCTTCTTCACAGATGTGTTCAATTGTGACCAGGGAACACAGAGATGTATGAAATCAGCTCCATGATGGCCCTATACTGGGCCAATTATGCTTGTGAAAAAGAAAACTATACAAGCAGAATTCCTGCCAGTCAATCCATAGCTGCTGCTGCATTTCATGAGTTTTCATCATCATGCTGGCACATTTAGCTGCATTTATCCAAGAGCTACATTGTAAACCAAGCTGGAATCAAAAAGGCTCTGCCTATCTGGCTTTAGGATTCACAGACTCATCATTAGCTTGCCCTTGCTTGGATGCAAATTATTAAACTCGAGCTGAGTCAAAACTATATTTCCATGAATGACAGCTGTATTGCTGGCTCCATATAAGGAATACAAAGTTAGGGATGAGGGATGTGGTTCTGCCTAGATTTTGTTGGACTACCACTCCCATCAATCCCAACTAAACTGGATGGGGCTGAAGGGAATTAGTGTCTAATGACATCTGGAGGGCTGCACGGTTTCCATCCCTACTGTACATTCTCACGCAGTACCAGCCATAACTGACAACACAATTTGTTCAACCCCCTCTTCTCCCATCAAACAGTCCCTGATTCAAACTCATAAGAGCCAAGATACCACTAGGTGTTCTTTAGGCAACATAGGAAACACAGATCTATCTTACTAGGCGGTTGCAAAGATTGCAACTTGATACCATATGAAAAGGAATTGAACATTTTGAATTTCTATATACATGCCAAGTATCATAGTTTCAAATATGCCCTGCTGAGTGCCATTAACTGTTCATCCAAACATTGCATGCATGAGATAAAGTAAAACAGGGGTGGGGGACTTACCTTTGGAAGAGGAAAGAAAAGTATTTTTATGTTATATGGGAAACAGATTTGTGTGGATTTGCCCACAGCTTTCTTCAGTTACTCTATTTTGGGGATCCAGTTCTACAAATGTGAAAACATTCTCACCAGAAATCAAGTAAATGGAACGACTCTTCATGGTATCCCAGTCAGGATTTGATTTCAGCACAAGTTGCCAAGCTTGATTTTCTCCTATTTTATTTCAGTCTCTTTTGTCCCCCGCCCCACCCCACTCCCCGGTAGTCTATTTCTCTTATTATGTTACAGGAACCAAGAGCATGTAGATTTGTGACTATTTTAGTGCAAATTTCTCGTCATATACAAGGAAATTTCCTTAATATAATCCTTTATCTATTATTTTCACCAATATGATTTCCCCCCCACTATTCATTTGGAGAACTGCATCACAAAGTGTGAATTTTAAAAGACAGCAATATGGTTTGGGAATTAGGCAGGTTCACTTTAAAATCCCAACCAAACCAAATTTGTCCCTGTTCCTACAATATGGGTTAGGATTGTAGCATCAGCTGTGACTGCTGCCATCGTAATGGCTGCCTTTTCCAGAAGCTGTTTAGGGGATTTGAACTGCAGCAACTCCCAAAATCATCACTGACATAGTCTCCCATTTTTCCATCTAGTTAGACTGCTTCAGTTTTGCCTAAGCTGTAATTACACTGGTTATTGATGATAGAAACATTCACCATTTAGGGCACATATGACACACTCGTTTTAAAACAAAAGACAAAAAACCATTACTTGCAAAAGACAGGGTAGCTGTGAAACATCATACCATCAAGAAGATTGATCCTGAGGGCTTGATCAGGCACCTTGAGGGAGGCAGTTGCAACCTGGGATAGTTGCGTGTTTAGACCTTTTAACTTCCCCCTTAAATAAATTCAGATAAGACTCAAATTTTGGTTTGGTTTTTGGTAAAATTTAGGCCACAACTTTATTGATTACATCAAGTGAGTGGTTGCATAGACTCTGGTTCGACTAGCTCCCTGCACCATGGCAGGTAGCGCTGACCCAGGGCACCAGCATAGGTCGCCTATGGTGAACACCTGGAACAGCGAAAAGCTGGGGTCAGGCTAGTCCACCACCCAGATGTCCCCCTGGACTCAGGCATGGGCACAACCTCTTTTTGGGGATTGACCAAACCAAGTTGAGTCCCTGGATTCCTTTAACAGAATACCATCTCATAGTATCATCACTATCACCTGAACCAGAGCCTATCCTCAACCTTACAAGTTGTGATGATTTGCTACGTGGCAGGCGCAACCCAAATGGCAACAGCCAATCAGCCAAGTGGGGAAAATTCATGCCATACCCCTGTCCCAATGACAGGCGGCACACGACGGCATAGCAAGGTCAAGCAGAAGCCCTAAATATAGGGAGAGGTGGGCGGGTGTTCCAGTGCACTGGCCCAAAGAGGAAGCTCAGGGTCATGTGCATGGGCATATATCCTTGATCCTTTTGGCTAGCGTCCCATTGGCCTGACTAAACCCAGCATTGAGGGACCTACCAATAGGGTGTTGTGGCTATCTAATCGTACCCAACCACAACACAGGGTTTGGTAGTCAGGTCGCACCTCAAGATGTGCCCTCTTTGAGGGAGGACACGATATAACAAAGATTGTATCCGCATACTAATAGTGTGAAGGGGTCTCAATACAATTCAGAGTTTTTCTAAATATCAAGACTTGTTGGGAATGCAGTACATGTCACAGAAGACTTAAAAGACCCACCAGCCAGGAAGCTAGGCAAGAATGTCATTTTATCTCTCCAGCAAAACAGACCAGGAAGCACCTGGTGCCGCCCTGTTACAACGAAGTTCATTGCTACTATGCAACACATTGACAAAAATGTCCACAGTCCACTCAGTCCACAACAATGTGGAATAGTAATAAATAACAACAACAACAACAACAACAACAACAACAACAACAATAACATCAACGTATATAATAAATACGCTGAAACATAAAATCCAGCAATTGACTGAAATGCAGCTTAAAATCAGCTTAAAATCAGAATAAATCAGAATAAAGACTACCATCCATTGCTGAGGGGGTCACAGGTGCCCTAAGCATCAGATGGAAGGACATGCCAATTTTGGTTCTCTCAGTTTCTCATTTTTCCAACCTTAAATTCAGTTCTCCACATTTTGCAGTAATTCACTATATATATATGAAAATTCAGCAACATTTTAGAGTGAATTCTCCTGTCAAACGTTTTTACGTGCAGCTTTGACTAATGTACACTTTTTTGCAAGCAATGTTCCCTAATACAATGCATCTTTTGTATGTTATTATCACTAAGACCTGGATGGAGCTGGATGATCTACATGTAAAACTTAAAAGTGGTGAAATTAAATATAAAACTGATTTGGTTGATCTGGGGTGGGGTGCAAACCAACCGAATATGGCATTTGGAGTGATTTGAATGGGGAATTAGTTGGCTCTCTTATGTGAAATTTAAAACCCAGTCATTATTTATAAATTTGCACTCAGTCATTAGCCTATGCAAATTCTAGGTTGGGAAAGGCTGAAGGACAGAAGCCTTGGCTGGGCTTGCAAGTCCTTTACCATATAAGGAGGTAAGCAATGAAACACAATTACAGTGGATCTCACATAAGAATATTTATGCAAACTTGTATCCCACATTGTGTCCCGATCTTTTCACATTTGTAGGAGCAAATCTAAGAATCACCATCACCATAAGTAACATGCATATCATTTTTTGAGTTGCTGGCTTTGATCACACTCCAAAACACACATAAATGATTCAGGCCTGGCCGATGGACCATTTGTTCAGTGGCGATGGTCTCATTAGCCTCACTAGTCTTCTTGTTTACTAGTGATTTATGCTTGTGCTCCCAAGTTTCCCTTACATTTTAAAAAAATCAATAAATTTATAATGTGAGAGACTCACCCACACCCCAACAACTTGCAGTGGTGGGGAACTGACATCATGGTGATGCCGTATGATGTTTTTTGTTTGACTAGAGTAAAGGAACAGGGAACATGAGACTTTGGCTTTTGGCTCCCCTGACACCCAGTTCCAGTCTTAGTGTGGTCAATCTTTGTCTTTGTCAAGCCCTTTGTCTGTGAGCCTATTCTCCATCAAGCAGCCAATGTAGCAGTTTACAGGAGCTGGGGTGTTATATTAATGAACCATTTTATTTTAAATAACTTTTTATGTGAACAATTATCGATCAAAGTCCAGCCAGGGAAAAGCTGGGTAGATAAGGGGCTGTAAAAGATACAGGAACCAGGAAGACACGCAGGCTGTGGTGGTGCTGAGAAAATTGCAGACCCGAGGCCTCCCAGTGTCCTTACTTCGAAGTGCAAACTTCCTTCCCCGTCAGCAATCAATCAAGCAGTTTATGGAGCTGCAATATTTACACTCTAATTAAAAAATCATAAAGCCAGACCCCTTCAGTTTGTAAAAAGAGAAACTCAGGATCTGCTACTGAAACATGGTGTTAATCAGTAACTCCTAATGATCTGCTCCAAGGCCTTAGAGGTTATACGCTTATTCAGCCACACATAGCAAACAAGATAACAAGCAAAACGAAGATAAGTGCAGTGGAATAGGCCAGCAGGAACACACCATTCAGCTAATGTCACGGTGAGCCCCCTTTGCATTTTGTTTTCTCAATACGACCAGATTTCCAGGTTGGTGCTCTGATAACAGAACATTTCAGGGAACGTTCACGGAGAGGTAATTTCAGTGTGCTTAGCTCCCAAAGTAGCTAAATATCATGCCCAAGGAGAAACATCTGCTCTTACCTCTGCCTGGCCAGCACTGAAGCCCCATCCGCCTCTATGAAAAACGAGCCCAGCGAGTGAGTTTCTGCACACCAAGTCTTTTTCAATTCATCGGGGAAACAGTCAATCTCCCCATCTACGTTGCTTTTCTGCTTAGATCGCCAAAAAGGGGGCTATCTCTGAAGCAATGGGGGAAAGTGAGGCTGTACATCAATAGTAATAAAAATTAGGGAACAGTATGTTAGCCATAATCAGGGGTTTGCATTTTTGATTTAAAGTGATATTTATCTCCCTGCTGCAATGCAAGCAACTGCAGAGACTGTGAAAGAGAGCGGCCACAAAACCCAGGAAGAAAGACAAGACAAGGTATCTGTTTAATGTCACTACTTAATTAATCTAGGGTGATGAGGTCTGTTGAGCTCATAAGAACAGAAGAACAGAAGATGAACCTGCTGGATCAGGAAAATGGCCCATTTAGGGCAGCTCCGTCTTCTCACAGTGACTGACCAGATGCCTCCGCTGGGAAGTAGGACATGCACTAGGCCTGCCTGCCTGCCTGAGACACTTGACAGACAGTGGGCGTAAAACATAGGCATCATGATAGCCTGGTCCTCCATAGAATTGTTTCTTTATCTGAATTATTATATGTACAGTGGTGCCTCTGGTTGTGAATGTGATCCATTCTGGAGGCCCGTTCGCAACCTGAGAGGGATGCAACCCGCGTCTGTGCATGCACGGGTCGCGATTTGCCACTTCTGCGCTTGCGTGTGATGTTATTTTGCGCATCTGTGCATGTGCGAGTGGCGAGACCCGGAAGTAACCCTTTCCAGTACTTCCGGGTCGCCGCGGGACACAACCTGAAGCAAACGTAACGTGAGGTATGACTGTATCTTTAGAACTAGCTGTAGAATTCCATCAGTGCACATTTTTTGAAAAGAAAAGAAAGCAAAACAACCACAGAAGAAGCAATTATTTAAAGATTCTTTAAGATTTCATGAAAAGGTAAGCCCAACAAAGGAAGGCCCAGCCACCCCCACCCATTGCAGAGACAAAGCAATTTGCAAAGTTTCACCATTATGCAACTGCAAGAGTTTTGCAATCAAGCAGATAGAAAAATGACTTATTTTGGATAAATGTGCATAATTCTGCCCCCTGCATTGCAGAATCTGAATTTCCGCCCAGAATTGTAAATTACCTCCAAAGGTCTCTCACTGCATACCCCACAACTGTCCTGGAATATCCCATTTTTTCGTGCGAGAGCACGGTAGCCATTTTGGGTGCCATGATCTTGCCCCGAAAAAGTGTTTCTTTGGGGCCATGATCTCATGCGGTGCTCCCAAAACATGTGTTTTGAAGACATGTGCCCTGAAAAAGGGTGTCTGGGGCTCCATGATCTTGTGCAGGTCATGTGAATCGCACAGGAACACATCTGGGAAGACATGCATCCCAGTTTGGGAACTCAGCATGTTGGAGGGTACATCATTCTACCTGCACTGAGGACGACTGCCTAAAGAAGGCTCACCTCTTCCACGCCAGGAACCATAATATGTCCTATAGGCTTCCACCCACAGAGAGGACAGGTCAGACTTGGCTGGATCTAGTAATAAGCTTCTTTCTCCTCTCTAGAGAATGAAGTCTATGAATGCAGTTCTGTGCACAGTTACTTGGGACTGTTGTACAAACTGTTAGAATTCCTGATCTGTGGTTGCAGTCATGGGATTGTTGTCTTTCACATGACGGAATGTTTTGACTCCACAGAGAGGGATGTGATGGAGACAGGATGTTTGTGTTACTGTGTTCCATGAAGTGGGACGATTGTCCTTTGTTCTTTCTCTTTGCTATCTGATGAGAAAGAGGAAGGAGCTAAGTCAGAATGCTCCGTGTGTGTTCATATGTAAATAAAGTAGATTAGCCAAAATGCTGAGTTGCTGAGGTCTGTCACGCATGATGCACAAATTCTGCAGATCCCTAAGTGTGCTGGTGTCAGTTGGCATCGGTCGCTGTGATGTTCGGGCTGAAGAGAGCTTTTGAAGCTCCCGAACGTAAGACCCGGAGGGAGAGAACATGCCAGGTGGGCATGTGTCTCTGCCAGGGTCCTACTTGAGTGTAGGCTGAACTATTGACACAAACTACAGGTAACAAACAAAGTGAATAAATTAGGTCCAGCTGCTATTTTAAAATCAGCTTCAGGTGCATGTGAAGTTGAGGAGAGTTGTTGGGTCGAGAGGTAAAGGTACCTGAACCCTTTTCTCCAGGGGGTTATTTCTGTTCCAAAGAGCTTTCCCGGTACACAGCTCCAGAAGTGTGTTTACATGGATAAATGCACACCTGAATCCCTACAGGAGATGTGTCAGCTCTTGATTTTGGAGTGAATAAACCCCCCATTTAGCTGGGAAATGTTGACCAGTCTCATCCATTGATCCTCTGCTCATCATTCTGCTCCTTTGAAATTGTTTTTCCAATGTAAAATGATGAATCTGTTCAGATGTTGCAGCATCAGCCCCAAAACTATGAAAACTCCTTTGAGCTGAAAAAAACAAAAATCCAGCGGCATATAAATTTTATGAAATAAACAAACTATATGCGCCAGGCACAATCAGGACAATTAATGTAAAAGCACATTTCTAGTGGCAGGTACACTGGGAAGGCAGGTGGCTGAGTTTCCAGATGATGAACCCTCCAAGTCAACATATAGATCTATCAACAGCTAATAGCTATGATTGAACAAAGCAGAAATTCCATTTCTGAAGGCAGCATACCATGAAATATCAGAAGCCAGGGATGAAGGTCAGGGATGCTTCTGTGTCCATGCTCTCCTTCTGAGCTTCCTCAGGGTCACTATTAGACATGAGATGCTGGAATAAAGGGACCTTTTGTCTGATCCAGAAAAGAATCTGCTTACATTCATATGGCTATAACGTTCACACTGAGTCTTAATTATATGCCCTTTTTGTACTTCACACTGTGTGCTACAGTCCTGCCAAAGTTAAGACTATATGCAGCCCATCAAAAATATATCGTAGCTTACCAGGAGCTCAGTACAAATTCCTGCACAGTTTGAAAGAGGAAAACTCAAATCTCATTTCAGCAAACCAAAGGGCCAACTAGCAAACCTATTTCAAAGGTGATAACTGTGGAAATAGCCAGGATAGGTCCACAGACATTAAGTAGCGAAATCATGCACATCCCAGTATTTCCTCTTTTCTGCTAGGAATAATTTAATTGATTTTTTGCAATAAAATTTGCAATAAAAAGAGGTCCAACCATTTTCGGCAATATACAGCTATTAGTCATCATAGAATTTAAAAACTGAATCATCTTCACTTCCTTACTCCTCCCTTTGTGATGATGTTTTGAGAAGATCTATAAATAGAGTCTAGCATAATCTACTCCTCATCCACCATCAGAAACTCAGCCTGAGGATATATAACGACATTTGCACATATTCCTCTGGTGCATCTGACTTTTGCTGCCTGTCTCATTGCAGTTGTCTGCATGTGTTAAGAGTGTGTGATTTTATGTTGTCTGTCCACACCCAGCTTTGGAATGTGGCCCCTGAATGCTTTCCACAGGGCTAGTGTGAATTTTGGCCCTCAGAAGAATTCACCCATGCTGTAAGGCACTATATATGTACATTGGTAAAGGTAAAGGTCTTTAGGTCCAGTCGTGACCGACTCTGGGGTTGCGGTGCTCATCTCGCTTTATTGGCCGAGGGAGCTGGCGTACAGCTTCTGGGTCATGTGGCCAGCATGGCTAAGCTGCTTCTGGCGAACCAGAGCAGTGCACGGAAACGCCGTTTACCTTCCTGCTGGAGCGGTACCTATTTATCTACTTGCACTTTGACGTGCTTTCGAACTGCTAGGTTGGCAGGAGCAGGGACTGAGCAACGGGAGCTCACCCAGCCGCGGGGATTCAAACCGCCGACCTTCTGATCGGCAAGTCCTAGGCTCTGTGGTTTAACCCACAGCGCCACCTGCATCCCTTCATATATGTACATAGATGGCACCAAATATATAGTTTTTAAAAAATCCACCATAAAGAAAAGGTATGAACATGGCATATGATATAGAACAGAGGTAGCCCATGTCATGACCTCAAGTTGTTAATGGACTATGAGTCACATCAGCCCCAGGCTGCATGGTCAATGCTCAAGAGATTGTGGTCAGTCATCAGGGATTATGGGAGTTGTAGTCCAACAACATCAGGTGGCCATGATTTTGACTACCCTGATATAGAAGAGCCATAGGTTAATAGCCAATGTTTGTCATACTCATAGGAGACCCATTGTACATTTATTTCAGTGAATCTATCCAGTGCAGAACTTAGTTGGATATTATGCATAACACATCCTTTAACAAACATGGCCAACCCACACCTCCCTTCTAGACCAGATGGTCATGGCTTCTACTTGGAACAAACAAAACTCTTAGATTTCTTTTAGTGACAGTCTCAATGCCAGACAGTGTCCTGCCTCTTTCTGTGGGATTCTCATGTTATGGATTCTCATGTTTCCTTCCTAACAAAGGCTCATTCGACCCCCAAAATGCTGGCTTGTTGTTTAGTAGATCTGTTCTACCAGTTTGCCAACATTATATTTTGCCATTTCACTTAATAAATACTAATGAGCTCATGCAATGGAAGAAAAATGAAGATCCACCTTGCTTTAATCAGTCATATTCAAGAAGAAACAATTCTGCTGTAAAGGTTCCATTCAGCCATAAATCAGTTTAAGTATATGAGAGAGGTGAGAAATCTAAGAGGTTAAAATCAGTAGAACAAAAGCTGAGATAATGTCAGTTTAATAATTAACCTAGGGCCAGTCAAGACATGTGCCAAGGCTGATTTTCTTCCACGTGTGTTTGTGAGGGGTTCACACTTACCCACAAAAGTAGGAAATGAATGAAAAGTGAATGAAAAGTTCTCATGCATTCTGTCGACATTTGCAACTTGCCAAATTCAGAAAGGGAACCACTGCAATCATGATGTATCTCATGAAGTCCAAGAACGTGCATGTCCCAATACATGTGCTAGAGTGGAATTCAACTAAGTTCTACACATACTAGATGCATTGAAATTAATGAACATGATTAACGGTTTATCCACACTTAGCCCCATTCTTCCTAGGCACTGTTCTTCGCTTTACATCATAATGGCTTTTTTTAAAGATAGACATGTTAGTGGCTATTTGCCAGGCAAGGAAAAGAAACCCACATATACACATTTTTCAATGTGTACCTTGATCTACCAACATGAGGTAAATGTCATCATAATGCCCAGGTTGTTAATCTCTCTGAGTTAACTGTCTGGCTTCTGGCAATAGATAGAATGCTGAATTAGATGAGCCCATTGGTCTGCACCAACAAGACATTTCTTCTTACGTTCTGACTGTCACAAAATGCACACAGAGAGAGCTAGCTGAAAGTCTTTCTTTGTATCTCTACCTGTAGATGAATGTAGATCTTGCTTTTTTGGATATTTAATCTACTTGGCCACCAAGACACCCTGATTTATGAGCATACCGGAGCAGACTCATATATTCACGACATATAATAAAGGCAGAAAACAGTGGAAAGATAAGGTGTGTGAAAGAATTTAGCAGCACAGTGCAGCCCTTGTTATGATTTTCATTTGGAGTCAGCCATATAACAATGTATTGCTTAATGAAAAAAAAAAAACTCAGCATAAAAGAAAAGCAAACAATCATTCCCTGCCACTAATAAGATTTACAATCCAATCCTATGAGCCACTCTGCTGAGGCGAAATGGATGATAGGGTTTGGAATGAAGACACAGGTGGTGGTAGAATAAGAAAGGAATTAATGGCTGTGAATTGACTCTAGGAGCCAACTTTGGCCCGAGCACAGCAAAGAGTTTCTGGAAATACTGTCCTGACAGCTTATTTCCATCCTTTCTAGTATCCAAATACTATTTCGCCACTCTGGCCCAATCATGCATAGCAGAATGCAAGACATAAAGTAATCAAGTATACAAAAGGCATTTCAAATGATATTTTAGATGGATACACCGAGTGTAGGTGAAGGAGGCCCCAACACACACACGTTTATGGGAATGTCTGAAGAGAGCCAACATGTGCCCTACTGTTCAAGCACAAGGCTTTCACCCTGTGACCAGGATTCCCAATTGAACGGATTCTTCAGATCCTTAAAAAGACACAGGTAAGAGTGGGGATAGAGCCTTCTGTTGTGATCACTTTCTCCTACCCACACGGTCATTTTATCCACAGATGAAATCTAAAAAGGGCTAGTATATTCATTTGGAACACTGCACTGTTGACCTCTTTTGGTGTAGGATGGGACAAATTGTTTTCCTTTCCATTTCTCCCCACCCAGTATGAAATTTCATGGTCTTCCACATGGTCCTCTGTGTTTAAACATTATCAGGTTTTTTTGGTTACATCTGTATTACATGAGATAAATAGTTTACCAGTGCAACTAATATGGGCACCCTTCGACTTCTTCCCTATATGAATATCACATTATTCTTTTCCCTTTACTTGTATGTAAGAGAATGAGATAAGACGTTGCTGAGAGAGGTGTGTGTGTGTGGGGGGGAGAGATAATATTTCCTTAAGACATTATTATTATTAAAATTTTCTAGATGTTTTTCATATTTTTGTAAACTGTCTCTGGGTGACATACAGTCAATATCCAAAATAAAATAAAATAAAAAACATAACCCCTGCTAGAAAAAAAAATAACTACCATACCATGCTAAGAACATCTGTGGCAAGCCTCACTGGAGAGAGTATTCTGTAAGTGGGAGGGGAGGTAAGAGCTTACAATGCCCCTTTCCCTTGTCACTACTCTCGAGTCTCTCTTGGAGGTGGGTACCAAGAGGGGGCCTTGGATTTCAGAGTTCAGGTATGTTTATGTTGGAAGAAGTGTTCCATTTGGTCACTGAGGTCCTGAGCCATGTGAGGCTTTCTGCATCAAGACTAGAACTTTGGATTGTGCCCAGAAACCTATAGGCAGCTGGAGCAGTTGGGCCATAAGCAGTGTTATATGGGAAGACTGTTTCCCATTCTCAGTCTAGCTACTTCCTTCTGCATCAACTTCTGAAGTGTCTTCAAAGGCAGTCACACCAAATATAGTGCAATGCAGTAATCTAACCTTCATTGTTGCAACCCACCTTGGGACCATAGGATGAAGGGTACATAATAAATTGTAACACGAGAGTGTAGATTGATGAAGCTAGGTTTCCCTGTCTAATACGCA